>NW_026948783.1:2802970-3114411 GCF_035770615.1 Melospiza melodia melodia
AGAGCCCAGCCAGGAATGAGCCCTGAGGCAGCAGCTCTGCAGTGGTGGCCACCAGGCCGGATTGCCAAGGGAGGCTTCTGGCCATGGCCTGCAAGCAGCTGCTGCTGCCAAGGTGCCTTTGGTGCCTCAGGCTCTCCCTGGCACAGCTCCCAGCACGGCACTCTGCCCTTGTGCCCGAACCCTTCCCTATGCTGGGGCTGGTCTAGTGTTTTTCCTGCAGTGGGACCTGCCCTGCTGATTGCACAGGAAAGGCAGTTCCTGCTGGAGCAGGAGGCTCTGCCTGCAATGGGCTCCAACAACTCCAGCAAGGCCCTGCTGACTTCAAAACTGCTTCTTAGAGCACTATATTCTAATAATGGTTATAGCTCCTGAACTGTGGAGTAAATAACTGTGCTAGTGATCTTTCCATCTGACCATGATCAGAATCAGCTAGAGCCATATTTATATAAATTTAACTGGGATTCCATTATTAATCCTGTGGGACAAATTTGGTTAAAGTTCAATTCCATCTGTCCAATATTTTACATATAAATCTTTGAAAAATTCTGGGGCTAGGATTGCATCCAGCCACTTACAGTCTCCTCTCTTAGAAGGAATTTTAGAAGTCTGGGGGCCCTGCAGGGTTCTGAGGATCCATGGTGGCTGTTGGGTGTATTTTCCCCATGTCATGACTCAGCAGGAGTTTCTCCAATAAAGAAATAAAGCTTTTGCCTGAAGCTCCCATTGTGCCCATGACAGGAACCCCTGTGAGTGTCTGGGACATTCCTGCTCTTAGGCAGCCTGGGGACTCCTGGGATGTCACTGTGGAGCCCTCACGAGTGCCTGTGACCGATTGGAGCCTTTGCAGCCCAAGGTCCCCTGGGATGTCACCATGGAATGACTGTGACTGCCTCTGACCACAGGGCTCTTTACCATCCTCAGAAAGCCCTGGGAGATGTCCATGGAGCCCCTGTCTCTGCCTGTGACACTCCAGATCTGGAACAGCCTGGAGACTCCTGGAAATGCCAATGGAACCCCTCTGAGGGCCTGTGACAAATCTGATCTAGCAGGCAACCATCAGCCGGACCCTGCTGCTATGGTCAGTTTCCACGCCAACCATCACCAGCCCCCTGTTGCTATGGTCAGTTTCCGTGGCAACCATCCCCAGCCCCCTGTTGCTATGGTCAGTCCCTCGGCAGCTCCATGGAGACCCCATGCCAGGGGTGGTTGCCATGGACACCAGCTCAGGCCTGCAGCCAGAGCCCGTTGCCATGGCAGCCATTGGCAGCCCCCATCCCCAGGCTCATGGGATCCCAGAACCACAGAATTGGCTGAGCTGGGAGGGACCCATCAGGATCCTCCAGTCCAACTGCTGGCCCTGCACAGAACACCCCAACAATGCCAGCCTGGGCCTGGCAGCGCTGTCCAAACGCTGCTGCAGCTCAGAGAGCCCTGGAGCTGGGACCCTTCCCTGGGGAGCCTGGGCAGGGCCCCAGCAGCCTCTGGGCAAAAACCTTTTCCTGACATCCAACCTGAGCCTGCCCCGACTCAGCTGCAGCCGTTCCCTCCCCTCCTGTCCCTGGGCACCAGAGGGAAGAGGTTCCCACAGCCCCAGCCAGGGACCCACTCCCAAGGCTGCTGCCATGGCCACCAGGGCTGGGACCAGCTGGGATGCTCGGTTTCCACGGGCTGGGCTTCAGGAATGGGATTCCCCAATTTCCTGCTCCTGCTAAAACCACGCTGCCCTCGCTGCCCTCCTGCCTCCCATGGAACGCACGAAAGGCAAAGATCCTGGGCTGGGATAAGAACAATTTATTGGGAACAGCAGCAAGATAAGAAACAAATGGATCAGAAACAATATTGATAACAAAAGTGGTAAATAAAATTGTTTACAAGGAAAAGTTAAACACAACTCACAGGGTCTGCCTGGCCACAATTTCCCCTGTCTGCAAAGGACACCCTTCTCCTCAGGAAGAGAGACCCTTTCCTGCCCCTGGCAATGACCTGAGGTGAGAGTGAATGTAATGACAAGGCCGTGGCCAGACCCTCATGTTCTTCAATCTCACATCACGTCATTGGCAGGGGCAGGAATAGGGACAGGTGTCTTCCCAGACGGAATCACAAGGAACATGGACCACCACGGCTCTTCCCAATGTGGGACCTCACATGGGGGATGAAGCTGGAACTGGGGATAAAGCTCCCCCTGCAGTTGGAGCATTTACAGGACTTCCATTACCAGTGAATCTATTGGTGTCTGGTCAAGTGAGAGCTCCGGGTGAAGCTCTTCCCACACTGGGGAAACTCGTAGGGCCTCTCCCTAGTGTGGATGCGCCGGTGGATGATGAGGGTGAAGTTTTGCTTTAAGCCCTTCCCGCAGTTGGGGCAGTGGAAGGGCCTCTCCTCCATGTGAATCCACTCGAGCAGGAGGAGATTGGAGCTGCTCTGAAATCTCTTCCCACAGGTTGGGCACTCGTAGGGCCTCTCTCCAGTGTGGGTGCGCCGGTGGGTGACAAGGTGGGAGTTTTGCTTGAAGCCCTTCCCGCACTCAGGGCAGAGGAAGGGCCTCTCCTCAGTGTGAACCTGCTGGTGCTGGAGGAGATGGGAGCTGGTCCAAAACCTCTTCCCACACTCAGGACACTCGTAGGGCCTCTCCCCAGTGTGGATGCGCAGGTGGGTGATGAGGACAGAGCAGCAGCTGAACCCTTTCCCACATTCCCCACACTCGTAGGGCCATTCCCTGGTGTGGATCATCTGATGGCAGATCAGGCTGCTCCTCTGCTTGAAGCTCTTCCCACACTGCAAGCACTTGTGGCGCTTCTCCCCATCATGAAGCTGCTCATGGACTACCAACTCTGAGCTCTGGCTGAAGCTCTGTCCACCTTCCTGGCACAGAGTGGGTCTTTCCTCCTCAGAGCAACCTGGGCTGTGTTTGAAGCCCCTCCTCCTTTGGAATCTCCGTGGATTTTCCTCCCCACTGTAATTCTGCACTGTGGAGTCACTCAAAACTGTCTCTTCCATGAGGTTCTTCCAAGGAGATTTGTCCTCTGTGGTCTCCATCCTCAGCCTCTTGTCTGGGGGAGGAAGGACAAGGAGAGGATGGAATTTACCTGTGTGCCAGAGGGAAGAGGAAGAAGATCCCCCCCAGTGCATCCCCAGCAGGACAGTGTTGGCAGCAGGGTTGTCCTGCATCCAGGGGTCTGTGCTGGGCTGGGAGAGGGAGCAGGAGAGAGGGGGAAAGGGGCACTGACTTCCTCCTCACCTGCCTGGGTGTCCCAGGGCTCCTTCCTTTTCCTCAAAGCCTCTTCCTCCATCCAATCAAGATTTGGGAATGTGAAATCCTGTTCTGGGGAAAAAACTAAGGGTGTGCACATTGTCTTTTGTTCTGGTTTGAAGGCAAACCTGGGGGAGAGTCTAAGTCGGAGTTACAATTTAAGAAGAAAATTTAGATCAGGGCAATGATACAGAAACACTGCCTTAAACTGACAGAGTCAGGATATAACCTGACACCCTGTTGGTCAGGGTGGTGGCAGCAATCACATTAAATGGTGGCTTCAGTCCTGTTGGAGTGATCAACGTGATTCTGTCAGAGCAGTGATCCTGTAAAAGGGTCTGGTCTTCCTCTGAAGGTCCAGTGGTGGTTATGGAGATCTTGTCCTCTGGAAATCCAGTAGGCAAGCTGCTCCTGGTGTTGCAAGGCTCAGCTTATATCCAGGTAGGAATGCTTGGCTCCTCCCCCTGGGGGGAGCATCCCACAATGGGATGATGGAATTTTATCAGTCCTGCAGTCCTCAATGGCCCATTAGCAGAAGATATCTCCCCTGGAGGGCGTTATCAGGGGTGAGTCATGCAAGAGATAAAGAACACTGCCCTGCCATTTTATAGCAGTTGATGAAGATGGGGATTGAAAACCTGCATTTGGTTACATCTTGCATGGCAACCTGAAACAGTGGGGTAATCCCTGCTCAGGGCGTGAATAACCCTCCCCTTACCCAAACTGGCTCAGGTGTAAAACCCCCACCCTGGGAAGCCCACACACACAGGGGACAATGTCACACTTGCCCTGCTCCAGGCTAGGTCTCTGTCCCTTGCTCTCTCCCCCTTCTCTCTTTCTTTCCATCTCTCTCTCTACCTCACATTTACTGTTCAATAAAATGCATTTTGGATTTGGTCTCGTTAGCACCTTCCTGGCTGCAGAGGCATCTCTCTAATAATTTTCTTAACCAGATTGTGACATTATTTGGGCACAGTGAGATCAGGGCGCTGTTCTCTGACTCCAAATGCCTTTGACAACAGCATGGTTCCCATCTCTGTTGAGGTTGTGGTTCTTTCTGGAAGAATTCTTGGTAACTTGGAAGGACTTGGAAACTGTCCCTCCTTCCTCCTGGGGAACTTATGGGAGAAATGATGAAGAAAATGGCTGTTCTGACTGACCAGTGAAAAAGAAAATATTTTGTTGTCCTTCCTTGAAAAGGGTGCTCAGGGCAGTCTCTGTCTCTCTCACCCCAGGAGATGCTTGGGGCTCTCTGTCCCCTCGCCCTGGGGGATACTTGGGGGGTCTCCATCCCTCTGGCCTCAGGCAATGCCTGTGCAGGGCTGGGGACCAAGGACTCTGTGTCCCTCTCACCGCTGAGGGTGCTCGGGGCTGGGGGGGCTCTCCGACCTTCTCACACCTGGGGAGGCCGGGGGGGTCTCTGTCCCTCTCAGCCCTGGTGTGACCCCACCCAAACATCATCGGGCTCAGAGGGACAGAGACACCCCCAAACCCCCAGAAGGGCTGAACCTGGGATTTGGTTTGGGGCTGAGGATTAAGGAAGGGGCTGGAATTGGGGCTGGGTTGGAGTTGGGGCTGAGATTTGGATTAGAGCTGGGATTGGGGTTAAGGCTACACATGGGATTGGCTTTATGGCTGGGGTTGGGATTGAGTCTGGGGCTAGACAAGTCTGGCACTGGGATGAGATTAAATACAGAACTGTGAGTGTGTCTAAACATGGAGTGAGATTGAGACCAGGGTCATGTTTGGGACTGAGCTAACCCAGAACAGGACAGAGGGATGTCACTGCAGGATGTCCCTGGCATCGTCCCAGCCCTCCTCAGGCACCTCCAAACATGAGGAGCAGCTGGGTGCTCCAAGATCCAGGTGCTCCCACCCTGTCCCTCAATACCAGGCGAGCATTCCCTGAGGGCAGCCCTGACTGTGACCCTTGGGGCTCTCTGATCAGCCCTCACATCCCTGTGGGAGCAGCTGCAGACAGGATGAGAGATTCCCCTGGGCACTGGACAAAATAAACTTAGTAGAAATCAAACCTGACTCTGCATAAATCGCTTTGATGAATACTTGTTTTTCCCACAAGTCATATGTGATGAAAACACAAATAAATTGCAAACATGAATAAACCAAAAATAGAAGCCATTTTGTGGCAATTTCAAGTTTGATCAGTTCCTGAACAGCTCCAGCTCAGCTGCTGGTAGGTTCCAATAAGAGCAAAGTAGAAATTCGGCCCAATCCAGATTATGAAAAGGAAGGGAAAGCTCTGTGTAGCTGTCACAAAGCTGACAGGAATGAAGAGAAAAATTATTCTCCCATTTGGCAAAGCCCCCAAGCCTGTGAATTCAGAAGTTATTCTGGAATTTAGCTACTTGAGCTGGAGTTCTTGTGGGACTTTCTGCAGCCTTGTGTTCCTCATCGTGGGGTGAATGAACCTTGTCAGTCTGGCTGGTAGCATTTGCTCCCTTTCCTCCAGAAATTTTAACAAACTTTTCAAGGAAGGACAACAAAATATTTTCTTTACACGGGCCACCCACAACACCTATTTTCTTCATCAATTCTCCCATAAGTCGTTCAGAGGAAGCTGCATCCAAGTTTCCAAGAGTTCTTCCAGAGAGAACCACAACCATCCTAAGTGGAGGGAACCATGCTGTTGTTAAATGCACTTGGAGTCAGAGAATAGTGCCTAAACTCACTGTGCCAAAACAATGTCACGATCTGGTTAAGAAAATTATTAGAGAGATGCCTCTGCAGCCAGGAAGGTGCTAATGAGACCAAATCCAAAATGCATTTTATTGAACAGTAAATGTGAGGTAGAGAGAGAGATGGAAAGAAAGAGAAAAGGGGGAGAGAGCAAGGGAGTGACAGGGACAGAGACCTCCCCTGGAGCAGGGCAAGTGTGACATTGTCCCCTGTCTGTGGCCTTCCCAGGGTGGGGGTTATTCACCCATGAGCAGGGATTACCCCACTGTTTCAGGTTGCCATGCAAAATGTAACCAAATGCATGTTTTCAATCCCCATCTTCATCCACTGCTGTAAAAAGCCAGGGCAGTGTTCTTTATCTCTTGCATGACTCACCCCTGATAACGCCCCCCAGGGGAAATATCTTCTGCTAATGGGCCATTGTGTGTCTCTGCAGGACTGATAAAATTCCATCATCCCATTGTGGGATGCTCCCCCCAGGGGGAGGAGCCAAGCATTCCTACCTGGATATAAGCTGAGCCTTGCAACACCAGGAGCAGCTTGCCTACTGGATTCCCAGAGGACAAGATCTCCATAACCACCACTGGACCTTTAGAAGCAGACGAGACCCTTTTACAGGATCACTGCTCTGACAGAATCACTTTGATCACTCCAACAGGACTGAAGCCACCATTTAATGTGACTGCTGCCACCACCCTGACCAACAGGGTGTCAGGTTATATCCTGACTCTGTCAGTTTAAAGCAGTGTTTCTGTATCATTGCCCTGATCTAAATTTTCTTCTTAAATTGTAACTCCGACTTAGACTCTCCCCCAGGTTTGCCTTCAAACCAGAACAAAAGACAATGTGCGCACCATTTGTTTTCTTCCCAGAACAGGATTTCCCATTCCCAAATCTTGATTGGATGGAGGAGGATGCTGCGAGGAAGAAGAAGGAGCCCCGGGACACCCAGGCAGGTGAGGAGGAAGTCAGTGCTCCTTTCCCCCTCTCTCCTGCTCCATCTCCCAGCCCAGCACAGATCCCGGAACAAAAGACAATGTGCGCACCCTTTGTTTTTTTCCCAGAACAGGATTTCCCATTCCCAAACCTTGATTGGATGGAGGAGGATGCTGCGAGGAAGAAGAAGGAGCCCCGGGACACCCAGGCAGGTGAGGAGGAAGTCAGTGCTCCTTTCCCCCTCTCTCCTGCTCCATCTCCCAGCCCAGCACAGATCCCGGAACAAAAGACAATGTGCGCACCCTTTGTTTTCTTCCCAGAACAGGATTTCCCATTCCCAAACCTTGATTGGATGGAGGAGGAGGCTGAGAGGAAGAGGAAGGAGCCTTGGGATACCCAGGCAGGTGAGGAGGAAATCAGTGCCCCTTTCCCCCTCTCTCCTGCTCTGTCTCCCAGCCCAGCACAGCCCCCGGCTGCAGGACAACCTTGCTGCCGAGACCGTCCTGCCGGGGATGCACTGGGGGAATCTCCTTCCCCTTCCTTCTGGAATGGAGGCAAATCCCATCTTCTCCTTGCCATTCCTTCCCCAGACAAAAAGCTGATGATGGAGACCAGGGAGGAAAAATCTCCTTGGCAAAACCAAATGGAAGAGGCTGTTTTGATTGACTCCAGAGTGCAGAATTCTAATGGGGAGGAAAATCCCCAGAGATCCTGCAGGAAGAGGGGCTCCAAACCCAGCCCAGTTTGCGCTGAGGAGGAAAGACCCTCCCTGAGCCAGGACGGTGGACAGAGCTTCAGCCAGAGCTCAGAGCTGGTGGTCCATGAGGAGCTTCATGATGGGGAGAAGCGCCACAAGTGCTTGGAGTGTGGGAAGAGCTTCAGGAAGATCAGCACCCTGATCTGCCACCAGATGATCCACACTGGGGAATGGCCCTATGAGTGTGGGGAGTGTGGGAAGGGCTTCAGCTGCAGCTCCGCCCTTGTCACCCACCTGTGCATCCACACTGGGGTGAGGCCCCACGAGTGTCCCCATTGTCAGAAGAGCTTTTGGACCAGCTCCGATCTCCTCAGGCACCAGCTCATTCACACTGGGGAGAGGCCTTTCTGCTGCCCTGACTGTGGGAAGGGCTTCAAGCGCAGCTCCGACCTCATTATCCACCAGCGCATCCACACTGGGGAGAGGCCCTTCGAGTGCCCCACGTGTGGGAAGAGGTTTCAGACCAGATCAAATCTCCGTCTGCATGAGCGGATTCACACAGAGGAGAGGCCCTTCCACTGCCCTGACTGTGGGAAGGGCTTCAAGCAAAAGTCCACCCTCATCACCCACCGGCGCATCCACACTGGGGAGAGGCCCTTCGAGTGTCCCCAGTGTGGGAAGAGCTTCACCCAGAGCTCTGCCTTGACCAGACACCAACGGAGGCACCAGTAAGGGAAGCCCTGCAAATGCCAGAAACACAGGAACAGATTCATGCACCACTCCGGCTTCATCCCCTATTGGAGGGCCCACATTGGGAAGATCCCTGGTGATCCATTTTCCCTGTGATCCATCTGGGAAGACACCTGTCCCTTTTCCTGTCCTTGCATAGACATGATGTGGGATTGAAGAATATGAGGGTCTGGCCATGGCCGTGTCATTACATTTACTCCCACCTCAGGTCATTGCCAGGGGCAGGAAAGGGACTCTCTCTCTCCCTCTGAGGAGAAGGGTGAAATTTCCGGGCAGGGGAAATGCATGGCCAGGAAGAGCCTGTTGTTGATGTATTGGTTTTCCCTGTAAACAGTTTTACTTATCCCTTCTGCTATCAATATTATTACTGTTTCTGTTTGTTCCTTATCTCATTGCTGTTCCCAATAAATTGTTCTTATCCCAGCCCGGGATCTTTGCCTTTCGTGCTTTCCATGGGAGGCAGGAGGGCAGTGAGGGCAGCGCGGTTTTAGCAGGAGCAGGAAATTGGGGAATCCCATTCCTGAAGCCCGGCCCATGGAAACCCAGCATCCCAGCTGGTCCCAGCCCTGGTGGCCATGGCAACAGCCTTGGGAGCGGGTCCCTGGCTGGGGCTGTGGGAACCTCTTCCCTCTGGTGCCCAGGGACAGGAGGGGAGGGAACGGCTGCAGCTGAGTCGGGGCAGGCTCAGGTTGGATGTCAGGGAAAGGTTTTTGCCCAGAGGCTGCTGGGGCCCTGCCCAGGCTCCCCAGGGAAGGGTCCCAGCTCCAGGGCTCTCTGAGCTGCAGCAGTGTTTGGACAGCGCTGCCAGGCCCAGGCTGGCATTGTTGGGGTGTCCTGGGCAGGGCCAGCAGTTGGACTGGAGGATCCTGATGGGTCCCTCCCAGCTCAGCCAATTCTGTGGTTCTGGGATCCCATGAGCCTGGGGATGGGGCTGCCAATGGTTGCCATGGCAACGGGCTGTGGCTGCAGGCCTGAGCTGGTGTCCATGGCAACCACCCCTGGCATGGGGTCTCCATGGAGCTGCCAAGGGACTGACCATAGCAACAGGGGGCTGGTGATGGTGGCCTGCTTAGGATCATATATGTCACAGGCCCTCAGAGGGATTCCATGGGGACTTTCCAAGAGTCTCCAGGCTGTTCCAGAGCTGTAATGTCACAGACACAGACAGGGGCTCCATGGAGACCTCCCAGGGCTTTCTGGGGATAGTAAAGAGCCCTGTGGTCAGAGGCAGTCTCAGCCATTCCATGGTGACATCCCAGGGCACCTTGGGCTGCAAAGGCACCGATCTGTCACAGGCACTCATGGGGGTTCCACTGTGACATCCCAGAAGTCCCCAGGCTGCCAAAGAGCCAGGATGTCTCAGACATTAACAGGGTTCCTGTCATGGGCAGATATATTTATATAAATATGTATTATCTATTATGGTAATAATTGGACAAAATTGCCTTAATCAGGAATATTTATGCCAGGATGGCATTGGTTGGACTTGATGATCCCAAAGGTCTTTTCCAGTCTATTTGATTCTGTCATTCTGTGATAATTGGGACACTCTGGGGCCATTGTGACACTGCAAGGCCTCATGGAACTAAGAGGACCATGGTGACACCAAGCAGCCCCAGAGAACCAGGGGTCTGCTCTTGTGCTCTGGGGCCAAATGGAACCAGGCAGTGCGCCGTGACACTCTGGGTCCTTGTGGAACCACAGAGGCCATTGTGATACTGCAGGGCCTTGTGTAACCAAGGGGTTTCACCATTTTGACACTAGAACACCAAGGAGACCATTGAGAGACTCCAGGGCCCAGTGGAACCAAGGGGCCATTCTGACACTGCGGGGCCTCATGGAACTAAGGGGACATTGTGACAGTGCAGGATCCTGTGTCACCAAGGGGCCACTGTGACACGACGGGGCCTCAGGGGATCTGGAAGAACGTTGTGACACTGTGTGGCCTCGTAGAAACAAGGAGTCCATTGCGACACTGAGGGGACTTGTGGAACTACAGAGACCATGGTGACAGCGTGGGACCTCATGTACCCATGGGGCCATTGTGACATTCTGGGGCCTCATGGAACCAAGGGGCCACTGTCAAACTGCAGCACAAACAAGAACATGTGAAGCCCCATGGAACCAAGGAGTCCATTGTCACATTTTGGGGCCCCAAGGAACCAAGGAGACCATTGTTGCTCTGCATGGTCTCATGGACCCAAGGAGAACAGTGTGACAGTGCAGGGCCTTGTGTAACCAAGAGGCCATTGTGACACTGAGGGGCCCCCTGGAACCTAGGACATCTTTGCAGACTACACCAAGCTGGATGTGAGTGTTGATCTGTGGGAGCATAGAAGGGCTTTGCAGAGAGACCTGGACAGGCTGGATTGAGGGGCTGAATCCAGCAATTTCAGGTTTAAAAAATCCAAGTACCAGGCCCTGCAATTTGGCCCCAGTGCTATAGGCTGGGGATGGAGTGGCTGAACAGCAGCCAGGCAGAAAGGGACCTGCAGGGACTGATGGACAGCAGGCTGGACATGAGCCAGCAGTGTGACCAGGTGGCCAAGAAGGCCAATGGCTCCTGGCCTGGTTCAGGAATGGTTTGGCCAGCAGGAGCGGGGCTGATGTGCCAGCGCTGATCTGCCCCCAGCTCTGCACACAGACATTGCTGCTGCAGCTCCAGAGAAGGCAACAAAAGGGCATCTCTGCAGAAAACTTTGCTGGGACATCCTTTACTTCCTTTAAATACACCAAGAGTGCAGTCCCCCATTGACACAGTCTGTGGCCACAGGGAAGGTGGAGAGAAACAAAATGAGAAATGGCACAAGCAATGATGTATCTTTGTGGACAGAATGGAAAAACTAAAACAAAGGAAAGAAATCTCCAAAATTAAACCAACAAGAAGTATCAAAAACTAGTTTTATTACAAGTGATTTGCAGAAATTGACCAGCAGTTTAATGTTCCTGAAAGCATCCAGTCATCACTCTCCTCACAGCAGCCTTGAGCTCCTGGTTCCTCAGGCTGAAGATGAGGGGGTTCAGGGCTGGAGGCACCACTGAGTACAGAACTGGCACAGACAGATCCAGGGATGGAGAGGAGAGGGAGGGGGGCTTCAGGTAGGCAAATGTACCAGTGCTGAGGAACAGGGAGACCACAGCCAGGTGAGGGAGGCAGGTGGAAAAGGCTTTGTGCCGTCCCTGCTCAGAAGGGATCCTCAGCACGACCCTGAAGATCTGCACATAGGAGAAAACAATGAAAACAAAACAACCAAATAGCAAGCAGGCACTAACTGCAAGCAGCCCCAGTTCCCTGAGTGAGGAATTTGAGCAGGAGAGCTTGAGGATCTGTGGGATTTCACAGAAGAACTGGCCCAGGGCATTGCCATGGCACAGGGGCAATGAAAATGTATTGGCTGTGTGCAGCAGTGAATAGAGAAAGGCACTGGCCCAGGCAGCTGCTGCCATGTGGGCACAAGCTCTGCTGCCCAGGAGGGTCCTGTAGTGCAGGGGTTTGCAGATGGACACGTAGCGGTCATAGCACATGATGGTCAGGAGATAAAACTCTGCCACAATAAAGAAGAGAAAGAAAAAGAGCTGTGTAGCACATCCTTTGTAGGAGATGTTCCTGGTGTCCCAGAGAGAATTGTGCATGGCTTTGGGGACAGTGGTGCAGATGGAGCCCAGGTCGCTGAGGGCCAGGTTGAGCAGGAAGAAGAACATGGGCGTGTGCAGGTGGTGGCTGCAGGCTACGGCACTGATGATGAGGCCGTTGCCCAGGAGGGCAGCCAGGGAGATATCCAGCAAGAGGCAGAAGTGCAGGAGCTGCAGCTGCCACGTGTTTGCCAATGCCAGCAGGAGGAAGTGGCTGGTGGAGCTGCTGTTGGACATTTGAGCTGTCTGTGCATGGGGATCTGCAAGAAAAGTAATCATGGAATAGTTGGGTTTGGAGAGGACTTAAAATATCCCAGCACATCTTGGGGGCACTTTCCCCCCACTGCCTTCCCAGGGCTCTGCTGCCTGGAGCTGTCCCTGCCAGCAGCTGCTTCCCTGTGCCCAGGGCTGGGCCCTGCTAGTGCTGCCAGAGCCCAGCCCAGCCCTGGGGGCTCAGCTCTGCCCTGAAGACCCCTCCCAGCTCTGGCACTGCCCAGGGGATGCTCTGGCTCTGCAGGCTCTGATAGGAATGTCAGAGCAACCCTGAGGAGGCTGGAAAAGCAACACTGATGCTGCCTCAAAGGGGCCCTGTGCAGATATTTGTCACTGCCTGCTTTATTCAGATCTGAGACAAAATGTTTTTATTGTTCCATTCTGAACTGAGAGATGAAAATCTATAGGCTCCATCCAGGCAAGCCAGAGCAGTATATTAAAAAAGCAGGATTTTCGCTTTTATGCAGCCCCTGCCTTGCTATGCTCCCTGTATAATATACTTGGAAATGTGCTGCAGTTAAATGCCATGCTAAGAGCAGCCCTGAACAATGCAGCATCCTCAGCACACAAGGAGAACACTTCCAAGCTTTACCAGCTGTCTCCTCCCACCCAGATCTTGTCCCCCAGCACTGGGAGCAGCTGCCAGGGCTGGCTGAGAGCGTTCCCTGGCAGGCAGCAGAGTCCCTGCCCCAGCACAGTGCCCTGGGCTGCAGGACCCTGCTCTTCAGGAGAGCCCTGGGCACCCCTGGCTGCTCTGCACAAGAGACAATCAGAGAATGTACTCACAGGGTCTGTAGGCATTGGGATGTTGCAGCTTGAGGAGATGGCTCCAGGAGCTGCAGCTGCATTGTCCTTCAGCCAGAGGTTCCTGTGCCAAGGGCTGGCAGTGATTCTGCCCCAGGCACTTCTCAGCACCTTCCCAGCCCTGACTGATTGAAGCTCTCTGTGCCTCTGTGCTGTGCTTGGTGTGGCTGCAGGCAGTGCCCCAGCCCTGCAGGGCTGGCAGAAGAGCTGCTCATCAAGAGAAATGTGCTTTTGAAGGTTTACTTGGTTACCAGGAGCTGCCTCTGTGCCAGGAGCCCGGCCCAGCTCATCAGCACAGACACAGCACAAGGACTTTAATGAGCCTCTGGGGCTTTGTGCTCAGGCCATGAACATCAGTCCCTGAGAGGGAGCTGAAGAAACCTCTCCAGAACTCCAACTCAGAATCCAACTCCAAAGTTTCTTAGACTTTTAATGGGTCCCAGTGAGGGACATGACAGAGAAAGTTTCCGCAGCCCCAGGCAGAGCAGAGAACTGCAGGCAGTGATGACAGGTGGGGACAAAGAGAGAAGCCAAGTCTTGGTGCCCTGGGGCACAGATGGGTCCGTGCCACCAAGGGCTGGGAGAAGACACCTTGTCCTGAGGCCCTGGGTCCTCCTTGCACAGCACCAGCCAGGCTGGGCACTGTCACCCCCTTGTCCTGCCCTCAGCATCCCCCCTAGCCCACATCCCAGTGGCCTCAAGGTTCTGTTGGAAGGAGTCCCGGGGGAGCCTTGGCCAGGAATGGCCCTGGGGGTGCCTTAATGCTCCCTGCAGGTACTGCAGGCTGTTCAAAGGACTTTGGGTTTGGCTTTTGCCTTGGAGTCTCTGAGAGGTTTGTGCACTCATGGCCTCCAATTATCTACTTAAGTCCCTGGAGAGGCTTTGTCAGTAGCAACACTCAGTGGGGCTCATTAATGCTTCAAGGTACTTCAGTTATTTTAAGGTACTTGGTGTTGCCCTTTGGATAAAGACTCTGTGAGAGGTTTGTGCAATCATGGCCCCAATTATCTATATTAATGAGTCCCTTGAGAGCTTTGTACTGACATTCAGTGGGGCTCATTAATGCTTTGAGGCACTCAAGGTTTTAAGGTACTTTGGATTTTTCTTTCTCCACTCTCCATCTCTGAGAGGATTTAGTGCCATCCTGGCCTCCAATTCTCTCCTTCAAGGAGTCCATGAGGAGCCTGTGTTGGAGAGGGACCTCAGTGGGACCCATTCATGCTTTGAGACACATTGGGTCTGTCCTCTGACTTTGACTCCTGGAAAGGTTTGTGCAATCTCCTCTCAGGCCCTGAGGTTAAATGGCTCAGCTTCAAATGCACCTCAGAACTCATTAGGATCAGGCAAGTCCTGACAAACCATGGCTCTGCCTTGATTTCCCTCTGGTCTGGAGCAGTTCATCAGGAATATTTCTTTTACAGTTACGGAGAAATATTTCAATGAGCTTCTAAGAAATATGTAATCCTATTTTAAAGACTGTATTTTATTACTTTTCTCTTTTGAGAAGAGGTGATTGCAGCATTCTGTTCCTGATATTGATGTAGTGCTGCTCCTAAGGAGGTCTGGCCATGTCAGAAGAGTTATACATTGGAACTGGAGTCCATTGTGGACAGCCATGCCTCAGATTCCCCAACCCCATGTGAGACATGATTTTCACTTTCAATATTTTCAATGGTTTATTAAGTCCTTATCAAAATACAACAGAAGGGTCTTGATTTTCATATCTTTTCAAATACAACAGAAGACTGAATAAAGAAAAGAATACAGTGCTGGAAGCAAAGAATTCAGTCACCATGTGCTCATCTACAAAATGGATGCTCTGTCTTTTATACCTCTAGCCCCTCCCAAAGTCTTGTCAATCGACTCCTTTTTCTCTGTCCAGTGGTGGAGATCACTGTCTTACACCTTGATTGGAGGTCAGGTGCTGCCATAGTAACAAGCCGACCCTCCCAAATGCCCCAACTACTGAGGCCGTCCTGTGATAACAATGCAAGGGGGAGGGGAAGGATAACTATACATCTACTAAACTTCTCTTAACATATATTTAATATTCACCCCTTAACTGTGAGAGTCAACCATAGAATTACTCATTTATAACAAACCTCCTTTTCTTTTTGTAGAAGTCATTTTGCACGAACAATTTAAGTAAAAAAATTTCTGTCTCTCTTGAATGAGTCACACCAGCATCAGTTGATGTGGCCAAGGACAGTGGGAACAGGAGAAAAAAATCTCAGGTTTTCCTTAGACACATTTATTTGGAATGCACAAAATGGCATCCCAGAGGTCCAGTATGGCTTTGACTCCCACCTACTGTGCCTATGTGGCTGCTATCCATAGTCAGTGTATTTTAGGGGTCAGTACAGAGGCCAACTCAGTCCTGCCCTCCAGTCCCTGTTGAATTAAAAGACAACTGAGGAATTATAGAGGTCTGGTATGGCCTTTTGTCCCTACCTTACCATGCCTACGGGGTTGTTACCCACAGCAGGGGTATGGAGCCTTCTTGGTAGCAAACAAAGGGGCCAACCCAGTCTTGCTTCCATTCTTTTGTCTTATTTTCTTAAAGAAGCTGTCCCATTACCTTTTACAGTCCCTTGTGTACTTCTCCTCAACAAATGCTGGTATTTCTCATCCATTAAAACAGGAAGAGTTCTCAAGCTGGTTGGTGGAAGCTTGACTCCACTTTTTGGGTGTCTTGGTGTTTTTCTGGTTGTCTTTCAGTCTCTGCTTGAGAGTCAATCTTGTTTCACCTGGCCTGGATGTTACAGTCCACTCTTTGGGCTCTTCTACTGGGCCTTTGACTCTGTTGCCATGAATCTATCCCTGCTCTGCAGTTTACACGGCCGATTTGGTGGTGAGCAGTTCCTGAAAGGGACCTTCCCACTGGGGAGTTAGAGGCTGATCTCCCTGTGGCTTGATCATCACCCAGTCCCCAGAATTAATATTATGGATTCTGCAATCCAGGCTGGTAGATTAAGTAATTGCCCCTTTATGTCTTAGCCCTTCTAAGGTTTGTGCTATGGACATAACAAATTTCTTGGCATTGGTTTCCCCTTCCTCATAGGTGGCAACCTTATGGGGTGAGGTCCGGAAGGGAAACCCAAACATCATTTCATAGGGTGACACCCCCAGATCTGACTGGGGTTGGGTTCTAATTCTTAATAATTCTTAATAATTCTTAATAAGGCCAAAGGGAGACATTTTATCCATGACACTTGGGTTTCAGTCATTAGCTTAAATAGAACTCTTTTAAGAGTTTGATTCATTCTCTCAACCTGACCAGAACTCTATGGATGCCATGGAGTGTGTAATTCCCATTTTACTCCCAGGGTCTGAACAACTTTCTGCAATATCTTTAATATGAAATGAGTTTCCCAGTCTGAATCAATCCTGTTTGCCATCCCATATCAGGGAATGATTGATTCTAGAAGTGTTTTACTCACAACATTGGCATTGGCTTTCACAGTGGGTACCACCTCTACCCAATGAGTCACGTGATCTACTATCAGTGGCAAAAATTTCCACCATTGTACCCGGGGAAGCTCGGTAAAGTCTACTTGGATGTTTTGGAAGGGCCCTAATGCTAGTTGTCACCCTCTTCTGGGTGTTTTCCTCATGATTTTCTTATTCACTTGTTGGCATATCACACACCCTCCAGTTACTTGCTTAGCTATTCTGAAAATTCCTTTGCATCCCAAATCCATTAGAAATTGATCACTTAGCGCTTGTGTACCCGAATGTGTTGTTCCATGTATGCCTTCTAGCATTTTCCTGGCCAGGAGTTTATTCAACATTTGCCTTCCATCTGCTAATCTCCACTTCTCTTTATCTTTCTTGGCTCCTCTTTTAAGGAGTTCTTCCTCTTCTGTCCCACTGAATACAGGGACTTTTTGCATTTCTCTCATGGGTGTTAATACTATTATTAGTGTTTTTGTCTCTGATTCAATTGCATTTTTAGCCTCTAGATCAGCCTAATTGTTCCCTCATTCCTCCTGAGTTGCCCCTTTTTTATGTCCTTTAACATACACCACTGCTACTTACTCTGGTAATTGTAAGGTTTCTAACTCTTCTAAAAGAAACTTTTTGTGAATCAATCCCTTACCCTTTGAGTTTAATAGCCCCCTCTCTTCCCAATTTTTTCCAAATATATGCACTATTCCAAAAGTGTATTTTCAGTCTGTATATATTGTTCCCCTTTTCTGTGCTAATATATCCAGAGCTTGTTTTTGGGCATACAACTCAATGCCTGGGCTGACCAGTTGGAAAGTAACTTTATCTTTTCTATGGCTATCAACCCTTCATGCACTATAGCGTCCCCCAATACCCCGTGCTCCTTTATTACCTGTGAAGATCCATCGATGTACAATTGTTTTTCACTTTGGAGTGGTTGATCTGTTACATCCTCTCTTACTCTAGTTTGACAGTTTATAACCTCTAGGCAATTATGTATTAGTGCCTCATCTGGTTCTCCATACAAAAACGGGGCAGGGTTGAGTTGGTTACTGACGATTAGCTCTAAAACATTATCTATTAAGATGGCTTCATACTTTAGCATTTGGGAATCAGTGAGCCAATTCTCAGGATACTCGTTACTGAGTCTGGGACATATATCTTCAATTTTCAATTAAATGGTTAATTTTTTGCTTTCTGCTATGAGTAGGGAAGTCACTGCTGCACCTGAATGCAGGTTGGCCACCCCTGGCTGACAGGCTCTAGTAATTTTGATAAATAGGCCTCTGGTTTCCTGGATCCTCCTCAGTCCTAGGCTAACACTTCATGTGTTACCTCTTTTTCTATATCCACAGACAGATAGAAGGGTTTGTCTAAGGCAGGAAGACTCAGGGCTGGTGCACTGACTAATTTTTGCTTCACAGCTTCAAACGTTTGTTCATTGTCTTTTTCCCACCTAATCTCTCCAATTAACTTTTCACACAAGAACCGGATGGCCTGCATGTATCCTCCAATCCATAGCCTACAATATCCCAACAGGCCTAAAACCTTCTGAGTTCTTTCTTAGTTTTTGGCCGTGGGAGTGAGACTATTCCTGTAATTCTCTCAGGGTTCAGCCCCCAGCTCCCTTGACAAATCATATGTCCTGGATATTTCACTTCCCTTTCTATAAATTCAAGTTTCCCTTTTGATACCTGAAGTCCTTGGTGCCCCAGAAAATTTAACAACACTATGGTGGATTCCCAAGCTTCTTTTTCTTCCCATCCTGAGAGAAGCAAATAATTTACATATTGGATGAGCTTTATCTCAGTTTTAATGGAGAAGAGTTGTGTTACTTCTCCTAGGGCTTGACCAAAGAGGTTTGGTATAGTAGGAGGCCTAGTAAAATATCTGTATTTTATTTGAATATCTGTATATAGGCCTTGCCCCGATAAGCCCCGGTTGTTCTTGATGGGCTGCAGCTGTGATGTCCTTAATTTGGCTGCAGCTGTAGCTAGTGAAGAAAACTGGGATAAAAGGGGCTGGGCTTGGCCAGTCAGGGAGAGCCTGGCAGGAGCCCTGACTAAGAAGCAGCAACAAGAAGGAGGTGAAGTCTGTGATGTGAAGAACTGCCCCCAAGAAATATCACTGAGAAGGTACGAGACTTTAGAAATATGTTTGTGACAATATGGAACTTTAGAAATATGAAATGCAGGAAGATAACAACAGTTTGGGGATTGAGAAAACCCTTGGAGTAACCCAGTCCACTGAAGCTGTTGCTTTCTCCCAGAATCAGGGTCCTCCCATTCAAAAGCAAATATAACCCACTTTCCTCTGCCAGTGGGTATGCCCAAAAAGCATCTTTTAGGTCTATCACGCTAAACCACTGGGATGTTACTTAGGAGTGTATAGGGATTAGGCACTACTGGGTACCGATTCACTGTTCTTTTGTTCACTTCTCTCCAATCTTAGACAAGCCTGTAAGTCCCATCTGACTTCTTTACTGGTAATATGGGTGTATTATGGCGGGATATACATGGTTCAAAGATCCTATCCTCAGGTAGGTCCTGGATCAGTGGCTGCAGTCCCCATCTCCCCTCCAGGGAGAGTGGATATTGTCATAGCTGAACTGGATGGTTCACATTAACTATTTTTATTACTATAGGTTTCATGTTCAATTTACCTCAGTTTTTTGGTTTTGCCCAAATCATCTCTTGAATTTTCTCCTTGTTTTCTTCCCTTAATTGGAGAAGCTAAACTACCATTTTCCCTTTCTCTAGGAGCACTCCAGAGAATGTCAAAATGCACCTGTAAATCCTGTCCTAATAAATTTTATCCTGCTTCTGGAACTAATAGAACATCCCCAATTCCTATTTTATTTGTTCCTCCAAACTTTGTTTGCTGTATAACTGAGGCTTTGAAACTTTCCCCTTGTTAATGTTTGAAAAGACAGGTGTCAGCTAATGAAGGCAGGAGCCTCCCCTGAAATGGAAAATGTAAGCCCTCTTCCCTCCACATTGTTATAATTTTGAAATAAAGGGGGCTCTCAGGCACAGATATGGGAGCAGGAAGTAACAGTTCTTTATTAGGGAAGAAAATTAAACAAATAAACAATGCAGTACACTGGAAAAACATTGACAGAGTCACAACTCAACCTGACACCCTGAGGGTCAGGGTGTTGGCGGCAGTCCAATTGGAAATGTGGCTGCAGCCCTCCTGCAGTGTCAGGTGTGGTTCTGTTGGAGCAGGCGGTCCTGTAGAAAAGGATGTATTCTTCCTCTGAAAATCCAGTGGAAGAAGAGACAGCTGCTGTTCCTCTGGGGAATCCAGTGGAGAAAGCTGTTCTGGTATTCCAGAATCTCCAGATTATATCTGTGTAGCAATGCTTGGCTCCTCCCTCTGGGCTCACATCTCACAATGGGATGCTGTAGTTCTTATCAGTCATGCAGTGACATTCAATAGCCCATTATAAGCAGATGTCCAGTCAGAGAGAGAAGGAAAACTGCCCACTTGACAAGACAACTGCCATAGAGATGGCAATAGAGTACATCTTGCCTTGCAATCTGGAACAACCCCAGAGCCATCAGCCCATCTCTGCTGGTTATGTGATGAGGCCTCCAAATCCCATCTTGGGAGATTTTTGGTTCCTCTCCAAGGGCTGTGAAAATGGAAAAATGTGGTTAAAGGCATTTTCTCCCAAATCTTGCAGTGACAGGCTCAATATCTCTAAATTGAATGAGGGTAGATTTTCATTTGTTAGAAAGAGGGAATATTTTATAATTATGATAGTGGCACAAAATGGCAACCGTTTTTCCAGAGAAGTGGCTTCCCCATCCCTGGAATTGTCCAAGAGCAGGAGCTTTGTGCAGCATTGCCCATTGAAACCCTCTCATCCCCAGTGACAGAATTCCTGCATTGTGGGTTCTCTGATGTGCTGGGTGCCCTCACAAGGCTTCTGGCCAGAATGTCTGCTGAGGGCAGCCAGGCTGCTGCTGGGGCAGTGACCTCACAGCCATCACCATGGCAGCCCTGTCCCCTGGGCCTGGCTCTCCCCTTTCCTCTGCCCCTGCCTTGGCTCTGCTGCCATGAAGAGTTTTGGCATTAATATCTTGTCCCCAAGGTGCTGCGGCCAATGGCTTCCCAGTCAGGCTCCTGGGGCAGAAGTGGCTTTTCAGAGCCCAGCCAGGAATGAGCCCTGAGGCAGCAGCTCTGCAGTGGTGGCCACCAGGCTGGGCTGCCAAGGGAGGCTTCTGGCCATGGCCTGCAAGCAGCTGCTGCTGCCAAGGTGCCTTTGGTGCCTCAGGCTCTCCCTGGCACAGCTCCCAGCACGGCGCTCTGCCCTTGTGCCCGAGCCCTTCCCTGTGCTGGGGCTGGCCTGGGGCTTTTCCTGCAGCGGGACCTGCTCTGCTGATGGCACAGGAAAGGCAGTTCCTGCTGGAGCAGGAGGCTCTGCCTGCAATGGGCTCCCACAACTCCAGCAAGGCCCTGTTGACTTCAAAATTTCTTCCCAGGGAAGAATATTCTAATTGTTAGAGCTCCAATGCTGTGGAGGAAATAACTCTGATCAAGATCTTTCTGTCTAAGCATGATCAGAATTTCTAGAAATCTGTCTGGTATACCATCATTAAACCTGTGGGACAAGTTCAATTCCCCCTGTCCAATCTTTTGCACCTTTGTCAATGTCTGGGGCTGGGATTGGATCCAGCCAATTCCAGTCTCCTCTCTGAGATGGAGTTTTAGAAGTCATGGGGTTCTGGAGGTTTTTATGGGTTCTATGGTGGCTACTGTGTGCCATTTCTCCACCCCATGACTCAGCAGGAGTTTCTCCAAGGAAGAAACAAAGCTTTTGCCTGAATCTCCCACTCGGCCCATGACAGGAACCCCTGTGAGTGTCTGGGACATCTCAGGTCTTTGGCAGCCTGGGGACTCCTGGGATGTCACCGTGGAGCCCCCGTGAGTGCCTGTGACAGATCGGTGCCTTTGCAGCCCAAGGTCCTCTGGGATGTCACCATGGAATGGCTGTGACTGCCTCTGACCACAGGGCTCTTTACCATCCCCAGAAAGCTCTGGGAGGTCTCCATGGAGCCCCTGTCTCTGTGTGTGACATTCCAGCTCTGGAACAGGCTGGAGACTCTTGGAATGTCCCCATGTGTTCCTATAGGACACAAAAGAACACAAGCACACACAGCTGTTCTCATGGTGAAAAAAAAAGGAAGTTTATTTTCTGACTCCAACATTTATAGTTTCCCAAGAGTGACAGTGGATTGGAGGGTGACAGTGCCACCTCTCCAATGACACTGGACAAACTAAGAATCCATCAGCCTTCCCCTCCTCCATAAAGGAATGCAAAACAATGAGTTATTTACAGCAAGTGTGAGAGAAAGTTCACTACAAGAATGTCAATATCTTAGAAAATCTTAACTGGCAACTCAGTTCTTAGCAGGCACCCATCACCAGAACCCATTGCTCTGGACAGTTTCCAAGGCAACCCTCCCCAGCCCCCTGTTGCTATGGTTTCTATGGCAACCCTCCCCAGCCCCCTGTTGCTATGGTCAGTTTCCATGGCAACCATCACTAGCCCACTGTTGCTATGGTCAGTTTCCGTGGCAACCATCACCAGCCCCCTGTTGCCATGCTCAGTCCCCTGGCAGCTCCATAGAGACCCCATGCCAGGGGTGGTTGCCATGGACACCAGCTCAGGCCTGCAGCCACAGCCCGTTGCCATGGCAACCACTGGCAGCCCCATCCCCAGGCTCATGGGATCCCAGAACCACAGAATTGGCTGAGCTGGGAGGGACCCATCAGGATTCTCCAGTCCAACTGCTGGCCCTGCCCAGGACACCCCAACAATGCCAGCCTGGGCCTGGCAGCGCTGTCCAAACGCTGCTGCAGCTCAGAGAGCCCTGGAGCTGGGACCCTTCCCTGGGGAGCCTGGGCAGGGCCCCAGCAGCCTCTGGGCAAAAACCTTTTCCTGACATCCAACCGGAGCCTGCCCCGTCTCAGCTGCAGCCGTTCCCTCCACTCCTGTCCCTGGGCACCAGAGGGAAGAGGTTCCCACAGCCCCAGCCAGGGACCCACTCCCAAGGCTGTTGTCATGGCCACCAGGGCTGGGACCAGCTGGGATGCTCGGTTTCCAGGGGCTGGGGTTCAGAAATGGGATTCCCCAATTTCCTGCCCCCACTAAAACCGCGCTGCCCTCACTGCCCTCCTGACTCCCATGGAAAGCACAAAAGGCAAAGATCCCGGGCTGGGATAAGAACAATTTATTAGGAACAGGAACAATTTAAGGGACAAACAGAACTGAAACAATATTGATTACAGAAGGGATAAATGAAACAGTTTGCTGGGAAAACTAAAACACAACTCACTGGGTCTTCCTGGCCACAATTTCCCCTGTTTGGAAAGGACACCATTCTTTTCAGGGAGAGAGAGAGAGAGTGTCCCTGTTCTGCACCTGGAACTTCTCTGAGGTGGGAGTGAATGTAATAACACAGCCATGGCAAGACCCTCATGTGTTTCAATGCCACATCATGACACTGGTAGGGGCAGGGAAAGGGACTGGTGTCTTCCCAGCATGGATCATGGGGAACATGAATCACCAGGGTTCTTCCCAATGTGGGTTCTCCCATGGGGGATGAAGCTGGAGTGGTGGATGAAGCTGTTCCTGCATTTGTGGCATTTGCAGGGATCCCTTACTGGTGGCTCCATTGGTGACTGGTCAAGTGAGAGCTGGTGGTGAAGCTCTTCCCACACTGGGGACACTCGTAGGGCCTCTCCCCTGTGTGGATGCGCCGGTGCTTGATGAGGTCCGAGTTGTGCTTGAAGCCCTTCCCGCACTCAGGGCAGAGGAAGGGCCTCTCCTCAGTGTGAATCCGCTGGTGCTGGAGGAGACTAGAGCTGCTCTGAAACCTCTTCTGACACTGGGGACACTCGTAGGGCTTCTCCCCAGTGTGGATGCGTTGGTGGGTCACAAGGGTGGATCTGTAGCTGAAGCCCTTCCCACACTCCCCACACTTGTAGGGCCATTCCCTGGTGTGGATCCTCTGGTGCCTGATCAGGTGGGAGCTCCACCTAAAGCTCTTCCCACACTCCAAGCACTTGTGGGGCTTCTCCCCATCATGAAGCTGCTCATGGACCACCAGCTCTGAACTCTGGCTGAAGCTCTGCCCACCTTCCTGGCTCAGGATGGCTCTTTCTTCTTCAGAGCACCCTGGGCTGGGTTTGGAGCCCCTCCTCATGGGGGATGTCTGAGGTTTTTCTTCCCTGTTGGATTCCTGTGCATTAAAATCACTCAAAATGGCCTCTTTCACGAGGTTCTGCCATGCAGATTTTTCCTCCCTGGTCTCCATCCTCAGTTCCTTCCCTGGGGAAAGAAGGACAAGGACAGGATGGGATTTGCCTCCATGCCAGAGGGAAGGGGAAAGAGATTCCCCCAGTGCATCCCCGGCAGGATGGCTTTGGCAGCACGGACGTCCTGCAGCGAGGGGATTTTCTGGGCTGGGAGATGGAGCAGGAGAGAGGGGGAAATAGGAACTGACTTCCTCCTCACCTATCTGGGTGTCCTGGGGATCCTTCCTCTTCCTCACAGCCTCCTTCTCCATCCAATCAAGGTTTGGGAATGGGAAATCCTGTTCTGGGAAGAAAACAAAGGGTGCGCACATTGTCTTCTGTACTGGTTTGAAGGCAAACCTGGGGAGGGTCTAAACCAGAATTACAATTTAAAAGACAATGAAGATCAAGGCAATGATACAGAAACACTGCCTTAAACTGACAGAGTCAGGATATAACCTGACACCCTGTTGGTCAGGGTGGTGGCAGCAGTCCCAGTAAATGGTGGTTGCAGTCCTGTTGGAGAGATGAACACTATTCTGTCGAAGCAGTGATCCTGTAGAAGGGTCTGGTCTTCCTATGGAGGCCCAGTGGTGGTTCTGGAGCTCTTATCCTCTGGCAATCCACTAGGCAAGCTGCTCCTGGTGTAGCAAAGCGTCAGCTTATATCCAGGTAGAAATGCTTGGTTCCTCCCCCTGGGCGGAGCATCCCACAATGGGAGGATGGAATTTTATCAGTCCTGCAGTGACACTCAATGGCCCATTCACAGGAGATATCTCCCCTGGAGGGCGTTATCAGGGCTGAGTCATGGAAGAGATAAAGAACATTGCCCCACCTGTTTATAACAGTTGCTGAAGGTGGGGATTGAAAACATGCATTTGGTTACATCTTGCATGGCAACCTGAAACAGTGGGGTAATCCCTGCTCAGGGGGTGAACACCACCCCCCTTACCCAAACTGGCTCAGCTGTAAAACCCCCACCCTGGGAATGCCACGCATACAGGGGGCAATGTCACACTTGCCCTGCCCCAGGGGAGGGCTCTTTTTCCTGTCATTCCCTTCCTGTCCCCCCTTTTCTATCCCATTTACTTTTCAATAAAATTCATTTTGGGTTTGGTCTCATTATCACCTTAATTGGGGCAGAGGAATCTCTCTAACACTTTTCTTAACCAGACTCACCAGACTGTGAAATTATTTTGGCACAGTGAGTTTAGGCACTGTTCTCTGACCCCAAGTTCCTTTGACAACAGCATGGTGCCCTCCTCTGAGGAGGTTGTGGTTCTCTCTTGAGGAACTCTTTGAAACTGGGCTGCAGATTCCTCTGAGTGACTTATGGGAGAACCGATGAGGTAAATCGCCTTTGTGGGCCCAGAGTGTAAAGAAAATATTTTGTTGTCCTTCTATTACAGCGACCTGATGAAGGTCTTCAGGGTGAGAGAAGTGGACGAGAATCTTGGTTCATGATCAGAAGGCTGGATTTATTGATATATGATATATAATACATTATAACTATACTAAAAGGAATAAAGAGAAAAGTTGCAGAGGCTTGCTAAGCTAAGAATAGAAAGAAAAGAATGAATAACAAAGTTCTGTGTCCAGCAGAAAGCAAGGACCAACTCTCCCGTGAGTGGTCAGCAAATCCAAACACTCACAGAAGACCAATCACAGATGCTCCTGTTACATTCCACATCAGCAGATAATTATTGTTTGCATTTTTCTTCTGGGGCCCCAGCTTCCCAGAAAGAACAAATCCTAAAAGAGAGGATTTTATGAAAAAAATGTCTGCGACATCCTTCCTTGAAATGTTTTTTTAAATCACAGGAGGAAAGGGAGCAAATGATACCAGCGAGACTGAAAAGGTTCATTCACCCCATGGTGAGGAACATAAGGCTGCTAAAAGTCCTACAAGAAGCTCAGCTCAAGTAGCTAAATTCCCAAATAACTCCTGAATTCCCAGGCTTGAGTGCTTTGCGAAATGTGAGAATCATTTTTCTCTTCATCCTTGTCGCCTTTGTGACAGCTACAAAGAGTTTCCTTTCCTTTTAATGATATCTGTATTGGGCTGAATTTACACTTTTATCAGAACGTGCTAGCAGCTGAGCTGGAGCTGTGCAGGAACCCGTGGAACTTGGAATTGCCACAAAATGGCTTGTACTGTCAGTTTATTAATGTTTGGGATTTGTTTGCATTTTCATCACATCTGACTTGTGGGAAAATCAAATATTCATCAAAGTGATTTATGCAGAGTCAAGTATGATTTCTGCCAAATTTATTTTGCCAGTGCCCAGGGGATGCTCGAGGGGTCTCTGTGCTTCTCGCCCTGGAGGATGCTTGGCAGGGGTTTGGAGGAGTTTTTCCTGTCCCTGTCACCCCAGGCCATTCCCCAGGGGGTCTCCATCATTCTCACCCCAGAGAATGCTTGGAGGGTCTCCCTCCCTCTCGCCCCTCTGCCAGGGGGTACTCAGGGCACTCTCTGTCCCTCTCAGCCCAGGGGATGCTCGGCGGTCTCTGTCCCCTCACCCTGGGGGATGCTCAGAGGGTCTCCATCCCTCTGGCCTCAAGCAATGCCTGTGCCTGGCTGGGGACCAGGGGCTCTGTGTCCCTCTCACCGCTGAGGGTGCTCGGGCCTGGGGGGGCTCTCCGACCTTCTCACACCTGGGGAGGCCGGGGGGTCTCTGTCCCTCTCAGCCCTGCTGTGACTCCACCCAAACATCATTTGGGTCAGAGGGACAGAGACACCCCCAAACCCCCAGAAGGGCTGAACCTGGGATTTGTTTTGGGGCTGAGGATTTAGGAAGGGGCTGGAATTGGGGCTGGGATTGGAGTTGGGGCTGAGGTTTGGTTTAGAGCTGGGATTGGGGTTAAGGCTGGACATGGAATTGGCTTTAGGGTTGGGGTTGGGATTGGGTCTGGGGCTAGACAAATCTGGCACTGGGATGAGATTAAATACAGAACTGTGAGTGTGTCTAAACATGAAGTGAGATTGAGACCAAGATCAGGGTAAGGTTTGGGATTGAGCTCCCCCAGGGCAGGACAGGGGGGATGTCACTGCAGGATGTCCCTGGCATTGTTCCAGCCCTCCTCAGGCACCTCCAAACATGGGGAGCAGCTGGGTGCCCCAAGATCCAGGTGCTCTGTCGTGGTTTGACCGGAAATGGGACATCTGGGATATGTTGTTTTTGCTGTGGTAACCAATGGGTGTTCGGATTTTTAGATGAGCACCTGGTTTGACCAGTGGGGCATTGGATCCGCCTCTTGAGACCACAAACCCAAGGAGTTAAAAGCAGGGCTCTTTTCGTTCAGAGCTCTCTTTGGATTTCCAGTGGGAACGAGTTGGGTCTCTCCCCCGGCCCAGTTGCTGGCTGGGCTGGGGGAGGGGAAAGCCACGTGGCCCATCTACGGTAGGCCGGACCCGGTGGAAGGGTGGGGGAGCACCGAGCGACCTGTTTACCACCCCCCCCCCCCTCCTTTTGGAGACGGAGAGAGAATGCAGCCTGTGCTTGAACTGTTACCTTGAAACTTGATATCATGTGCCGGCAAGCACGGCTGGGAGGAGAAGGGGGGGGGCCCTGGGAGCAGCCCAGCTGCTTGGGAGAGCTTTTAACCCTTGTGGATAGTGAGAACTTCACGGAACATTACCTTTCCTAGGAAAGGGATAAGAGTGGAAGATGAAGGAAGAAACAGGCCAGTAAGGAGGTCTGAGAAAGAGAGATGTTGAAGGAATGGAGGAAGATGGAGTGGAAATTTTGCTGGACTCTTTTGTTGTATATCCATGGACTGTTTCCTGGTGATACAGAGGCTGCATTGCAGGGGGAAGCGGGGGCTCTGAGCCAGGAGAGTTTGGTGTTGAGACCCCTCGGCCCCAGGGGGTGTAGAAGAAATGGGGGGGACAAAGGTCCCAGAGATGAGAGTGTGCTCTGCTTGTAACGAGACGAGGCATCCTTAAAACGGTCCACCGTGAAAGCAGGCCTCTGCCCCATCCCATGCCTGGTGGTGAGAGCACCTTGGCATGGAAAGGAGATGTCACGAGACAGCAGGACTCCGGGCGGTGCTAATTGTGGCAAGAAGTCCGTGGCACAAGGAAAGACTCCGTCTAATCTTCATGAGCTGAAGATTTGATTTTCTGAAGGGTGCCAGACCGAGTGTGGATAATTTTGGGAAATGTAATTGTACTGGGGATCTGGAGGAGGAGGGGGAAGTGTTTCTGTGTAGTTTTCCTTTTCATTGTGTTTTCTTTTTTTTTTTTTTTTCCTTTGTGGTTTCTTTTTTTTGTAGTTTAGTTAATAAAGTTTTTTTTCCCTTTTTTCCCTAAGCAGGAGCCTGCTTTGCTTATTCCCGAGTACCACCTCACAGCAGATGCCAGGGAGAGGGAATTTTCATGGGGGCACTGGCATTGTGCCAGTGTCAAACCATAACATGCTCCCATGCTGCCCCTCAATACCAGGCGAGCATTCCCTGAGGGCAGCCCTGACTGTGACCACTGGGGATCTGGGATCAGTCCTCACATCCCTGTGGGAGCAGCAGCAGACAGGATGAGAGATTCCCTCCCCCGTTTTTCCTGTGGAAGGGTGAAGCCCAGCTGCCCTTTTCTTCTGGTGCCTCCTCCTCTCCTCAGCTGAGGATGTCAAACTCCCCAGGAGCAGGAAAATCCCCATTCCCTCTTTCCTTGTGGCTGCAGCCTGGAACATCCACCCAGAATGAAGGACTTTCTGACAGCCCTGCTGAATGACACTGGCAAGAGGTTTGTGAGAAGAGGAAGAAATTGTATTTCGATAGTAAATAAAAGGTGCAAAATTATTCCTTTCTGTTATATTCCTTTTCAGTCAGTTCTGGTCTGTTTTCAGAGTGCCACCTTCTCAGCTGACTGTGTTTGTGCCCTCCTTTCTCTCCTGCCTCTCTTTGCCTGCTCTGTTTCTCTCTCAGTGTCTCCCTTGACCCAGGGCAGCTCACACCAAAGACCGTGCCCGGATTTCATTCCCAATTCAGGAGCTACAACAACCATGGGGGAAGTTATGAAGGCTCGCAGTGAAATGTCACTGTAAGATCTTGTTCCACCTGGCTTTTGGCTCCTTCTTACCAGCTTTGCCCTCAAGGGCAGGAACATCTTTTCATAGCTGAGAACTGGAATTCCAGACCCTGGCAGCGTGTGCTGTGGATCCCAGAGGGGCATTCCCGAGGCTCCCAGGGTGCTGCTCCTGCCATGCCTCCCAAGGAGTTTCTCTCTCAAGGGGAGTAGATCCAGCAGCTCTGTGGGCTCCCAGGGCACACAGCAAAGGTGGCTTTGATGGACATTTTCCAGCACCTTCCCCTCTGGAAGCAGAGGGAGGGAGGAAATAGAAGCGAGTCCTGGAAGGACTGGGGTGGGAAGGGACCCTGTCCATGGATTACGACCCCGCGAGGGAGAGACGCCTCTGCCCCAGTGAAGGAGCGAATGAGAGCGTGGGAAAGCAACCGACGATTATTGAGCGTGGACTGAACGGAACAAGAAATGGGGAGGAGGAAGGGAGAGAAAGAAAGTGGGAAGAGGTCTCAAAGAGAAAAAGAAAAAGGAAAGAGGTCTCAGAGAACAGAAAGAAACAGGAAAAGGCTCCCGCCCGGCCTCCGCAGCTCGCAGCAACACCCGCAGGGCGTAGCGTCTTTTACAATTCCAGCCAATCAGAGGACGCGCTGAACAATTTCCAGCCAACCAGAGCATTTCTCTTCGATGACTCCCGGTTGCCAGGCGGGCCCGCAGAGCCCGGCGGCCCCGGAGCGGAATTTGGGGCTCGGGCCGGGGGGACGGATCCGCCCCGGGGGGGTCCCCGAGCCCCTGCCCAGCCCTGGGGCCGATCGGGGGTTCCCCCACCCAGCAGCCGGTGCTGCGGGGCCGCGGGGCAGAGCGGTGGGAAAGGGGGCTCCGGGCTGGCAGCGGAGGAAATGCGGGAGGAAGAGGAGGGAGAGGAGGAGCAGGAGCGGGAGAATCGCGGCGCTCGCAGCGCCCGCACGCCGAGCCTGCAGCACCCCCTGCCCCGGGAGCATCGCCCCCAGCCCCGAGCCGCAGGGGAGGGCGGAGGCCGAGCTCGCCCCGGCTCCAGCCAGGGGTCTCCGGGAGGATTTTTTGGAGAGTGTTCGGAGCCGGCAGATCCCGGACTCGAGCCCCGGATATCCCCGGGCTCCCCAAGAGGAGCTTTTTCGGGGGCAGAGGAGCCGCGATCGCCCCTCGGGAGGGTCCCAGGGGTCCACGTGGGGATGGCCCGGTACCGACGGGGCGGGACATTGGTTTTGGGGATCCCCGTGAGACCCGGGGCTGTGGAACGGGGGACCCCCGGGGCGGGGAGAGGGGAAGGGGCGATACCGGAGCTGGGGGACCCCCGGCAGCCCGGAGATGAGGCGGGGACGGGACCCTCTGACCCTGACAGGGGCGTGTCCTGGGGTGACTTCATGATGCTCGTACCCCATCCGTCTGTTTCGCCCAGAAATGAGTTCTGCGCCTTTAAGGCTGGTTCGGAGAGCGAAGGGGAGGAGGAAGAAGCTGCAGTTTGTTTTCAGAAACTGCACTCACTCCTCTACATTCCAGCTGCTGGATGGACAGACAGCAGGACAGAGCTGTCCTTTGCTTTTAGTTAGTTTTTAGCTCGCTGAGGCAGAGAAGTTCCCTGGACTGTGGTTTTTCTTTTTCTTTGGAGCTGTTTAAATCTGCTCTGTACTGAACAGCCAGAACACCACCAGCAGCTCACACCTGTGGCCCACCTGGCTGAGCCTGGGCCACAGCATTTCCAGTGCTGGAAGGACTGATAAGAGACTGATAAGAGACTGATAAGAGACTGATAAGAGATTGAGTGTGCGGAGCTACAACCCAAGGAGGAACTTTCAGAGTTTGTCATATATTTTGTAGCAGCAAGAGGTTTTTTTGCTTAATATTGTTCAATTTTTGTGCTGGTAAATGCTTTTCCTGTAAAGTAACTTTTTTTTCCACTTTCCTCTAAGGAAATATTTTCCCAAACTGGCTGAGGGTGGGGCTGCTGAATCAGCATTCTAGAGGAAACTCCTTTTGGACGGTTTCAACCAAATTTGCCCTAATCCAGGACAAGGTGGTAGAAAGAAGGGGGAACCCCAAATGGCTGGACTGGGGTGAGGCTGGAGAGGGGGACCTTGGGACCCCAGAACCTCCCAGAATCCAAAAGCAGGACCCTGGAGAGGGGGAATCCCCAGGCCCCATGGGATCCCCACCAGCCCTGAGATGGGGGACCAACCATAACCCAAGAGGGATGAGACTGGAAATGGGAAACTCCTGGTGGCTTTTTTTAATTTACTCTTTATTTTGGGACATCAGGTGACTTATAGAAATGGACGTGGGTGGGAGGAATCCCCAACCAAAGGCATTCACACCTTGTTTTTCCCCAAACCAGGATTTTCCCCAAACCTTCCCACCGTAACATCCCCTCTGTCCCACTCTGGGTGAGCTCAAACCCAAACCCTGATCCTGGTCTCAATCTCACTCCACGTTTAGACACACTTACAGTTCTGTATTTAATCTCATCCCAGTTTCAGACTCATCTATCCCAAGACCCAACCCCAACCCCAGCCCTAAAGCTAATCCCATGTCCAGCCTTAACCCCAAGCCCAGCTCTAATCCAAACCTCAGCCCCAACTCCAATCCCAGCCCCAATTCCAGCCCCTTCCTAAATCCTCAGCCCCAAACCAAATCCCAGGTTCAGCCCTTCTGGGGGTTTGGGGATGTCTCTGTCCCTCTGACCCTGATGATGTTTGGGGGGGTCACAGCAGGGCTGAGAGGGACAGAGACCCCCCCGGCCTCCCCAGGTGTGAGAAGGTCGGAGAGCCCCCCCAGGCCCGAGCACCCTCAGCGGTGAGAGGGACACAGAGCCCCTGGTCCCCAGCCCTGCACAGGCATTGCCTGAGACCAGAGGGATGGAGACCCCCTGAGCATCCCCCAGGGTGAGGGGACAGAGACCGCCGAGCATCCCCTGGGCTGAGAGGGACAGAGACTGCCCTGAGTACCCCCTGGCACAGGGTATGAGAGGGAGGGAGACCCTCCAGGCATTCTCTGGGGTGAGAATGATGGAGACCCCCTGGGGAATGCCCTGGGGTGACAGGGACAGGAAAAACACCCCCAAGCATCTCCCAGGGCAAGAGGAACAGAGGCTTCACAAGCATCCCCTGGGCACCAGACAAATTAATGTTGTTTTTTGTCAGAAATCAAAATTGACCGTAGATAAAATGCCTTGAATTTATTCTTCCCACAAGTCGCTTGTGATGGAAAGGCAAATAAATCCCAAAATTTTATGAACTTATAATAGAAGCTATTTTGTGGCAAATCAAAATTCCTTTGGTCCTGCACAGCTCCAGCTCAGCTGCTGGCACATTCTAAAAAAAGAAAAGTGGAAAATAGGCCCAATATGGATTATGAAAATGAAGGGGAAGCTATGCGTAGCTGTCACAAAGGTGACAGGTACAAAGAGAAAAATTATTCTAACATTTGGCAAAGTCCCAGCCTGTGAAACAGACCTCCCCTGGAGGGGGCCAAGTGTGTCATTGTCCCCTGTGTGTGTGGCCTTTTTGGGGTGGGGGTTTTACAACTGAGCCAGTTTGGGTAAGGGGGGTGGTGTTCACCCCCTGAGCAGGGATTACCCCACTGTTTCAGGTTGCCATGCAAGATGTAACCAAATGCATGTTTTCAATCCCCACCTTCAACAACCATTATAAACAGGTGGGGCAGTGTTCTTTATCTCTTCCATGGCTCAGCCCTGATAACGCCCTCCAGGGGAGATATCTTCTGTGAATGGGCCATTGAGTGTCACTGCAGGACTGATAAAATTCCATCCTCCCATTGTGGGATGCTCCGCCCAGGGGGAGGATCCAAGCATTCCTACCTGGATATACGCTAACACTTTGCTACACCAGGAGCAGTTTGCCTACTGAATTCCCAGAGGACAAGAACTCCCTAACCACCACTGGACCTCCATAGGAAGACCAGACCCTTCTACAGGATCACTGCTTCAACAGAATCACCTTCATCACTCCAACAGGACTGCACCACCATTTACTGTGACTGCTGCCACCACCCTGAACAACAGGGTGTCAGGTTATATCCTGACTCGATCAGTTTAAGGCAGTGTTTCTGTATCATTGCCTTGATCCTTATTTTGTTACTGAATTTGAATTCTGGCTTAGACTCTTCCTCAGGTTTGCCTTTAAATCAGTACAAAGCTCATTGTGCTCATCCCTTGTTTTCCTCCCTTGTTTTAGGAATATCCCATTCCTAAAACTTGGCCAGATGGCGGAAGACACCTCAAGGAAGATGAGGATGCCCCAGGACACCCAGGCAGGTGAGGAGGAAGTCAGTGCCCCTTTCCCCCTCTCTCCTGCTCCATCTCCCAGCCCAGAAAATCCCCTCTATGCAGGACAACCCCGCTGCCAACGCCATCCTGCTGGGAATGCACTGTGGGGATCTCCTTCCCCATCCCTCTTCACGGAGGGAAATCCCATCCTGTGCTTGTCCTTACTCTACCAGAGAAGGAGCTGAGGATCAAGATCAGGGACGACAAATCCCCACAGCAGAACCACATGGAAGAGACCGGTTTGAGTGGCTCCATGGGAAAAGAATCCAATGGGGAGGAAAAGCCCTGGAGATCCCCCATGAGGAGGAGGGGCTCCAAACCCAACCCAGGGTTCTCTGAGGAGGAAAGACCCACGCTGAGCCAGGAAGGTGGACAGAGCTTCAGCCAGAACTTGGAGCTGGTAGTCCAGGGGCAGCTTCATGATGGGCACAAGCTCCACAAGTGCTTCGAGTGTGGGAACAGCTTCAGGCAGAGCAGCACTCTGATCAGCCAGAGGATCCACGCTGGGGATTGGCCCTATGAGTGTGGGGAATGTGGGAAGGGCTTCAGCTCCAGCTCTGCCCTTGTCATACATCAACGCATCCACACTGGGAAGGGGCCCTACGAGTGTCCCCAGTGTCAGAAGAGGTTTCAGAGCAGTTCCAGTCTTCTCCGGCACAAGCGGATTCACACGGATGAGAGGCCCTTGCGCTGCCTTGAGTGCGGGAAGGGCTTCAAGCACAACTCCAACCTCATCAGGCACCGGCGCATCCACACTGGGGAGAGGCCCTACGAGTGTCCCCAGTGTGGGAAAAGCTTCACCCAGATCTCTGTCTTAACCAGACACCAATGGAGGCACCTGGAAGGGAAGCTCTGCCAATGCCCCAATGCAGGAGGACTTTTGTGCAGTGCCCCAACTTCATCCATAGCTGGAGGATCCATGTTGGGAAGAGCCCTGGTGATCCATTTTTCCTTCTGATCCATGCTAGGAAGACACCTGTCCCTTTTCCTGCCTCTGCCAATGACATGATGTGGGATGGAAGAACATGAGGGTCTTGCCATGACTGTGTCATTACATTCACTCCCACCTCAGGACATTGCCAGGGACAGGAAAGGGACACTCTCTCTCTCTCTCTCTCTCTCTCTCTCTCTCTCTCTCTCTGTCCCTGAGGAGAAGAGTGTCCTTTCCAGGCAGGAGGAAATACGTGGCCAGGCAGACCCAGTAAGTTGTGTTTTAGTTTTCCCTGTAAACAGTTTTATTTATACACTCTGTTATCAATATTGTTTCTGTTCCATTCGTTCCTTATCTCATTGTTGTTCCCAAAAAATTTTTCTTATCCCAGCCCAGATCTTTGCCTTTTGTGGTTTCCATGGGAGGTGGGAGGGCAGCGAGGGCAGCGCGGTTTTAGCAGGGGCAGGAAATTGGGGAATCCCATTCCTGAACCCCGGCCCCTGGAAACCGAGCATCCCAGCTGGTCCCAGCCCTGGTGGCCATGGCAACAGCCTTGGGAGAGGGTCCCTGGCTGGGGCTGTGGGAACCTCTTCCCTCTGGTGCCCAGGGACAGGAGTGGAGGGAACGGCTGCAGCTGAGTCGGGGCAGGCTCCGGTTGGATGTCAGGAAAAGGTTTTTGCCCAGAGGCTGCTGGGGCCCTGCCCAGGCTCCCCAGGGAAGGGTCCCAGCTCCAGGGCTCTCTGAGCTGCAGCAGCGTTTGGACAGCGCTGCCAGGCCCAGGCTGGCATTGTTGGGGTGTCCTGTGCAGGGCCAGCAGTTGGACTGGAGGATCCTGATGGGTCCCTCCCAGCTCAGCCAATTCTGTGGTTCTGGGATCCCATGAGCCTGGGGATGGGGCTGACAATGGTTGCCATGGTAACAGGCTCTGGCTACAGGCCTGAGCTGGTGTCCATGGCAACCACCCCTGGCATGGGGTCTCCATGGAGCTGCCGAGGGACTGAGCATAGCAACAGGGAGCTGGTGATAGTTGCCATGGAAACTGACCATAGCAACAGGAGGCTGATGATGGTTGCCACGGAAACAGACCATAGCAACAGGGGGCTAGTGATTGTTGCTTAGGATCAGATTTTTCACAGGCCCTCAGAGGGGTTCCTTGGGGACTTTCCAAGAGTCTCCAGGCTGTTCCAGACCTGGAATGTCACAGGCAGAGACTGGGGCTCCATGGAGACCTCCCAGGGCTTTCTGGGGATGGTGAAGAGCCCTGTGGTCAGAGGCAGTCTCAGCCATTCCATGGTGACATCCCAGGGGACCTTGTGCTGCAAAGGCACCAAACTGTCACAGGCACTCACGGGGGCTCCACGGTGACATCCCAGGTGTCCCCAGGCTGCCAAAGACCCAGGATGTCCCAGACATTAACAGGGTTCCTGTCATGGGCAGATATATTTATATAAATATGTATTCTCTATTATGGTAATGATTAGACAAAATTGCCCTAATCAGAAATATTTATGCCAGGATGCAAGAGACGTAAAATATATTATACAGAGCACTAGGAAATTATTTCAAAGCAACTGTATTAAGCAAAACTTTTAATTAAGCCGAGATTGGTGTCACTCCCCCAGACCAATGATCATGGGAAATTCCCTTTGGCTCAGCCTGGAGCAGTGACCTTCAGGGTGTCCCCACCACTGGGAGGAATCCCCACACCGCTCAAGAAGGGAAATGTCAGGAGATGCTGCCATTAAAATTTGGGATGGGGCTTTTCTCATCTGAGGTGCTGCCCTGTCAGTCAGATGTGCCCAGGCTGGGCCAGCTCAGCAGCTCTGCAGAAGCTCTCAGTGGTGTCACTTGGTTGCTCCTTTCTCTGGGGATTTTTCCAGCTCTGCCACAGCTTCAGCTCCCTCTGAGGATGTTGAACTTTGAGATGGAGGAGTCAGGCTGGTTTCAGCGTTATTCACCCCCAAAGCAGTGTGACACCCCTCCTTCATTTCCCACTGGGGGCTTTGCAAACAGGACCTTGCTGGAGTTGTGGGAGCCCATTGCAGGCAGAGCCTCCTGCTCCAGCAGGAACTGCCTTTCCTGTGCCATCAGCAGGGCAGGTCCCGCTGCAGGAAAAGCCCCAGGCCAGCCCCAGCACAAGGAAGGGCTCGGGCACAAGGGCAGAATGCCGTGCTGGGAGCTGTGCCAGGGAGAGCCTGAGGCACCGAAGGCACCTTGGCAGCAGCAGCTGCTTGCAGGCCATGGCCAGAAGCCTCCCTTGGCAGCCCAGCCTGGTGGCCACCACTGCAGAGCTGCTGCCTCAGGGCTCATTCCTGGCTGGGCTCTGAAAAGCCACTTCTGCCCCAGGCGCCTGACTGGGAAGCCATTGGCCCCAGCACCTTGGGGACAAGACATTAATGCCAAAACTCTTCATGGCAGCAGAGCCAAGGCAGGGGCAGAGAAAAGGGGAGAGCCAGGCCCAGGGGACAGGGCTGCCATGGTGGTGGCTGTGAGGTCACTGCCCCAGCAGCAGCCTGGCTGCCATCAGCAGACATTCTGGCCAGAAGCATTGGGAGGGCACCCAGCACATCAGAGAACCCACAATGCAGGAATTCTGTCACTGGGGATGAGAGGGGAGGGCAAGGCTACACAAATCTCCTGCTCTTGGACAATTCCAGGGATGGAGAAGCCACTTCTCTGGAAAAACAGCTGCAGTTTCCTGCCACTTTCTTAATTGTAAAATATTTCCTCCTTCTAACAAATGTTAATTTGTCCCCATTCAGTTTAAAGATACTGCCTCGTTTTCTGTCACTGTAGGATTTAGGAGAAAATAACTTCGAATGCTATTTTTCCTTTTTCACAGACCTTGGAGAGGACTCAAAAATCTCCCAGAATGGGGTTTGGAGGCCTCATCACAAAACCAGCAGGGAGAGTCTGCCGCCTCTGTGGTCAGTGGTGTAGACACTGAGGACTGAAAGGGATGGATGGGTGGTTTCAGAGAGGCTGGAGCTTTTCTTCATAGTAGGAATAAGCCTGAAGAAGACCTAATAGCACCAAGTGCAGCTTGGGAGGTCCAGACTGAACACCAGCAGAAAGGAATTTCCCTGTCAGAGCAGGGCTGTGGTGCAGCATGTCCCCAGCAGGAGCCTGGAGCAGCCCCAGGCTTTGTGTGGGCAGGCAGAGGCAGGCAGGAGGCAGAGCTGTCAGCAAAGGAAGGGCCCAGCCAGGTGGGGCAGCCGGGGGATGCCGACAGCCTGCAGGGACAGAGGTGCAGGTTTCCTTAACAGCAGAGACACCTTTCCCTCGCTTGTCCCCAGCTGTCATCACTGCCACCAGTGTTCTGCTCTACCTGGAACCTGGGGACATTTTCTCAGTCCTGTCCCTCAGATGGATCTATTTAAAGTATGAGAAACTTCAGTGTTTCACCCTCTTTTTGAGTCCCTGAGAAGGTTTTTTGAGCACACTTTGAGGGACTGAGTCTGATGCAAAGAGCAGCAAAGTCCCAGAGGCTCATTAAAGTCCCGGTGCTGTGTCTGTGCTGCTAAGCTGGGCCGGGCTCCTGGCCCAGAGGCAGCTCCTGGCAAGGGCAGCGCTGCAGAGAGATAGCTCTGGACAGGACCAGCTCCTGAGCACAGCCCAGCAGGGCTGGGGCACTGCCAGGGCCCCTCAGGGACACCAGCAGGACACAGACAGAGCTCACAGTGGCTCAGCACTGGCAGGGGCTGTGGCATGTCTCCGAGGGGGCTGTGTCACAGCAGCACCTCTGTGGCTGTGTCATAGAGGCACCGAGCAGCTGTAGTGTCAGCAAGGGGCTGTGTGACAGGCCAGAGTGGGCTGTGTGAGGTGACAGATTGGGCTATGACATCACAGAGTTTGTTGTGTGAGATCACTGAGCAGCTACAGCGTCATAGAGGGGACTTTGTGACATCACAGAACAGGCTGTGAGATCATGGCATGGCTGCATGGCATCATAGAGCTGGCAGTGAGGTCAAAGTATGTGCTGTGACCTTACAGAGTGTCAGTATGACATCACAGAGAGGGTTTTGTGACATCACTGAGGGGGTTGTTACATCACAGAGCTGGCTGTGACATCATAGAGTAGGGTGTGAGGCCATAGAGCAGATCCTGCCATCATAGAAGGTGGCTCTATGACATCAGGGAGTGGGATGTGACAACACTGGGTGGCTGTGTAACATCATAGAACAGGCTGTGACATCACAGTAGAGATTGTGAAATCATAGAGTGACTTTCTGACATCACAGAGACTTCTGTGACATCACAGATCAGCTGTATCACATCATAGTGTGGCGTCTCAGAGTTGGCTCTGGGACATCACAGGGGCAGTGTGACATAACAGGGGCTCTGTGACATCATAGGGATCTGTGTGACATCACAGGGGCTGTGTGACATCACAGGGGCAGTGTGAGGTCACTGGGGAGGTCACTCTGTCCCGGCCCCCCTCATAGCTCCCCCCAGATCAGTCCAACCCTGCTCGTGCACAGCGGGGTCCCCTGTCCCCTGGGGTCCCCCCGCCCCCGGCCCCGCAGCCTCCCCCAGAGGATGTTCCACGAGATCGACCCCAGAGCCTGACACAGGGACGGGGGGCCAGGGCCCTGGGGGTGGCACAGGGGGACAGGGACCCCCCGGCAGCATCCCCGTGTCCCCCAGGGCCAGAGCCTGGGCCAGGGCTCCTTCACCCTGCTACCAATGAGGCCTTGAGAGCACTGAAAAAATCCCCAGCAAGGGAGCAGCAAAAACCAGACTGAATATTAAGGGACAGCAGCACAAAGTTCCTTGGCAAGAGTCACTCTGCTCCTGACTGGACACTTCAGGCACAACAAGGAAATAAAGCAACAGCAAAACCAAACAGAATCCAAACAATCAAACCAGAAATTTACTGAGAACTGGGGCTTTCATTCCTACGGAAAAGAACCGTCCTTCTTATCTCGGTGCCCATGGCCAGAATTGGGATTTCACCTCCAGTATTCCCTATTGTGACAGAGTGGAGGAGTTTCTTGGCTCAAGACATTTCATGTGTGGGGAGTGTTGCAGTGTGTTGCAATTTCCTGTTTTAAACTTCCCCAGCCCCTTCCCAGGTGTGGCAATATCTCTCTTCCCTTTCCCCTTCCCCCTCGCCCCCTGCTGGGCTGTCAATCAGTCTTAACATTCCAGCAAGGCCATCGTGTGTTTGGTCAGGTTCAAAAGATGCCCCTGTGCCCAGAGGTCATTGGTCTGTCTGGGTGTCATCGTTGCCTGAGACCCTGCCCCTCCCACCTGGTTGGTGGCTCACCTGTCCCTTCCCTCCCCCTCCCCCTGGAGCTTAAAAAGTCACTCAGGCCATGCGGTCGGGATTCTGTTGGAGCTGTTACCTAAGATTCAGACGTCTGTGACCATGGAATAAACTCTTGATATTAACCCTCTGGCAGAATCTGTCTCCTTTTTCTCCTCACCTTAGCCTGAAGCCTTTCTACCTGAGGCAAACTGAGTTTCCACAAGCCTGGACTTGTTTTGGCGCTCAGCTGCACCATCCAGCCAGCCAAAAGTGTCTCTGAGGTGAAACACCACAGTTGCCGCCTTTGGCCCAGGAGCCGGGGTCAGACGAGCCCAGGCACAATCTACCTGGTAATATTGGGATCTTATTCCAATAGGGGAGGAAGGGGCAGGTCCAGCCTTGCCCAGCCCTGGAACCCCAGCCCTGCCCTGCCCTGTGACCCCAATCCCCCCAGAGCCTCTATCCCAGCCCAGCAGTGTCTGCCAGTCCCTGGCACAGCACAGGCAATGCTCCACAGCCACCTCTGCAGCTCCAGCCCAGCTCCTGAGGGACCAAATGACCCACAGTCCCACCTGGGGGAAGGGCCCAGGAAGACCAAGGGGTATTGAAGGCTGACCACAAGGCAAGCACATATCTTGACCCTACCTCCTCCTGGAATTTCCATCTGAACGCTACTGGAATCCAGGAGTTGGTACCTCTGTGTATGCTCCTCTGTATCCTTTTCGCCTCTCTCTCTTTCTGTCCTTTTCTTCTATTTCGGTCCTTTTGCAAATTTGAGTAATGTAAAATTCAAATAGCTTAGAGTTTGTGAAGTTGATTGGGCCAAGTCAGTGCTTTAAGAAGTGTTCTGTGTTGATTGAATGTCATATTAAATCTTCTGCCAAAGTTTCTCTGATTTTCTAAAGTTCCCAGTAAAGACTGTTTTGTTGTTTTGAGCTCCTGAGGATCTCTTGTTGGTATTTCTCCAGGAAGTCCAATTCAGAATACAGAAACAATTGTAATTCCTTTTAAATATCTCCTTGACAGATTTTTCTCCTGGATGGAAGTCAGGGCTTGAGTGTCCTGCTTGGCCCAGCCCAGGTAGGGCTTTCCCAGCCACATTCCACACTCCATTTCCCAGCTGGAGCCGCTGCTGCCTCTGAGTTGTGCTGCCCCAGCCCCAGGGACGCTCTCCTTGTCTGCCCATTCCCCCACGGTCTCTGGGCAGGGATGGCCTCAGTGGGGGCTGCTGACATCCTCAGCACCTTGGAGGCTGCTGCTGAATTTTCCTGCTCCAGAGGCTTGTTCAGCCTTCAGCTCTTGAGTGCAGGAATTCAGTGTCCCAGGGCTCATTAACATTCAGAACAGCTAAACAAGCTAAGCTTCTGGGGATAATTTGATTTAAGCATTCAAATCAAATGTGTGGTTAATTAGTCAGATTTCAGAAGCCAATTCAATGTGAATACCCTGAATTTAAAAAAACAGGAAGAAAATATTTTTTTAGGTCCTGTAATTTTTTTTTACTAGTAATTCATTGAAATGTGCAATCTCCAATTGACATTGAATCCAAGTACCTCCTCATGCAGTTTGACTGGGTATGAAAATCAGGACCTTTCATGGCTGAGAATCAATCAGACTCTGTCCCTACCCCTACCCCACCATTTTCCCCATCCAAGGCTGGCACTCAGAGCAGCCTTGTGCAAATCTGAGCTCCCTCCAGCCCACACTGGACCTAGCCAACAGACCACAGCTGAACAGGATATAACTTAATAAAAATTACACCATTAAAATAACAATTACACACTTACAAACTCTTCCCTGAGCTATGTGCAATGTCCCAGTATGTCTAATGAGTCCACTGTTAACAACTGATATGCATACTAAAATTAATTTTTGACTAGTGTGGTTCTGTGATAGATATAAACACAATTACGTTCTTGTATCAGGATTCTTGTCCTGGACTGAGGACAGAACAGCTCAAACAATTCCTGATTTGCAAATCTATCAGTGGTGGATGGAGAAGGGAGGTCAGGCTGCTCTTGGTGTTGAGGAAATGCTGAAAGCAGCTTGACTCATTTCATTTCCTCCTGTCCTGGCTGATCTCCCCTCTTTCCCCTTCCACCCATTGGCTTTTGTCTCCCCCCAGCCCCCTGTGAAGAGCCTGGCTCTGTGTTCTCCATCCCCTCCTCGCTGGCACTGCCAGGCTGGCATGAGGAGCCCCTCAGCCTTCCCTGCTCCAGGCTGGACCAGCCCAGCTCCCTCAGCCTCTGCTCACAGCCCAGGGGCTCCAGCCCCACCCTGGAGGCCCTTCCCAGACCCTGCTCCAGCTGCCAGACATCTTTCCTGCCCTGGGCAATCCAGATCAGGCCACAGTGACCTGGATAATCCCAGTCCTTGATGTCCTGGTCACACAGCCCTGGCCCCTTGTCCCCTGTCAGGCTCTGGGGTGGATCCTGTGGAACATCCTTTGGTGGAGGCTGTGGCTCCAGGTGGGCCGGGATCCCGGGGGACAGGGACCCTGCTGGGCATGAACAGCATTGGACTTGTTGGGAGAAACTGTGAGGGGGAGCTGGGGCAGAGTGACCAACCCAGTGACCTGACACAGCCCTGCTGGGATGTGACACAGCCCCTCTGGGATGTCACAGGCTGCACTGTGATGTCACAGCCCATTCTCCAATGTCACACAGCTGGCCTCCGATGTCACACCAGAGTCTGTGATGCCATAGTCTGCACTGTGATGTCACACCTCTGCCCTGTAATGTCACAGCTGGATCTCTGATGTCACAAAGGCAGACTATGATGCCATGGCTGCTCGATGACCTCACCTAACCCACTCTGTGATGTCATAGCCCACTCTGTGACCACATGGTACCAGATGATAAATTGTCTTCACCAGGTGAACTCACACCTGGAGCTTGTTCTCCACAACCCCAGGCCTGTGGAAACCACACAGTGCCCATTGTGTGAGAAGGGGAACTGGAAGTTCAGCAGCCTCAGTGTCCTGCCAGCTCCGCCAGGCCCACGGGAACATTGGGGTCCATGACCACCAGGAACCACCAGGGAGAATCCCAGGACAGGAGAATGCATCGGTAAAGGGGAGGGGAAATATATTAATGATTTTGGGGAAATGATTATCATATGTATTTTTAGTCCAGGACAATCAATTAATATGTATGCAAAATACAGAATATAAACAGAAACTTTCCTGTACTCAGCATGCACAGCTTTGGGAGGAGCTCTCCCCCGTGCATCCAGCTGAATAAAGACTGCTGCTTCTTAATGCTACATTGGGGTTAAGGAATTTTCTGTTTTACTAAATTTTTGGTAGCACTCCCACTGCCAAGGAAAGCTCTATCTGCTGCTGTTCACAAACAGAGAAGGGCTGGTGGCAGATGTGGGGCTCAGAGTCTGCCTGGGGCAAAGTGACCATGAAATAATGAAGTGTTCAATGTTCTGTGAAAGAGGGAGGGGCAGTAACAAAACTTCTGCACTGGAAATAGGAAGGGCAGACTTTGGCCTGTTTAGGCTGCAGATTTGGGGAATACATAATCAGGTACTGATTGCTTTCAGGGAAACAGCCCGTAAAAGCAAAGGGGTCCTGGAAGGACGGACACATTTCAAGAAAGTAATAACAAGGGGGAAGAAGCAGCCTGTCCCAGTGCGGCAGAAGATGAGCTAGTGAGGAAAATGACTGGCCTGGCTGCCCATGGAGCTTTTCTGGAGACTCAGGGGTGGAAAAAGGACCAGCAGCTCAGGAAGTCTTTAAGGATGTTGCTGGGTCATACAGAAAGAAAAGCTGAGAGTTGAAAACTCTATTAAAACTTAACCTGAAGGGTTCTGCAAAAAGAATAAAAATGTTTTTATAAAAAAATAATAGTAAAAAGGAGGAGTGGGAGAACCTCTACTCTTTATTGGTTGCAGAGGAGAATATACTAACACAAGATAAGGAAAAGGATGAGCTACTTTACCCCTAGTATTTTTCAATTTTCGATATTAGGGGAGGATATCCTCAGGACAAGTGTTCTCCTGAGCTGGTAGATGGGCACAGGCAGCAGAACAGCCCCTGGAATCCAGGAGAAAGCAGTTGGTGACCTGCTGAGCCACTCAGATGCTCACAGGTGAATGGGATCAGACAGGATCCATCCTAGGGCAATGAGGGAGCTGTAGATGAGCTCCCCAGGCTGCTCTCCATCATTTACCATCAGTGCTGGCTCAGCAGGGAGCTCCCAGAGGACTGGAGGTGCCAGTGTGAGCCCATCCTCAGGAAGGGCTGGAAGGAGGATCTGGGGACCTCCAGGCCTGTCAGCCTGACCTGGGTGCCCAGCAAGGTTATGGAACAGATCACCCTGAGTGCCATCACAGGGCACCCACAGGATGGCACTCACAGGGCACTCCCAGCTGATGGGAAATAAACTTTGTGGCTGACTGCAGAGGCCAGGACAAAGCTGGGTGGTTTCCTTGCCATCCCCCAGCCCTTGCTGGACCCAGGGCTGATGGCATTTGTGCTCCCTCAGGTTCATGTCCCCACACCAACAGCATGGGGGTGCTCCCCCTGCTCTGTGCAATGCAAACAGGGGCTGCTGAGCCAGTGCTGCCGTGTCTGTGCCTGCAAGGATGGGGCACCTCTGTGAGCTGGGGGAGAGGCCAGGGCTGCAGAGGGGGGATGTTGTTGGCAGCTCCATCAGGACGCTCTGGGACGCTGCCCTGGGCTGTCCAGCGCACTGGGGATGGATCAGCCCCTGCTCTGCTGCTCCTTTCCATCTCCCCCATGGCCCTTGCAGAGCCCCAGCCATGCTGTCCCCAGCTGCCATGGCAACCCTGGGACACAGCGGTGCCAGGGCTGTTCCAGGTACAATTGCAGTGACACTCGTTGGTGCCACCAGGTGCCATGGCAACGGCCACAGGGACCTGTTCCTTGGTTTGGTGCCATAGCAACCAATGCCCGGCCCTGTTGTGATGGTTGGTGGCCATGGAAAGCTGCCCTGGCCCCGTGCTCAGGGCTGGTGTCAGTGCCCAGAGCCAGAGGGGATCCCTTGCTGGGGGCTGTGCCATGGCCACCTGCCCTGTGCCGCGCTGGCCGCTCAGGCACCAGGAACCAGCAGCCACCGGCACTGCCAGGGCCAAAGGCCAGGTCAGCCAGACAGAAAGGGGCAGGGCTGGGCACTGTTCCCATGGCAACCGGCACTGGGGGGACACCTGGGTCACCTGGCCTGGCAGTTGCCATGGAAACCCCTGGCAGGGACTGAGGGCACAGCCCCTGGCACTGAGACACTGCTGGGCCGGGTGCTGAGCACAGCGCTGGGCACACAGAGATGGTTTTGTTCTTGCTGAGCTGCAGCACAGCCAAGGCCTGTCCTGCCCCTCGTCAGCCACGCTGGGGAGGGGCTGGGGCTGCGGGGGAGCTGGGCAGGGACACAGCCAGGACAGGGGACCCCAACTGAGCCCGGGCATAGCCCAGACCAGAGCACATCATGCTCAGGGTGTGAAGGGGGGGAACAGGGAGGAAGGGGGAAATTTTGGAGGGAGGGGTTTTGCCTTCCCAGGGAACACTTGGGCAAGAGGGGGCCCTGTTTCACCAGGGCCCGGGGTCACTACCAAAGACACAGACACCAACTGAAGGAATTGTGTCATTTATATCATGCACAGCTGCCAAGAATTACAAAAGGATAAGCTCAGCAATCCATCATAACTCATCATTACATTTTGATGACCAATCCCTTGGTGAAACACTGGAGGGGTTTGTGACAGACAAAGATTCTGGCTGACTTTCAAGGTACACCTTACAGACATCAGGAGTACTTTAGTGACACCATTCTTCATTCTTTTTTCTCAATCCCATTGGAGTTAGGAACAAGAATTCTGTTGTGCCTGGAGCTGGCACCTTTTTAATTCCAGAATAATGCCCTCAGGCCCTTTGCTGTTCAGCTTTCCCATGCTGTCTGTGGCTAACAAGGCTTGGGGGGCCCTTTCCCCTCTGGCTGGAAGGGGCCGGGTCCCAGTCTCTGAGGGGCACTCAGGCTCCTGGATGGAATTCCTGTGCAAGTCCCTCAGTGTCACAGCAGCCTTCCCATGAAGCCTCGTGGATCAGAGCATTTCCACAAGGGCCCTTGGGGCAAACAGGGAGATTTGGTCTGGCAGGATGTGTAAAACAATCTCCTGTCAGATCTACTTGTTCTCACACAGAATCCTTGGCTGCAGGGACACATTCCCATTGTTCCTGCCCAGGGTTCAGGACTCAGAGTTGTCTTTCCCAGGAGCTGCTCCTTCAGTTGCCTCGGGAGGGCCATTTGGCCTCTGGACCCACAATCTGGCTCCATTATCAGGGCTGCTGCATCCAAACCCTTTATCTCCACAAACGGTGGTGACTGGAGGTGGATCTCCTTTTAGCAAAATCGTTCTAAAAATTGCAAGATCATTAATTGTGCTACCCTGTCATGGGGTTGAATAATCCAATCCTGGTCACTATAGTTTAACAGAATTACTGTAATTTCTCCTTGATATTCTGCATCGATTCCTCCTGCCATGACAGGAACACTTTGCAAGGCCAAGCTCCAAGGGAGCAGTTACCAAAGCAAAGTGTCCTGGAGGAATCTGAATTCCTGTTTCAGGATTGATAGCTCTCATTTGCTTTGAATTTCTCCACATTAATTCCAATGCATGAAGGCCCAGCCCTGCAGCCTCTGGGCTGGCCCTGCCAGGGGCCATCACAGCCAGAACAATTTCCCAGGCAGCCCAAGTCTCACTGCCCAGGGTTGGATTTGCAAACTGGGGGCAGCCATGCACAGCCAGGGGGTTTCATTTCCCCAGTGGGCCATTGTGAAGGGCATGGAGCACATCTGGGAGATGGGCTCTCCATGGGCAAAGGTTCCATCTCCTCATTTTTTACACTGCTCTTTAAACAACCTGTTCAACCAGTCCTGTAGCTTGTGCATAGTCTGGTACATGAAAAACCCTGCAGGCTTAATCACTGTATTTTTCATAGGAACAAACAAAGCACTCTGCATCCCAGAATCAGCAAACCCTGCAAAAATAGCCAATTTCCTCCCTTCCTCCTATTTCATTGTATACAATCTCACAAAGTTGGCCACTGACATTAGGGTCCTGGCCAATCCTGTTCTGTAGGGTATTTAGTGTTACATCCCTCAGCACCCAAAGCTACCAAATTAGCATTGTCAGCACTACTTCACATTATGATAATTTTACATGTAGACAGTGATAGAGAAATATAGATATAGATTGATATGGACATATATAAAAGATAAATATATATATTAAGGTATTATTATCCTATAAATATATATATATAGTTATTTATTATATTAATATTTCACTTGCACAAATGCATCTGAGCTCCAGATTAGAACCTTCTTCTGTTGCTCCATATGGGAGCATTCCAACAATCATTGTTCCTTCTGAAGGTGCTGTTTCCTATGTACTCTTAACAAATTCATCTTTGTCTGCCCAAACCCACAAGGTCTTTTCCTTTTTCATATGCAATTTTTGGATGCATTTGAAGCCATCCAGGGGTGCAGCCTCTTTTACCCGACTGCCCCACTGCTCCCACGGGGCTCCAAACTCAGCCCACTCCAGAGCCAGGGAACTCCAGGGAAGGGCTTCCCAGCTGGGAAATTCTGATGGGACTGATTCCTCACATTTATACTGAACAAGTGACATTTTGTTGGGATCTGGCCAGACTGTGACAGTTTTGTTTTACCAGTGGGCAGGGTCAGCACCAAAGACACAGACTCCAACTGAAGGAATCACTGTCATTTCCTGCAGCTCCAAGCAGCAAAGAATCACAAAAGGAGCAGCTCAGCAATGCACCAAACCATCCCCACCACAGATTGCAGCAGTGATTAAGAAAGATTCAGTAGCATTTACCCTCAGCCTTTACCATCCCCCAGACCCACACAGCAGCTGGGGAAGCTGTCACAGCCAAGGGCTGCAGAGCCACTCCTGGGCACTGGCAATTCCTGCAGGTGCCTCCAGCCCCAGGAGAGGCTCCAACCCCGCTGGGAGAGGGCCCAGCTCTGACAGTGCTGAATGAACAAACTGACAGCACTGCTAGTGTGGCAACATCTGCTTTCATCCTCCTCTTGGGTCCCTCTCAAAGCCTGGCCAGGGCTCAAGGAGGAACCAAGGGAGCTGACTTTGACCATACAGCCCCAAACAAGGCCAGATGTCAGATTTCATGGCCTTGTCTGGCTTCTAAATACACAAAGGTCAATACATGTCTCACTAATGAGTGGCTACATCTATTACAGTGCTAATGACCATGCATATTTCATTAGGGAGCAGATACAAAGATAACCTTTGCTTGGAAGGTTCATCCAGAGGCCACCTTTGGCTCAGGGCCTGCTGTCCAGGCCTCACTCAGGGCTGGTGTCCAGGCCTTGGCACTTCAGGGACGTGGTTTAGTGCTGGGCTTGGCACTGCTGGGTGAGCGGCTGCACTGGGTGAGCTCAGAGGGCTTTTCCAAGAGAAAGGATTCTGTGATTCCATGATTATATCCACTGCATTCAGCTGGGGCTATTTTAACAGCATTACTTTGCTCCAAAAGCTCCCTCTTGCCCAGCTCCTGTGGCCTGAGGCTTCAGCTCCTTCAGCTCCTGGTGCTGAGCTGCTCATGCTCAACGAGACGGCTCAGAGAGAAGAACACAGTCCATGCAATTCCTTCTGGGACACGGAGAGGGGAGGCTGTGCAAACAGGAGCATTGTTTGCTGTGGCCTCCTCTCTGCCCTTCACGCCTTTCACTGCTTTGAACCAGCCAAGAGCTTTCTCCAAGAGTGCAATGGAGCAGCTGTTCCTGCTTCCAGGCCTGGCTCTCTCCAGTCTCTGCCCTTGCCTGGTTCTGTCCCTCGTGCTGTGCCCTCTGTTCCCCCAGGGCTCGCTGGCTGCTGCTCAGGACTGTGGCACTGGCACAGATCCAGTGCTCCAGAGCCTCCCTTCTGTGCCCTTGCAGCTGCCTGGGCACAGCAGCCTTTTCCATCTGGAAGCTCCCCATGCACAGGGCGTGCCCAGCTCCGTTGCTTGCACAGCCTCCAGGAGCCCAGGGCTGCCATCTCCAGTCCCTGCTGGCACTGGGGGCTCCCAGGTGCCTCAGGCTGCTGTGACACCGCTGCCCACGGGAGGGAAGAGGGGCAGGGGCTGTGCTCAAAGTCAGCTCCATCTGCTGCTGCTGCTGCTGCTGCTGCTGCTGCTCCTGCGGGGTCATTTGTGCAGCCCTGTCTGCCCAGAGTCAGGGATCAGATCCTGCCAGTCTCTTCCAGCCCTGGCTGCTCAGAGTTTGGGCCTTGGAGCCTCAGGTGGCCAAAGGCAGCTGCTGCTGGTCCCTCTGTGTGCCCGTGTTCAGCAGTGCTGCTCCATCAGTCTGTGCCCAGCAACGGGGAAAAGCCTCAGCCCTGCAGGGCCAGGAGCTGCCGGGCTCTGCCTGAGCAGCTCAGCCAGCAGGAAGGGAGCTGCTCCACACGGGAACCAGGAGCAAAGCACATTGTTTTGACAGGACATGTTTTCTATTGAAAGGAAAAAATAGGAAAAAAGAAAAAATTAGGTTAATTGTAAAAGATAAGAATAAAATCCAAGTTTTAGTGAAAAAACATAATATTAGTGAAAAAACCAAAGCATAAATGCAAAGTTACATTCTTTGCATTAAGAAGTAAATGATCTTTTGAAAAAGAGAACTCAAGTTATTTCCATTGAAAATGTGCTGATGGCATGGATCCATCTTACTGACCTCAGCAACCTCTTAAAAGATTTTGGGCTTTGTTTCCAACATTGGTATTTGAAACTGTGGTCGAAGCAAGAGGAAATTGCTTTGTGCCCTTCCAGCTCCAAGCAGGACTGGGAATGGAAACTCTGTCAAAGCCCAAATCCCTTAGATGACCTTCCTTCTCAGCCTGGGAATGAGCTGCACATTCCTTTTGAAACTGTCAGGGATTTCAAAGAGAAACTAAGTCCCACTGACAGCTTTTTGCTCTGGTATGGCAGTGCAGAAGGGCAATTCTCCATCCACCAGCTCCAGACTGCACTGCCTCAGGAGCATGGCCCACTCGCCAGCTTTGGCCCACTCATGGCACTTCTAGAGGAGGAAGAAAGTGCAGTTGCACAATTCCAGCTAATCAAGAAGGAAGAATGGGACAGACAAAACATCCTGGGGAGATCCAGGCGTTCAGCCAGGACTGTGGAGAGTTCGGGTCCTTGCCAGTTGGATGTGTGTCCCCAGCTGCAATCTCTGGGCCTGCAGCAGAGTCTCACTCACCTGCCAAAGCAGAAAGCTCAGGCGCTGTGCTCGCAAGGGGCTCGTCTGATGCAGAGCTGTCAGAGCAATGTGAGGGCAGAGTCAGCCCAGCCAGGCCCAGGGCTGAGCCCAGCAGAGCCCTGGCAGAGCCCAGAGCAGCCTCAGCACCCGCAGAGCCCGGCTGCAAGGAGAGAAAGCAGAAAGCGCCCGTCAGCTGAGGGCTCCTGTGCCCTTGTGCCAAGGCCTGCAGTGCCCAGGCCATGCTGACTGTGCCCAGAGCTGTGCCCAGAGCTGCCCATTCCTGCTGCCTTTGGCAGCAGAGCAGGAGGGCAGCACATGTGCCCAGCCTGCAGCCAGCCAGGGCACATCCAGCCCTCAGCAGCTGCCCAGAGCAGGATGCTCCTGTGCTCGCTGCCATCTCCCAAAAGCTCTGATCCCACCCTGCCAAGCACACAGGGACCCACCTCACGCCAGCTACATCTGCAAGAAAAGCTGCTCCCAAACCATGGCCTCAGCCTTCTCCAAGGGCACGGCCCATCCACGCCAGAGCTGCTCCCCAGCACTTCCCCATCCACACTGGACCACCTGGAACGCTTCCTCTGGAAAAACAAACAACACATTATTGAAAAGAGATTAGATGCAAAAAGGGAAAACAAGGAAAAATGGAAAAACTCTTATCTCTGTCAGAGCCTTGAGGAAGGCCCAACTCCTACATGGTAGGGAAAAACCCAGCCATGGCTGAGGAAAGCCCACATTTTCTCTCTTCCCCCCTGCACTGCCCCCCAAAATCACGGTGATCCCAAAGCAAACAAGGGCTGCTTATGGCCTCTAACAGCCCATTGCTCAGGGCTTGCCAGCACCCCAGCCCCTCAGGGGCTGCCCCAGCCCGGCCAAGCTGCCCGGCAGCAGCGCTGCAGCCCCACAGCAGCTCCAGAGCAGCCCCATCCAGAGGCACCTGGGAGCCCTCAGCAAGGCAGCCGGCAGCACACGGGCAGGAGGATACAGAGGGTGGTTCCTTCCTGGCACAGGGCTTGTGGCCATCTCCAGGCACCGCTCTGGCAGGGATCCCCGCAGCCCTGGCCCCTGCCCAGCCGCTCTGTCACCAGCACAAAGGCTTCAGCAGAACCACCACAGGCCAAGGGCCTTCTGGCCATTTCCCTTTACCCACTGCACGCCTGGGCAGCTGGCTGAGCGCAAGCACCCTTTTCCCCCTTCAGGGCCTCACCACCCCTCAGCCTGCTTTGGTGCTGAGCACAAGCTCCCTTTTCACCCTTTCCTGCCTCTTGCCCTGCAGACCCTGGGCATCAAAGAAAAGCTCCTGGCAGTCTGTGTATCATAACACATTCTAGAATTGAGTTATTTACAATAATCTATAATATATACAAATATATATATAATGAAATATACTCTATATTATTTATTTACAATCTAGATAAAAAATGGAAAAGAAGAAAAGAAAAATCTTCAAGAAAAGGAAAATTACCCCTGGCTCAGGTTGCCCCAGCAAAGACAGCCTCCCAGATCAGCTCTCCTCCTCAGTCATCCGGCAGTGCAGCAGCCAAGCCCCGGCAGGCGAGGCCGACTCCGCCATGCCCTGCGCAGCTGATTGTGCAGCCTCCAGATGGTGGAATATCGCCCACGCTGTATTGCCCGGAGGACATGCAGTGTTTCAAGTGCCAGCTGTGACATGGCACTGCTCGTGTCCTCTGTCAGGGGGTCCAGGGCTGTAAGAGAGAGGAGCAGAGGCACGGTCAGAGCCGGATCTGTGGAGAGCCCAGGAGAGCCCCTTGCAAGGGCCATCCCAGCCGGCTCTTGCCATGGCCAGGAGGGAGCAGGGAGGAAGGGGATCAGCCCAAAGCTGCTGGCCACCAATGGCCCACGTGGCCCTGAAAGCTCCGTGTGCTCTGCCCACGGGAGCAGAGCCCTCCGCAGCTGGGGCAGAGCTTGCAGCTCCCCTCGGCAGCCCCTGCTGTCAGCCCGCTGCCCTCACTCACCAGTGCAGATCAGCTGCAGCTCTTGCTGCTGCCCCCTCAGGCGCCGCCCGGCCATGCCTGTGAACACAGAGCCTGTCACGGCTGCAGCGGCACAGCTCCCTGCCAGCGGCGCTGCCGGCGCTGTGGCCACACGGGCTGCTGGCCTGGCAGGGCTCAGCCCGGCCCTTGCCGCACGCTGCCGCCCCAGGGCACGGCTGCCAGAGGGCGGCAGCAGCAATGCCCAGGCCAGGCGGGGCTCCACGGCGCCCCGGGGCACGGCTGGCACTGCCGGGACAGCAGGCGGGGCCGGGGCCGAGCTGCGGCGGGCCGGGGAAGGGAAGGGCAGCCCGGGTTCGGGACTCACCCATGAACCTGATGGCCGCCTCTCGCAGGGACTCCTGTGGACTCTGCAGGTAGGGCAGGGCCCGGCGCAGGTGCTCGGCCGCTCGGCTCCTGTCCTCTGCCAGCTGCAGAGAGCGGCAGGAGGGAAGGGTTGGCGCGGGCTCAGCCCCTGGGCCCGGCGCTGCCTGCGCCCATCGCCGGCCTCGCCTGCCCGCACAGCCCTGAGGCGCGGCCAGCAGCCGCTGGCCAAGGGCTCCCAAGGGGAGGGGGCAGAGGGCCGGCTGCTGTCCGGGGAGCCGCAGTGCCGGCCCGCTGCCCCACCGGGCCGGGGCTCCATGGGCACCCGGCTCGGGCCCACGGGAGCCTGGAGAAGAGCCCGCGCGGCCTCTGCGTGCAGCACCGGGCCAGGGCACAGCTGCCAGCCCCGCACACTGAGCACCGCCCTCAGGGGCCTTCTCCAGAGTTAGGCTGGGGCTTGCAGGCCCTCCTTACCAGGAGCTCAGTGAACTTTGAGAGTTTCTCTTTCTTCACAGTTTTTTCAAGAGCTTTCCTTTTCAGGAACTTGACCGCACAAAGCAGCGTTTCCCGAGAAGTCTGGAGAGCAGCAGAGATGCGGACATGGCCCCAGAGCCCAAGGCACAGGAGCTGCAGCCTGGAGGAGGCTGCAGTCCAACAGGCGCAGTGCAGGAGGCAGCCGAGCCCCCTGCCAGGGGGACAGCAGCAGCCCACGAGTCCTCACCTCTGCCACACGCAGATTCTCATTATGGCAGTGGAAGAGCAGTGGGAGCAGGCTCTCACACACTTGTGTCATCAGGGGCGTTTTTCCTTCTTCTTCTACAGCAGACATCAAGTTTTGAAAGACAGTCATGGAGAGCTGCTGCACCTGGCTGTCACCCTGTAGAACAGGAAGGCAGCAAGAGCTCAGCAGCAGCTGATTCTGGTCCACATTGGCACAGGCCTGCATCTCCACGGGGCACCCAAGTGTGCGGGCAGCAGCCAGTGGCCGTGGCTGGGGGCACAGAGCCTTACGTGGTCAAAGAGTGGCAGGAACACCTTAGCCAGCTGCAGGGCCATGGGGCTGGGTATTGGGGCACCGTTATCCAGGAACAGATAGTCCAGTAGCATGGTGGTCACCCTGACCTGCGGGAGCTCCACGAGCCCTTCAGTCAGGCCCCGCATTCTTTCGGCCTGCGTGGAAGGCAAGTTTGTGAAAGGCCACCCTGCTGCCGCAGGGCCCAGAGGCCAAAGGCCTGTCCTGAAGCACTGGGGCAGCTGAAGCGGGAGGCAGGAGAGCTGGGAGCAGCTGCCCCGGCGCCCCAAAGCCCAGGCAGGGCCAAGCGACTGCGTTGCCCAGCCCCACGCTGCCTGCACGGCTTCAGCCACTGCCCCCTTCTCACCAGCGGGGAATGGTCCCTGCGCGGGAGGAGGACCCTGAGCAGCTGGCTGCCAATGTCTGCACGCTCCCTCCGCAGCTCCCATGACAAGACATCCATGATGCTGTCCCTGCAGTCCCTCAAGTCCAGGCACTCGAGGACCTGCAAGGCACAGGGCAGTGACGGGGGAGCCGGCCGGCAGGATCCCGGAGCCGCACGGGGCTGGGCCCAGGCAGCAGCACAGGGCACGGGCACCGTCCCAGGCGTCTGAGAGGGCAGAGAGCTGGGAGGCAGCTCAGCCAGGTCATGCTGGCCTTCAGGCTCACCTCCGCAAGGAATGCCAGGGCAGGGAAATCCCAGTATGGCATCTCTTCACTGAGCATGTCAAGGAGGCAGCATAAGATGCTTTTACACAAGGGCCTGGATGCATGGCGCATCTCCCTGCAAGGCAGAAAATGGCATTAAGATCCTGAGCTGGGGGGTGGGGGGGGGGGAGCCTCTCCCAGCACTGACTCACACGGTTCTTGTCTTTCCCCACCACCCACTGCCAGGGGACCTGGGCCCTTTGAGATGTGGCTGCTCCTAGGCAGCCTCTTTTCCCAGCCTTTTCCAGTCTGTTTGGCTGTCCCTCGTCCCTTTGGCCCCAGCCACGGGGACTGTGTGGGACAGCCCAGGCACGGGGCACAAATGCCAGGAGCAATGGGGAGAAGGGGGGTCTCACCTGGCCAGCAGAGCCATGGCAGAGTGGTGGGTATCAACGCAGAGCAGCGTGTCCCAGCCACGCTTGCCTTCCATTGACACCACCACCTGCTCACACTGGAGAAGGCAGAGCAGAGACTGCAGGGTCTGCACTGCAAACCTGTGGGCAGAGAGCAAAGCCCAGGTCACACTGGCAGCACTGGCTCCTTTGCAGGCCACATGGCAGGGACAGGAGGAGTGGCATGGAGCACCTGTTGGGGCTGGTGGCAAGGCCGTGCTCTTCCTGGCATTTTTTCCAGAAGGTATCAACCTCCTCTGGCATCTCTTCTGTGCTGAAGAACACTTGGAAGAGCAGATGCACAAACAGGTGGGGGAAATAGAGCGTCACTACACGTGGGACACGGGGCTCCTGGAGGATCTTCCACATCACCACGGTTGCCTGCAAGGGACAAAGCCCCCCGAGACAGCGCTCAGTGCCGAGGTGTCTGTGTGGCAGGGCCCGAGCAGGGCAGGGAGAGACCCGGAGAGACCTTGGCAGGGGGAGCACGGGGCCTGGTGGGCCTGAAGCTGCCACTGGGCCAGGTTTCAGGCCAGCGCCTGAGGCAGGGAGATGCAGTGGGGGAAGGAGGAAGGAGAGCTGCTGGAGAGGCAGCCTTGGGGCCAGCAAAGGCCAGTGTCAGAAACTCACAGCCAGGCCAAAGACACCCGTTTTGTCCCCATCGGAGGTGCATGTGCTGCACTCTGGCCAGCTCCCCAGCACATCCAGGAGTATCAGCTGCACTGGCTCTGCAGTCCTGGGCGAGCACATGATGGTCTTCCACATGGTGATGGCAGCTCTGCAGGGTTAGAGCTCTGTCTCAGGGCGGGTCTCAGACACAGCACCGTGGCCTGGGCATCCCTAGGGGCCTGGGCTGACCACCGGCTCTGCCTCTGCCCACTGGCCCTTGCCAGCAGCAGGCAGGCAGCCCAGCCCTGTGGGGACAGAGCCCTGAGGGGCGGCAAGGGAGCATGGCAGCAGGCTTGGGGACTGATGTGCCAGGGCTAGGAAAGGCAGCAGCCAGAGGTCCCTGGAACTCTCTGTTGGTCACACACCTGGGCCAGGCGGTACAGGGTGATGGGCCGGGGAGGCCTGAGCCCTCTGGGCAGGTGGGGCCCATACCTGTCACAGGACGGGGCCACACGCAGGAGCGTCACCACTGCGTCATCCGGGTGTGCTCTGGTGAGATTCAGCAGGGCCTTGTCCAGCCTCTGCTCGGCAGAATCATTGGCCACAAGCCACTGGTGGATGTACCTCACCATGGCAGGCACCTGGAGAAGGCAGGGAAGACTTGGAAAGCTGCCAGAGGGAGTCATGTGCCCAGCTGCCCCAGAAAAGTACTTCCCTTGCCACCACACTGCCATGGCCTCAAGGCTTACAGTAAGCAGCAGGCGTGGCTTGGGAGGCCAAGCAATTGCTGGGAAGTCAGGCCACAGGCTGCTTACTTGCTTTGCACGGGAAGGACCCTCCTCCACAAGCATATCCAGCAGGGCAGCACTGGTGTTGGTTTTGAAGATGGGAGGGTATGCTCTGATCACAGTGCCCATGACGCTGGTCTCTTCCTCCCGAATCCTCTTCATGAATTTGCCAACAATCTGTAGCAGAAGGGCAAGAAGCCAGGGATGTTGCATGGAGTGCTGCACACACGGTGCTGGGCTGAGCAGGGACAACAAGCTCAGCCCAGGTGGGGGTGGCTGCAGGTACCTGCGCTGTGCTGCGGAAGAGGCCACGGGTGCGTTCCTGCTCCTGTGTGCACTCCAGGGCTGCATCTGGCAAAGAGCGAGCGCAGCCAGAGCTGAGGGGCTGCAGGAGAGGCCAGAGAACACAGCCCAGCCCTGTGCTACCCCGGCAGGGAGAGCCCCGGGACGCCCCAGGGGATGGAGCACGGCCCCTGCAGGGTGTATGCCCGGCCCCTCTTCCGTCCTGTCCATGGGCATTTCCCCAGGGGATGGGATGGGGTGGGATGGGGCCAAGTTGGCTGCAGGCTCCAGCCCTGCAGCCCAGCTCTGCCACTCACCCTCCCGCGGTGGAATGAACGGCACCACCTCTTCAATCTCCTGCGCTGGGGTAGCTCCAGGGCCTTCTTCCTCCTCCTCCTCCACCCAGGCCAGCTTGGGCGCTCTCGGGGCTCTCTGCTCCATGGCTGTGCCTGGAGCGCGCCCCAGCAGCGAGCCCAGCGGGTGCCGCTCCTGCAGGGCCTCCTGCGCCTCACCTGCGGGCGGGACGCGGCGGTCAGCGCTCGGCCCGGGGCCAGCAACGGCCCCCGAGCGCCCCTCACCCGCCCCGGGCCGGCCATGCCCCGGCGTTCCATCTTCGGAACGCGGCACGGGAGGCTCGGGGCCGGCGGCCGCGCTGCCGAGGGGCGGAGCTCGGGCCGGGGAAGCCGCAGCGGAGGCGGCGGGAGCGGCCGCGCCGCCTGTGTCCTCCGTGGGCCCCGGGAGGAGCCGGGGCCGGGACCGGGGCCGGGACTGGAGCCTGCCTCGGGGCCGGGGCCGGGCTCGGGCCAGGCGGAGCCGAAGGACGGCGGTGCCGCCCCGGCCCCCGGCACCGATGCCCGCCCGGCAGCGCCACCGCCAGCACGGCCAGAGCCGGGCGGAGGCGAGACCGCGGCGGGACGGCCGGGGCCGGGCACGGGGCAGCCCCGCCCGGGGCCGGGGGCGGGCCGGGGGCATGGCCCGGCCCGGCAGGGGAGAGGGAGGCGGGGAGAGGGGAGGGACGTCGGGCAAGGGACCGCGGGAGAAGGGTGCCCGACAGAGGGAAAGGGAGAGAGAGAGAAAGAAAGAGAATAAGAGAAAGAAAGAGAGAAAACGAATCTGTTTTTGCTGCTTCTTCCGCTGCTGCTGCCGCCGCTGCTGCTACTGCCGCTGCTGCTGCCGCCGCTGCTGCCGCTGCCGCCGCTGCCGCTGCTGCAACTGAGGCACCGGGGCCGTTCGTCCCCGTGTCCGTTCCCCGCTCGCCCCACGAGCCCCACGTTCGAGCCCCGCGCGCCCCGGGGACAGCCCCTCCGTCTGCCCAAACACGGGAACTTTGCAGCGCTGAGCCCGGATGCAGAGCCCTGACTCCTGCACACTGGCACAGCGATCCCCTCGCTTTCTGCTGTGCATTGTCCTTGCTGAGGGGCAAACACTGTCGGGCCGCCTTCCCTTGGGGTAGGATTCCTACCTGACCCAAGCACTGCACTTACACCTCCAGTGTTGCTTTCCAGTAAAAACAGGGGAAGGAAAACTGTGTGTGGCTCATGGTATTTTAGAGCGTCTAAAAATCACTAAGTCACAGTTCTTAGAGGTGCTATGCATCTGGAATTACTGGGATGGAGAAGTAGTGCAACATGGAAAAGGGGAGCATAGAAATTAATAGAGGAAAACATCTTGGATTGTTTGTTTCATTTTCATTTCCCTTCTGGAAAGCTGTTTCAGTTTTCCAGGAATCTTCTCCTGTCTGCCCTTCCCAAGAATCTCTCATGGAGAGCAAGGTCGAGCTTCGGTCACAAGACTTTCCATCAGGAAATTATGCCACTGGTGAAATTTTCATTGTGACTGTTTGTGCTGGTTTAGGGCAAATTTTGGGAGGAAACCTCCAAAAGGGGTCTGTCTAGAAAGCAAGTTCAAGCGGCCTCTCCCCCTACTAGTTTCGGAAAAGACTTCCCTTGAGAAAAGTGAAAAAACCCCAGTTTATTTCATAAGTAAAGTATTCACAAGCATGAAAAATGAATAATATTAAATAAAACCTCTGACAGTGCTGAAGAGATGGCAAATTCAGAAAGTCCTTTTTGTGGGTTGTAGTTGGCTCACTCGGTCTCTCCTGAGTCCCTCTGGTGCTGCAATGCAGCGTCCCAGATCTCGGGGGGCCACAGGTGTGAGCTGCTGCCGGTGTTTGTCTGGGTTTTCAGTCCAGAGCAGGTTTAAACAATTCCAAGAGAAAGGAAAGTCACAGTCCAAAGGAACTTCTCTGCCTAAGCTAGCTAAAACCAAATTGCTAGACCTGGGCTGTGAAGGCATTGGGAAATTTCCAAATCTGAGCACTGGCGGTCCCAGCAAACACCAGAGCTGGATGGTGCTGGAGCCAGAACCTGCAAATTTCAAAATTATGGCTTTCTGTGCCAGCAAATCACTGGACTTGGGCTGTGCTGGCACCAGGTATTTTCCAAATCTGGGTACTGGGACAGCAAACACAAGATGTGGTCGGTGCCAGACCCAGTAGCAGAAAGTTGGCGGGTTTTGGCTTTCTGTGCCAGCAAATTGCTGCACTTGGGCAATTTCCCAGCACTGGGAAATTTCCAGATCTGGGCACATGTGCAGCAAACACCAGATCTGGGTGGTGCTGGTGGCAGCACGGGGAAGCTGCTGGGTTCTGGCTTTCTTTGCCAGAAAATTGCTGCATTTGGGTTGTGCTGGCACTGAGAAATTGCCAAATATTAACTTACTGTTCCAGGAAATTGCTGGAATTATGTTGTGCAGCCATCTGAAAAATTCCGGATCTGGGCACTGATGGTGTCAGCAAACACAAGATTGGAATAGTGTAGGCACCAGGTATTTGCCTGTTTTTGCTTTCTTTGCCAGCAAATTGCTGCACTTGGGCTGTGGTGGCACAGGTAAATGTCCAGATCTGGGCATGGGCGGTGCCATCAAACACCAGGTCTGGGTGGTGACAGTCTTGGCACCAGGAAATTGCTGCCTTTTGTCTTCTTTTTCCAAAAAATTGCTGCACTCGGGCTGTGTTGGAATAAGAAATGTCCAGACTGGGGTACGGGCAGTGGCAGCAAACAACAGATCTTGGCATTGCCGGTGCCGGCAGCAGAAATTGCCAGATTTTGGCTTTCTTTACCAGAAAATTGCTGGACTTGGCACTGCCAGAACAAGGGAATTTCCAGATCTGGGCACTGGTGGTGGCAGCAAACACCAGAGCTGGGCGGTGCCAGGCCCAGTAATGTTGGAAATGAATTTGTAGAGAATTTTTAAGGTTTGATAGAAGGTTTCTATAGTATGTATACAAGTGTCACGATCCGTCCTTACAAACGGTTTTTGTGGTAGTTTGTGGGTTGATCTCAGAGTGCAAAAAACACCGACACGGTACAGGGAGTTGCTGCTATAACCAAAACAAATGTACCTGTATTGAATAACCACAGCAAAATGCATTGAGGAGGAACTGGGGGAAAAGGGAAAAATAAGGAAAAAGAGGGAGGAAGAGAAAGGAAGGTATAGAGCTACCAACTGTTTTACTAGGCCAGGACTAGACCCAGAGCTAAGCAAACTCATTCAGCCAGGTGACATTCTGTAACATCAGAAGCTGGCAACCATGAGGACTTGGCTGCCAAAAGGTTACAGTTTGTACTGGGCCCAGAAGTGTTTTTCCCTAAGGCAAAGCAAATTGAAATGTGAAGTTTAAAAGCTTCAAATGACTATGAAAGGAAACTGCAGAATAATTTCTGGAAGGGCATCATTGTCAATGATCATGCAGCCCACCAAGAGCTGGAGCTGAATCCAGAATTGCTTCTTCCAGCTGTGCAGCAATTCATTCCACTGGCAAGCACTGGTCCATGGGAACAAATGATCCCCTAGCTCTGGGCTGAATGGCACCCAGGCTGCAGTGCAGATTGGAGGAGCCCTTGTCACTTGTTATTGGCCTCCCAGTGCACTCATCCTTCTGCAAACAAGGTGCAAACAACACAGCTGGACTGCTGTCCTGGGTAAATATACATACAGGTGACTTTGCCAAAGCAGTGCATCATTTCCCAGTGAAATCCATGACCTCTTCTTACCTATGGAATTGTGATTGAAGACACCTGTGAGCCAGATCTGTGGGAGATTGCAAAGGAGCAAAGCTTTGGGATTTGGGCACACTTCTCTTGGTTTCTTTGCTCAGGTCTTTGGTGAGCACAGAACACACCTAGGTAGAAAACCATTGACTAGACAGGATCTTTTGGATCCATTGTCCCCCAAACATGTCAATGTGTGGCCCTGTTACAATGACAAGTTGAAAACAGCAGCACAAATGACACAAAGAAACCATGGCCAAAGAGGAAGAGGAGAGGCCCAATGAGGAAAGGATGTGGTGAGACACTGGCACATTGAGTGAGCTGCACTCCCATAATCTCTAGGCTAGCAGGTCATGGTCTCACATTCTCCTCCTGGTTTATTTAAATGTTATTTATTTATTTTTGTTTTTCATCATCAAAATAAAATATATACCATTAAATATATGTCATCAAAACTTAAAGACAGAATCAAAAGACATTAATTCAAAACTACATCCAAGGATCAGAACATATGTATAGCTGTAACTATCAAGCCTAACGCATCAATCCTATTCTTCAAACACTCTTCACACAGGCGGCAGCTTCTTCCTGAGCTTGGAGGAAAGAGAGCTCTTCTGGATGGGAGGCGAGGACTTTGTGGGTGAGGGAACATGGGAAGTGTCCGGAGAAAACTTCTCAGTAGGACTTTAACCAGCCAGATCTGCAAAATGGAGACACAAAGTTTGACAGAGAGAGGCAAAGTTTAACAGAGGCCACCATGTGAACCTAAAGCATCTGAAGCTCCATAATTCCTGGGACACATTTCCTGGAAATGTCCAAACAGCTGCACAGGGAAACATGCTCCTGCTGGCAGACACTGAGGCAGGCCAGGGCAAACCCTGAGCCACTTGCCCAGAGCTGGCACAGGCCCAGCCTGGCCTCTGGGCTGCCCTGGGACAGCAGGGAGCCCAGAGCCCTGTGCTCCCCAGGAATGGCTCAGCTGCACATGCACCCTCCTGCTCCTCTGCCTGCCCCACAGCTCAGCAGCCCCACAGCTCCAGGGGCACTGGCAGCAGCACAGCTCATTGCAGGGGCACATGCAGGGCACAGCTGTTCCCTGGCAATGTGCACAGCCTCTCTGGGCTGCCACAAGACCCTTCCTGCCAGCAGAGATTGGCCCAGCTCCCCCCTCACCTCTGTGTGAGGCTGAGCCATGATTGCCCTTCATCTTGTCCTCCATCTGGAGTTGCTTCAGGCCCCCCATTACATGACTAGGAAATGTGATGGAGAGAGTGGGGGCAGATGCACACCCTTCCTTAGGATTTTGTCATTTTTGGCACAGCTCAAAAGGCAAATCCAGAGGTGTCCAACTCAGCGCTTCCTCAGCTTTCTGGAGAACATCTCGCCTTCACCTGCCCAGCATTTTGGAGAGGTTTTCCCGCACATGTGGAGGCTTGCTGGCAGCACATTCCTTCAGCTGGGTGCCCATCACCTTGCAGAGGGCAGAGGCCAGCTTGGTGGCCACGGTGCGGACGTTGGCGCTCCGCACAGGCAGCGCCTTGTTCCCCAGGCAGGGCCAGAGCACGGGCAGGGCGTCACGCTGGGCGACTTCAGGGCTCCTGGCATGAACCCCCTGCACAAGCACTGCCGGGACAGACACAGCTCCTTACCCACCAGCCTCACTGCAAACAGGGATCTGCCTCTGCTTCTGCTTCTTGCCAGCCTCTCTGGCCAAGAGCAGCAAAACAGCACCCAGAGCCCCTTGATCCAGAAACAGGCAAAGCAGCTGAGCATCCTGGAAACAGAACCACCCACCCCTCAGCACTAATTGCTCCAACCAGAGCCCTTGTCCCTGTGGCAGACTTCCTACCTTTACTAAATTATTTCACAATCTCTGCATGAACAATGAATGAAATGTCCAATTGCCTTTGATTTCCATTAAGAAGTTGTCTAAACCCACACTGAAGATTTGGAAATGTACCATAGAGAGGAAATGGAGAGATTTCTAATAAAAGGGATGATTCCATTTTTGTAACTTTGATGTCAAGTGCCAGATGCCTAATCTGGCTCTTCCCTTTGCTCAGTGGCACACAGCAAAGGACAGTATTAGAACACACCTCAAAACTCCAGCCCACCAGAGATGGCTGCTGCCTGACAGCTGGATGAGAAACATCAGTGACCAGCTGGTGTCTTTGGCAGATGCTTTTGGGGCTTCCAACAAAGAGCTGTTTCAAACCTCAGGGCATCTCTAGAGAATTACCCAGACCCCATTGCCTTGGCATTTGTGCATCTCCACATTTTAATGCCACTTGCCCTCCCAATGGTAATGGCACTTTTTCTTATATGTCCACTGAAATAGGGGCATAGAGAAAGAAAAATGCTACACAGGGGACTGAAATGTAACCAAAACACGAGTGTTTTCTCATATTGTCTCTGAAATCTCTCTGCCCATTTTCTGAACTGAACTGTATCAAACATGGACAAATGTTTACTAGCAACAGGCTCCTTGCAACAGGCAGATTTGGCTAAGAGATGAAAACCTGAAATGCTCTGGAGACCATTCTTATTTTCTGATCGGACAAAATGTTATTCAGCAGCAATTTAATATTCTGCGGCGGAAGAGACTTGATTTTCTCTATGCTGTTAATCCACCAGCAGACATCAACATTGAAAGAGCTCCTGCAAGTACCCAAAACCAATTCTGCTAAGCAAGAAAGGGTTATGGTACCCATTTTAAAATGGGAATTCATTTGAATTTAAATGCAATTAAAGACATCGGTGACTACTGAATGTGAGGAACAGCTGTCCGGTCCTGCTAAATCTCAGAGAGAACATCTGCTTTTTCTAAAGTAGTCCTAATTTATGGTTAATTCCTTTATTTGAAAAAGAGATCAAAAGAAGTGCTAAACTAAATGCCCTATTGCTGGAGATCTATATTTTTCAAATGCTCTTTAAAGGGCCTTTGACATTCCCAATCGCTGAACATGCCCTTTTGAGATTCCTAATGAAGATACAAAGTGTATTAAACCTTGCATTTAAAGATGTTGGCATAATTAGCAGTGGATTTAGCCCCAGTTGAAGCATGGCTATCAGTCATCTTCTCTGCTATATATTGAGATTATCCTTTTTCCATTCCTTGGCTCTTGCTGACACAGCAAGCTCCTCTGAGGAATCAATTATCAGCTGCATTTGTAGCATTTCAGACAGCGCTGACACGGGCAGACACTGTTTGCACACCCTGAAAGGCTCAGTCCAAGGCCACTGTGACAGCACAGGCAGGGAGCCTCAGCACTCTGCTTCTGTCCCTGTGCCCCAGAGGCTGCCTTGCACTAAACCCGTGCCTCTGGTACCTCTGTTGAGTTCTGACCTAAGCTGTGACCCCCAGGCTCTGCACGGTTCAGCCTCAAAATATTCCAAGAGAAAAACAAGAATTCTGTGAGGACAAAACAAACTGATGCCCTGAAACAGCATTTGCCACCATTTCCTCTCAAAGATCACAGATGTCCCTGAGCTCCCCAGAGAGGAGCCAGCTGGGGCATTTTTAGCCCTCCCTTTGCTGGAGGTGGTTCTGAGATGCCCCAGTGAGAGCTCAGCCCCAGGCCAAGCGCTGCCCCCATCTCAGGTGCTGCCCAGCTCTGCAGCAGCCAGGGAAAACCTGCCAAACCCACCTGCCTTGGCCATGGGGCAGCAGGGACACACTCAGCACCTCCTGGTTTGGGGGAGCTGCTCTGCTGTCTGCTCACAGGCATTCCCTGTAAATGTTCCCTGGGAAGAGCTCTGGGCTCAGAAGGGGAGGCCATACCTGTGATACGCTCGGTGACATCCAGCAGGGCTTGGCCACTCAGGTGATTCCATTGGTAGCTGAACTCTTTCAGCAGGGACACTTTATCTACAAGGGAAACACATGTTTCTGCTCACTTTTCTCAGGTCATAGGAGAAAGGGCAGGCCCAACCCCATTTTATAAAATCAAGCACATTTCTGCAGATGTTTGAATCCTATTCTTCTTTCCTTCCAGCATACTTGGCAGGGTTTTAAATTCCAAAAGAAAAGCTCTCCTTTCACATTTGTAAATCCAAAGTTGTCTGCTGTAGCAGGAGCTGTGTTAAAACATTTCACATCAGGGACCTTGAGAGTTCAGTCACATGGAAGCAGTGGAAAGGTTTTGCATCCCAGAGCAAAAAGGAAGGGCCCCATGCTTGGGACACAGAAAGGCACTGAGTCAGGCAGTTCCTGAGATCACAGAGCAGCTGGGGAGGAGAAAGTGGAAACTCCTCTTGAAGACCTGCCTCTTCAACATTCCTTTTTTCAGGCATATTACCCCAATATGGAATTTTCAGAACTGACATAAATGTGTGTGGCAAAGGAATTTAGAGCAGCCCTTGCCTATGTAGTTAATTGCTGTGGCCATCTTGCCCCATGCAAAACAACAGGTGGTACAAGGCATCATTGACAGCTGGGTTTATACCTGTTTGTTCTAAAGAAATGAACTTGGTGAATCACAAGTTCCCCTTTGAAAATAGAAGACAAAGAAGAAAAGTGGAAAATAGGCAGTTAATGCCTCTAATGTAGAGCCTTGCAGGTGGCTGCCCTGCAGAAGCTCTGATGGCTCAGTGTCCCTTCATGCCAACAGCAAAGCTGTTCATTTGGGAAGTCAGACGGGGCCCAAGCAAACTCCAAACCCCCTTTGCCTCTGAACTGTAGCAGAGCTGCAGTCCAGGACTTGCTCTTCAGACAAGCAGCACAGAGCCAAGGGCTCCTGGGACTGTTGGGAAATGCTGATCCCATTCCAGCCTGTTGGGGATGGTGCATAAGGACTGCACCTGCACAGCCTCTGGTGGGTGTCAGCTGCAGTGTTCCACAGACAAGAGCAGCTGTCAAGGCACTCAGTGCTCTCTTGTGCAGGAGAGACAGAGACGAAGCTGAGGAGAGTCCCTGCCAGGGCTCAGCCTTACCCAAATGAGCAATGGATTCTTCCAGTGCTTTCACAGCTGCCCCACGAACCCTGGGATCCTTTGAGTTCAGGTTCTTTGTTATTCCTTCCACCAAACCAATGATCACCGGGTTCAAGGCATCTTTCAGGGCTCCTGTGATTTCAGCCAGCACGTGCAGCGCCCTCTGCTTCACTTTTTTGTGGCTTTCAGATATTCTCAGGACAAAATATTCAAAAATCTGTGAAGAGAACAAGCAACGTGAAGTCTGGATTCAAATGTCCTTGTTTGAAGAGTGGATGTAGCAGTCAGCAATGTCAAAGATGAGAGTGATTCTTTCTGTCAGGTCAGCACTCACTTGCACAATTTCACTGTTTTCCTGTGGGCCACTCACTGGAATGGTGGCACAACCTCATGCTGGTTGAAAGATTTTCTTCTGATTTTAAGAGGTTTGGCTGGGGACAGAATAGTTCCTATGGTATTTCTCTCCATCTATAAATCATTAAATCAATTCCATTTCTAAATGCTAAAGAGTACCTTTGCTTTGAATGGAAGCAGATGTTTACAATGCCTGTTTTTCTATACAGTTGCCTCAAGTACTGAGGGCAATTATGATTTTGCCAAAACTATGGCTGGAGGAGATCTAAGTTTTCTTTTGTTTGTTTCTGAGCCAGTGTCTGGAGAAGTGCAGGGCTCTGATCAACTCTTCCAGGATCCAGACCATTTTTCTAAGTAACAAGTAGACTTCTGAAATGTCATGTGCTGTACAGTTCTCATTAGAGCAGGTTCAGTCCCTTGACAGCCTCTTTATCAGGCACCTTTTCCTGGAAAAAGGGAAAAAGCAGCTACTGGGAGGAGAAGGCAGAGATGAGTCCTTAGCTGTGTTTTCTCCTTTTCCAAAGAGAAAAAAAGACCCCCAAAAAGGGTGAGCAGTGTCTTTACCAAGAGGAATAGGAACAAGGATGGAAATGAGTAGCCAGAGCTGTGCCTGTGTAAGACAAGATGGAGTATATAGAAGTGTTCTTAAAAAAAGCAGCTGGGTTTAAACCAACCCAGCCTGATACTTCTCTTCCCTATACAAACCCATTTTTGGTCTAGAGAACAATTGCCATGCTTTCAGGGGCTGGATTCCCTTCACTTCACCCAGCTGGGAGTAGGAGAGAGCAGCAGTTACACCAGCAGAAAATTCTGCCATCATCTGATGAACAGCACCAATAGGCACCTGCCAGACAAATACAGCTGGACTGAAACAACTTGTCCTGAAGCCTGGATCTGAATTAAATTTCTTCTGGGTAAGAGGGACCAGCGTGTCCCAAACAGCCAGGACAGAGTGCCAAGACACACTGAATTAACTTTGCTGCTACAGGCTTAGGAAAGGAGCTAAAGGAAAGGAGCAGTGAAGATACTTGGGCAATGTTAGTGGAGATGAGCTGGGGGCTGTTTTTGCTCAGGTCTAGGAGGAGTTCCACTCCTTCCATCCTTGTCTGAGACCCCTTGGCTTCCAGGAGATGGTGAAGCTTCTGGAGCAGCTCTGTTTCTTCCAAAGCTGGAGGTGACGTGACCTGGGCTTGTGCACGGGGTAGGAGGTGTCCATCAGAGGGAGATTTCACCCTGGAAAATAAAACCAAATGAGGACCTGTTGGTTATAATTATCGTAGCATGGCATCCCTGTCGAGGAAATAATTAACATGGACTCCATGATTCCAGAAGGCTGATCAATCACTATGCTATTCTATGCTATGCTGAAACTCATTGCCCTTACAGACAGTCTGATAGAGACAGACCACATTGGTCAATTGAATCCAAAACACCATCACCAGTGGCCAATTAAGAAATTACCCTTTGGTAAACAAATCTCCATAGCACATTCCACATGTTCCACCCAGAAGGTATGAGACTGTGGAAATATGATATACAACAATATGATTACAACACTGTTTGAATTTACTTGTCCCAAGTCAGGCAGCAGAAACTTGGCCCTCTCCCAGCCTCCACAACACTGCCCTTGCCACTGCACTGGATCCTCTGAGCTGCCACCAATGGGTGTCTTTTTGTCTCTCCATTTTTGTGGAAACCCCTCCAGAGAAGTTGTGTTCAGCACAATGCAGAAGTAGACATTTTTTATCCTAGAGCATATCCTAGAGTAGGGAAAGGAAACAATCTGTGGCATTGATCATCTCTGCCAGACAGTTTTTCCTGAGGAAGAGACATGTAAAGCTTGTCATGTGCTTTGTCACATCTAAGAAAAGTGCTCAGTACCGTTTGCCAGCAGACAATGTGGCCTGGGGCTCCTCTGAGCCATCGTTCCTCTCCTTCACCGGCTCCCTGACAGATGGGCCTTCAGCCTTCTGGTTTTCCATCTCCTACAAAGACACAGAGAAACCTCATCAATCTTTAGAATATAAAACAGGAAATTCCCTGCTGAAAACACAAGTTAGAACCAGGATCACTGCTGCCAAGACTTAGGGAAACATTTCCTAACTTACAGATGGAAACAGACCAGAGATTCAGTGATGCCAACTCTTTGTTTTCAATAGCCCAAGGCAGGTTATGGGTGCTACCAGACTGAGCAGCAATCTAAAATCTCAAATTCCTTAGTCTTGACCATAAATGGGAATAATGCAAACTGGTAGGCAACAAGTGTTTGTAAAGGAATCAACAGAAAAAATTGGACTCTTTTGGGGGTTGGCCCGTTGTGTTGGAAGTCAATTTGGTTCAACACTCACTCTCCCTGTGCCTGCACAAAGGCAGGCTCACTTCTGAAATGTCGATAACAAAATATAAAATCCTCCCCCAAACAAACAAAGGATTTTTCACTCGATGCTGCTTCTTCCAGCAAGCTTCTTCCAGCTCCACAGGGCTGGACAGCAGGGCAGTATTCCCAAAAGACAGACAGTCATTGTAGTAACTAGGATTGACTTGGATATCTTTTGTAAATATGGGAATTTTCTTGGCACTACTACTTCCAGTGTCCTTTGCAAAGACTCCGTTATCTTCAGAAGCACAATTCTCACTTAATTGCTTTACATGGGGCAGGGTAGGGAGAGCATGGTGGGGGCTTACGCTTAAATGTAAACCCATTTTCTCCTCTTTCCCTTTCCTTTTTGTGACCGATATTGAAAATATTCAAAACCCCACTTTTTCCCTAATAATATCAGTTAGGTCTGCAGATGAACAGGCTGAGGATTAACAGCTCATTCCCAGGAGCAAAATGATTCAGCAGAAGAGGAATGAGCTAAAGACATTGGGTACGTTTGATCTCCTAGTAGCAGTGGCAATACTTGCACAAAGGAGACATTTCTCCTGCCAAGCACTTACTTTCTTCTTAATTCTTGTCAGAATATCTTCCAGGTCATGGGGGGAAAGAGATTGTTCCAAAAGCATTTTAAATTGTTGATGATTGAGCAACATCTTCACCATCTCCTGTCCATAATGCCTAAGGAAGGAAGGCAGGAAGGAAACAAACCAAAAGTGAACAAACACAGGAAGAGTGTTAACAGAAGGGGCTGATCCCTTAAACTCATCAGGTGCAGTGCTTGCATGAGACGGCATTACCTACTCAGCAAAGAGGGAGATTTACCTCACTGGACACTGCACAGTGCTGTCAGCTGAACACAAGAGGCAAGAGGAGAATGTGGGGCAACAGAAAAATACCATTTCACTCTGAAACTCGGGGTGCGCTTCTGTGGCATCAAAGCATCCCAGGGAACAAGCAAAACACATCTGCTTTGTTGTCAGAGCCTATTAGCAGTGTCTTGCTGCCATTGCACAATAATTTGCCTTTCTTTAACTGGCAGGGAAGCCAGGACAAAACATCTCATGCATCCTATTGATTATTCTATACTATGGATATGCACAGGGGCAGCTAGTTGCTCTGGTGTTCTTGGCAGCTATTCATGGGAATTTAATCACCAAAGGAAGGGGATTTTGGTGGTTTGGGTTGATTTTGCCAGTAGGAAACCACAGTTTTCTTCAAGAAGAAATGTGGAGCTCACTGAGCCACAGATAACAGCATTGTAGAAATCTGCAGAACAGGTTTAGAAAGACTGAATATGTTGGCTAAAGACCCCTGAAATATTTCTAGGATAATCTGAAGCTAATGAGAAATGGATGTTTGGGATTCTTCAGTGATGAACATTAGCCAACATTTTGGCTTTGTGTTGTGCACCTGAGGCTAAACAAAAGTGTTGGACTGGCTGATCTGAGATCTTTGGATCTCAGTAAAGAATCCTTCAAGCCACAGGAAAAAGGTGGCAATGCTCCTTTTTGCTGGCCAACCTCAGGTTTCCCAGTACAGCCATTTGCCCAGGCAACCCAGAGCAGTGGTCACAGTGCCAAGGCTGACAGAGCTCAAGAAGAGTTTGGACAATGCTCTCAAGCACATGGAGTGACTCTTGGGGTCACTGCACATGGCAGGGGATGGACTTGATGATCCTGATGGGCCCCTTCCAACTCAGCATATTCCATGATTCTATGACCCTTATTCACACGATGAGGTAACTTCATATTCCCTTTAGTTTCCACTCTGTTGTGGTTTCACCTTTACAGCCAGACACAAAGCGGTTTTCCTGTTTTGGGAGGTGAAATGAAGATCATTACTTGTGTCCTTGTGACAGTCCTGAGCAAGCTTCCCTGCCACGTGTGGCAGCCTCTCAGCCCTGGGGGTGCCTGCGAGCTGGGTGACTCCAATTCTCTCCACCAGGGACAGGAGGAGTTGGGCCGCACACTCGCGCACCGGGGCGGGGCGGCTGCTGGGGAGGAGAGAGCAAACCCTGGGCACAGGGACAAGGAGCAGCGGCAGCGCCGGCCTTGGCCAGAGCCGCTCCCTGCCCTTGCTGGGGGAAGGAGCCTGGGCTCTCCCTGCACCTTCAGACACCTGCACAAGGCTCTGTCCTCAGCTAAACACAAAGGTAGCATTGCACACAAGGCCTGCCTGCACAGAAGAGGGAGAATTCAGTCTCCCTGCACTGTCTGATACTCAATTTCTTTCACAGTATTTACTCTGAGAAAGATTAAAGAAATAGGTGACAGATGAATAATTTAGAAATTTGGAACAATTGATGCTGACCCATCAGAGGGCACCCACTACACAGAGCTGCAGCAGGATTGAGGCTCGTTCCACCCCTTTATCCCCAAATCTGCAGAACTTTGGAAAACAACAAATGCAGGGAAAACACGTTGTGGGTCGTGAAGTTGCAGAATATCCAGCAATGCAGCCTGTTTCTTCTGTGGGGCTTGGCAATGGATCCGTCTGAATGTTTTACCCTATTGCAAAGCTGAGGAAAAGGGTGGCAGGCAGTTTAGCCAGGCTGTCCTGTTCTAGAGAGTGTCTCTTGGGAACTATCAGGCCCAGCGCCAACATTTAAGGCAGCATTTGCTCCAACTGTCCCATGGCTGTCAGCCTGTGAAGGTGCCTGTAAAGTGATTCATCATCTCAAGGCTAACATGAAACATCAGTTTGGATAGAAAGTAGAGCTCTAAGGCCAGGACAGTCATACAAGAGTCCTTTGGCAGAAGCTGCACCTGCTGTGCAGGCTGTGCCACACTCAGCAGATTGTCCCCCATGTGCCCATGCCCCAGCAAGGACCCTCCTCATTTCCCAAGTTAATGGCATCATGAGGAGACATGGGTTTCCCAGGGCCTCTGTGGTTAGCGCTGTGAAATACCAAACACTGCTCACAGCTGCAATTGCAATTGTCCCTCTGCCCACAGAAGCACAAGGCTCTATCCTTGGCCTTTGCAGGCACTTTCCCTTCCCCACTGATCACCACATCTAGGAAAATCTGACAGGCTGGGAGAACTGCAGGAAGCAGCAGGAAGCTGAGTCAGAGGAGCTTTAGTTTGGATATCAGGAAAAAGGGTTTTTCACCCAGAGGGTGGTTGGGCACTGGAACAGGCTCCTCAGGGCAGTGGTCACAGCACCAAGCCTGACAGGGCTGAAGGAGCATTTGGACAGCAATCTCAGGCACTTGGTGTGACCCTTGGGCTGTTCTGGGCAAGGCCAGGAGCTGGACACGATGGTCCTGATGGGCCCTTCCAACTCCCCATATTCTACACTTCTGTGATTCTGAGAACTAATGGGCTGCAGGAGGGCAGAAATAGGTGGCAAGAGGACAGAAGTGAGGTTGGTTGGAGAATCAAGTCACTGAGTCCACAGAAGATGCAGGATACAGGACCCTTCCCTCCCACCATTCCCATTCTCTGTCTCACCCCTTCTCCCTCCCACACACACAAAGGTGAAGAACATCACTAAAAGAAGAAGAACCTACTTGACTCCCATGTCCGTGAGAGCAGTCATTGCTCATGCAGGAGTCACATTCTGCACCATGATCCCCAGGCTCTTACTGGCTGCTTTCTGAACGAATTCTGGGCAGCTGGACACCATCTGGAGAAGGACCTGAGCAACCTCATCCACCTCAGAGTCCATGTCTTTCTTCAAGGTCACAGAGAGCTCTCCCAGAGTGACAATGGCAGAGCAGGACACCTTGGAACCGAGGTTGGTCACCTGAGGAAGCCATGAGGGGAAACATAAGAATCACCTTGGAAAGAAAACCAGTTGCCTTCAACAGAAGTCCCAGGAAATGACAACACATCCCACTGTGTCCAGAGGAACATACAAGTACAGGAAGAGCAGGAGAGTACAAGCATAGAAAGGCGCTTACTCTGGCACCAATTTCTGGCTTCAGACCTGCTTACTGCAGATGTAAATAAAAATTTCATTAATTTTACCCTTCTAAAATGTCCACATCTTTGTTTTTAGGCCCTTTTACTGGAAAATAAATAAAGAGCTGCTTTCATATCATGAAGGCAAAAGTCATAAAGATAAAAGAGTCAGGTGCTCCTGTTCAAAAAAGCAACACCAGCAGCTGAAACACTCAGCCAGGAAACAGAAAACACAGGCTCAGGTCTACAGAATAATTTGCAGCGTTAAATTATAGCTTGGGCAGAGACTGGGACTCTGGCAACTAACATCATCAGTGTCTCAGTTTCTGCATTTGCACATTGCATTATGAAGGCACCACACTCAAAGATGAGTGTCAGATACCCGAGCTGCCAGTAAATACAGCTGCATGTACCCACAGATCCTACAGACAGCTGACAGACATTGGAAATATCAGGTCTAAACCAGAAATGAAGGCAGACCCTGAGCACACATGGAGATGAGCAAGCACATACCTACTCTACACACTGTGTATGAAGTATGGGGGACAATTCAGAACAATGTTCTCACCTCGCTGGCAACTGCCAAGCAAACCTCACCAAGTCTACAAAGCAGGACGTCTGAATGGGACCCAGCCAGCTCCCTGAAAGGCAGAAGATTGATTTTACTCTCCCCCAAGGCAGCACCCTCTGAAATGACCAGGCTGGCAGCTCAGTTGAACAATGGGAGGTGCTTTTCAAGGAGTGCTTAATGAAATCATGGAATGCATTGCCCCAGGATGCTGTGGCTGTCAAAAGCATTCACAAAACCAAGAGGCAAAGAGAGGGGTTTTAGAGTGGCCATTTGAGAAGACAGCCTTTCTGAAACCTCTGGCACATGAGCCCCTCTGTCACTGCTTCCTAGAAGCTGTGAGACCGGGCCATGCTGCTGTTTGTTGTCACCTCCCTGTACCTGTCCCTGAGACACAGTGCCACTGGGCTGTTATTGGGGCATTTTCCTTCTTTGCCAGCCCCAGCAGGCATTCAGCAGGGAGAGTCTGCACTGCCACTCTGGAGCTGAGTTTCCACTCTGTGATCTCGGCCTCTTTGTCACCCCCTCCACTCCCCCTCACACATTCCCCAAAAAAGCATCAAGATATCTGCTGGGACCACCTCAGCCTGCAGGAAGGACAAGTGGGTCCTGGCCTCTCCTGACCCACAGCACAGCTTTCTTTCATCCCAGCATGGAAATATAAAAACTGTATTATCACATCACACAGAGGGCAAGGAGCTTTTTATTTTGGCTGCAAGTGTCCACAGGGCATTGGGGAAGAGAAGAAAAAGAGTGTTTTGCAGCAAGCAACCCAGCTACTCAGGCAGGATGGTAGGAAAAGTGTCTGGAAGCTGCTTTTTAGGACTCTGGTTGTTCTGCTGAAGCTTCTGACAGGGCTGATGGCCAGATCCCAGAGCTATGGAGAGTTCCTGGGAAATTTGTCCTTGGATATGGCTACGAATGCTCTCCCAGCCATGAACTGCCATCTGTGTCCTGTCCATATGTTACTGCCTTGACTGTTGAGTGTCTGAGGTGCCTCTTGAGCCTGCTGTGGACCTCCTTCACCAAGGAATGGATTGTGATACAACATCCCTTTCTGCTTATGTTTGGGCACTGACAGAGCCTGGACCACTCTGGCTCGAGCTTGGGCTCTGGCCATGCAAGATTGCTGATGAGAGCAGCTCATGGTCCTCAGCTCTTCCCTGCTGCTGGGACAGACAGACATGGCTATGGGGACACAACGGAGCTGCCCCATCTGCCAGGGCACTAAGAAGGATGTGAATTTTTCTCTGCCCTGTCACCACCTGTTCTGCCTGGGCTGCATCCTGCAGTGGGCAAAGAGAAATCCAGCGTGCCCACTCTGCAGAAGAATGATAGAAGCTATCACGTTTTCTGAGTAGGATGAACAGGACTACATACAATGTGCCATCAGCTCCCCCAAACAATTGCTAGAGTCCAGCAGGGAGAGAGCCTGGCCACCTTGCTGAAAACAAGCCCCAGACCCTGTGATGGCTGCTCCATCTTCCCCACAGGGAACACTGTCCCCAGCTGAGCAGGGGCTGCAGGACCAGAGCCTGTGGATGGCCTCCTGCCCAAGGAGTGGGCCGAATTTTTCAAATAACAATGTCATCTACTGGCCCAAAGGTGGCCCTGGCTGCACCAGAAGCTGGAGGGAATATGCCAGCACCAGAGATGGCTGGTTAAGGAATTCACAGAGCAGCATCCTGCACGCCCTCTGTGCCTATGGTCAAGTTGCCAAAATCTTGGTGCCAGTACTGCAGCTTCTCCTCTGGAGCAGTCTGAATTGCTGCTAGCATAGTCCAGGGTAAAGAAGCAAAAAGGACCTTTGCATGATCTCCACAGATGTTTTATTCAGCTGTGCAGGGAGATGTTCAGGTCCCAGCACCCACACACTTTGTCTCCACAGGGGCCTGGGGGCTGACCCTGATCTCGGGGCAGTACAAAGATAAGGGGGCCGATCAGGGAATAGGGAAGGTGTGGCTCAGGAACACAGGAACAGACACAGGAACAGGGGAAGGAGCCAATGGGGTCTAACAGCTTTTTGAGGGAAGCTTCTGGTGTCTCTCTAGACCAGGGAATGCCCCCCCAGGGTCTCCACAGTTCCCTGTGTTTTATATTATTAGGAAAGCTTCTCTGAAGGATCAACTGAATCAACACAAAATGACAAAAATCATCAAAAGCGCTCATAGGACAATTGTTCAAAATGCAAACAATTCTGAGTTCCCAACGTGCCAACAGATTTCTTGGAGTGTCTTAGATCTGGCAGGAGGGATGCAGGGTTTTCTTAGCACAGTTTATCAGGAAACTGAGTCACACACACTGAACCTCTGGTCCATGGCTCCTCACTGCCATCGTGCAGCAAGGAGGCCCAGAGGCTGCTGTGCTCTGGGCCTGTCAGGGATGAGCACAGCGGCTCTGTGGCCAGTGCCAGCTCCAGCTCCAGCAGCTCACAAGAGGAGACTCCTTCCAGAAGCTCTGCTGGCTCCAGTGTGGCAGACCAGCAGAGCCCACTGGAAGCCACCCTCCATTGCAGCCCCCCCAGCTGCGCCCATCATCGCTGCAGAGCAGGAGCTGCCCCAGAGGAGCCGCGGCAGGAGCTCATGGCAGTGGCAGGTCCCTGTGCCCAGGGCAGAGCCACAGAACCTCTGCTCCTGCCTGGGACAGGGGCTGCTCACCCTGGTGTCCCACCGAGAGGAGGGATCCTGGGCCCCAAACTCTGCCCAGCCCTGCAAAAGGCCACCCCGCCAGCAGTGCCAGCAAGGTTCCTGCAGCCATTCAGTCAAATCAGAGGAAACAAATGTCTCTGTAGCTGACACAGTCTCTGCACACAGCTTCCTCCCCCTTCTCCTGGTGCCTTTCCCTGACTCCAGCAAGAGCTGCAGGAAATGCTGTGTGAGCCATGATGATTGAAGAGCTACTGATAAAAACACTGTGGTGATGCTTTCAGAGCAGTCATGAATGGAAGACTGACCAACCTTCCAGCCAATGGTATGCCAAAAGTTTCCATTCTTTAAATAATTGATTGTAATTAATGAGTAAAAAGAAAGATATGGAAACAAATTAAATCTCCCACAGCTGCTGGCTTTCCTCAGGCCCCATGGTCTATGTATTGCTAGATTTACTTCATTTAGGCAGAATATTAACTGCCCTGACTTGTTGGAGACTGACCACAAGGTCTCATCTGTGGTGAGCAGTCACTAAAATTAGCTCAGCAGAGGCATTTTCAGCTGTCCACGTGTAGCAGAAATACATATTCTCTGCTTCATGGCTGTGTGGCAGCAGCTGCTGGTGTGAGTTTGTCAGCGTTGCTTCATGGGTTACTCCTGGGAAGGAATTGTGTGCACAGGCATAGTATGATGGCTTCGATCTCCTCTAATTACTCCAATTGGATGATGGCCAGAACTTTCAGGCAAAAAGCATCATGACAGAATAATTTACAATATTCTCCAAACTACTCCTGTGGTTTGGATTTTCTTACTGATTAAGATATTCTTACTTCAGTGTCTGGCCTCAAAAAATCAGTCCAGAAAGAACAGGCAAACCTCAGCTTGCAAGTTAGAGTGCAAGTCTTTAATCTGCTGTTTTTGCAGCAAGTACAAACAACTCTTCAACATATTTGCAAATAAATTTCTTAGTTCTTGCTATACCTATCCAGAACCTGACTCTCTCCTCATTTTATTTTGAGTTGAGAACCAAGCATTTTTTTTTTCTGGACAGGAAAGTAAGAACCAGCTGCAAATACAGACTACAAGTGTGACTCTATACTGCAGGAACTGAGCTGTAGCTTGGAATTAAAGGCAAGAAGTGATGCTATGGTAAATGTGAACGTTTAGTGCTGGCATAGGAGCCTTCTGCAATGCTCCACCAACCCATGGTTCACATTGCTACAAACTCTTTCTGGTGTTACAAAGAGTGTTGAGGAGCTGACTGTAAGTAAAAAAATAGCCAGAATGTTAATTTTTGTTAATATGGCAAACAATGACTATCTAATAATTCAGAGCTCATAGAAGTGAGTATTCAGATTTCCACTTAGTATGTGCTGGCAGTTTTAATTTGAAATCAACAGGTTTATCCAAATCAAGTTATCCATAGGAATTAGTTTGCTCTATGATCTACCTAAAAATGCCTCATTGTCTGATAAGTTTAGTAGAAATTTGCAAAGTCAACAGTCCACAGATTTGAATTTCTTGTTTAGTGGCTATTCTGCAGGAGAGCTTTTACAGACTAATCAGTTTGGATGTAATTAAAATGCCAGTACATTTCATCTAGCCATTTTGGTATTAGAACAAAACCATATGCCTGCACAACCTTTTAAAAATATTTTAAAATAAATTTTCAAATCAACAGTCTGAGTAGGACTCAGAATAAAAACTCTACCAAACTTCAACTCCATTGGAAGATTCCCTTGTCACCCTGTGAATCAACTCTACATTCACAAGATTAAAAGTCCCCATTATGGTGGTTTTTGTATGGTTAGGAATTGGGGAAGGGTCTTCTTCCTTCTCAGCTCCATGCTGCAGTGCCTTTGGGATGTGGCCTGCTGGCCGTTGTTTGTGCAGCCCTGGTGTTTCTCCCTGAGGCAGAAAGTGCAATTGCATTTCCAGCCCAAAGCCCAAGAGGAGTGGGGCGTGCAGAGCTGTGCCAGACACACGCCGGCAGCTGTGCCCCAGAGGGTTTTGGTTCCTGCCCAGGGCAAGCTGGTGCCTCTCTGCCGTGAGTGCCTCCCTTGCCAGGTGCCCATGGACAGCAGGTGCAGGGTTCTGCAAGGGGCATGGAACAGGGTGGGGATGTCTGCTGGCAACAGAGTGCAGCGGAGAGCAACCAGTCCAGGATGGTCCTGGAGTGTGTGACAGAAAACTCCTGACACAGCTGGTGACAGAGCCAGTGAGGGAAGGCATTGCTGGGCCTGGTGTTTGTGAGGAGAGAAGGGCTGCTGGGTGACAGGAGGGTTGGAGGCAGCCTTGGGCTCAGTGATCACAAAATGCTTGTGTTTGATTCCCAGAGAAGGAATGAGAGATGTTGGGGAAGTGTTGACCTGCAACAAATTGTGAATTTGTTAAGCTTTAACAGGCAGTGCTTAGTCGTACCTTCCCTCACACCAGAGGTTAATGTGTGCAAGTGGATGTCTTAGCCTTGAGAATAAAGATAGTGGGCCTACTGACAGTGGGCAATGCATTCAAGGAGAAGAAGGCTCCTAACCGTGGGAGGAGAATTTGAGGAATGGGATGTTCACCACATGGCCAGCAGAGACCCTCAAGAGACCCCTACTCTAAATGTCAGTAATTTTGGGGAAGGGATTTAAACATGTCAAATACTTTGTGAGAATGTTTAGCCTGTGAGTTTCAGCAAAGTAGTGAATAAAAGTAATGAAAGTAATGTCTTAGTTCCATGGATACTAACACGTGGGTGTGCATCTTTCAGGGGAGTGATTCCTCACTCACCCAGCACTGAAATAAAGTAATGCCTCTTTTCTCACACGGAGCTGGCAGTGTGGATTGTCCCTGCTTGGAAACTTTCATTTTAGTCATTCCTATTAAAGCATAAAGAATGGTTAAAATGAAATCTTTTCCACCTGTTTCCTTTGGTTTACCTGTTTGAGGGTTAAAATTCTGTGCTGCAGGTGTGCTGGGTGTGTGCAGAGCAGTGCAGCCCCAGAAACGCCTTGGCTTGCCCACAGGTTGTCATGACTTGTTGCCAGGTGTGCCCAGCTGTGGCAGGAGAAGGAGCCCGCAGCGCAGTGGGCACCGTGCCCTGCCCAGCCGGGGCTCTCTGGCACAGAGCAGCAGCAGTGCCAGCACCGTTCAACCCGCTCCTGCCTTGGCTTCCCCTGGCACACAGAAGCCTCTGGAAATCCGCACCGCCAGTGGCGTTCCCAGCTTGGAGCAGCTGCTGCTGATGGGCAGATGCTGCCATTTCAACTGCTGCCAAAGGGGAAGAGAGGCAGAGATGTACACGCACCAGAGCCCTGGCTTGTGACCAGCAGGCAGGGTGTAACAACACCTGACCTCCAGTCAGGATGCAGGAATGTAATCTCCACCAATGGACAGCAGAGAAAGAGTTGACTGACAAAACTTTTGGAGGAGCTGAGAGTATGAAAGGCAGAGCGTCCTTTTTGTAAATGACCAGGTGGCTGCTAGTCACAGAGACTCCCATTGCCATAATTTTTCTTATTCAGTCCTTTGTTAAGGTTTACTAAACCTTTAAAATTTTAAAAGTGAGAGTCATTTCTCACATGTGCAATGCTGTGGCCCATTGTCTTGGTCTGGTTTCCTTTGCTTGTGTCCCATCTGAGTGCTCAGCTGGAATACAGGCTGTAGGTGCTTGAGACACTCTTGGAGTTCCTCTTGGATCCCCTGAACAATAGGGTTTGGCTCATGAGGGGAATTTGTGCTGCTTTGTGACAGAGAAGAACTTCCCAGGCTATTTTGTGTTTGCTGTAGGGAAGGTTAGTTATTGCTGTGCATAAACTCACAGACCAACAAAGAGCTGTCCCTTTGTGATGTCAGGCCATGGTTGCCACGTTGTCATAGTGGCATCAGAAGGTTGCCTTGGTGCACGGAAGGCCTGAGTGTCAGAGCAGCCCAAGGCCTGCTGAGCAGGAGTCCCCTCCTGGTCCGGGTGTTTGTCAGTGGGAAGCTGCCCACTGACAAGAGGCTTGTTCTTTTAGTGTTGGGGCAAACTTGCACAACACTAATAGCATGATTCACCACCTTGCCAAAGCAGCTTTTGCTGCTTATGGCGTTTCCTTTTCTATTTATTATATAACGCACTTAGCACGTAAGTAGAGGTTTCCCTTCTGCTTGGTTAGGGTGTAAACTAACCTGGCTTTTGTATGTCTTCCTGCTCTTTCTTAGTGACTGAGTTTCTGATTTTGAAACAGAAAGAGCATTAGGATGCCAGTGCTTTGGTAAAGCTCCCGTCATGACGTTCAGCTACAAAGGGGGTGTCTGTAGCCACAGGGGCAGCATTTGCAGGGGAACCTGCAGGGCTTCCGTTCCCTGCACGGGAGAGTCTGTGGCAGCAGAGTCTGTCATTTCCTCAGTTTGCTGGGACAAGCAAGACACCTTTGAAAATGCAGACTGGCAGACCTTCTTGGAATGCCTTTTAAAATCTCTGCAGTTGTTCCCAGAATTCAGGGAAAGCTTATTTCTGTTTAAATTTTGTCATGAAAGGATTTAACTGTCTAACTTGACCCTTTACCAAGTGCTTAACTAGTGATTCTCTTTGCAAGGAAATGCAAACTCTAAAGCAGTGAGTGTCTGCCACAGCTCAGGGGGATTTTGGGGAAGCATTTCTGGGCAAGCATTTCCAGCAAATAAAAGAGAATTAGTGCATGCAGTTGTTAAAAAAAAACCAAAAACACAAAAAAAACCAAAAAAAAAGACCTGAAGGAGTGGATTTAAAAAGCTGTTTTATGTGTTTTCTAGAACAGGAGCATTGAGTGTTAAAGAACAATTTGGATTTTCTTGGTCATGTTTGTATTCATTTACTGGCTAAACAGGTTGAAGTATAGGCAAAAGCAAGAATACTGTCCTGATTCCTTGCTGGCTGTGTGAATGAAATATACCTCCTGGAGGGATGTTACAAAATGGGAAATCTTCTCTGTTTGGGTTGACTTTTCTGTTGGATTCAGCAGCCCAAGCAGTTTTCACACACCATCTGGTTCATTTTCCCTGCCCACTACAGGTCACCTGAAGCGTGTAATCAGCAGTGCTGACCCTGAGGTGAGTGAGAAAGGAACATTTCATGTTCCTGGTGTTTAAGAATTGTAGAGGAAGTTGAGAGCTTGGTCAGTAGCAATAGCGTGTAGAGGGCCAGCTAGGAAGGCTGAAAGAAAATCAATTTTCATGCCTGCAACAAAAATAACAAAGGCATAAGTGGATATTTTAAAATTTCCATCTCAGAGCTTTGAAGAACTACAAATCCAGTTTTGCAGAGAGAACCTTGCTTGCTGACAGCAGATAGAGTGGAATATTTACTTAAGAGCAATTTCCTGTACAGTTGAGTTAGACCATTTTGATTTTGTCAGAGTGCCTTACAATTCTATTCTTATCAAACTTTATGATATGTACTTAGAAGATGTCGTTGTAGAACAGGAAGGCCATCTTGCAATGGTGCCTGCAGTATCTGAAGCGCAATGGGCACCTTTGTGGCTGGGGAGCTGCGTGGGCCCAAAGGACGCAGGGCTGGCGGCCGTGAGCAGCTGAAGATGAGGCAGCGTGGGGCCAGGGGGCCCAAGAAGGCCAAGAGCACGGCGGCTGTGCCAGCAGCAGTGGGGCAGCAGGAGCAGGGCAGGGAGCGTGGCCTGTGCTGGGCAGCGCTGCGGCCACAGCTGGAGTGCTGTGTGCAGCTGTGGGCCCTGGGAAGCAGAAAGTCATGGAGGGGCTGCAGCGTGGGCACAGAGGGACAGGGGAGCTGGGCAAGGGGTGCAGCACAAGGCCAGGGAGGAGGTGCTGAGGGAGCTTTAGCCTGGACAATGGGGGCTCATGAGGGACCTTCAGGCAGACTGCCATTGATCCCTGCCTTGGATCCATAGAGCCAATGCTCAGCACGAGGGCTGTTTCCCTGCCAAACATCCCTTCACTGCATCCAAGTGCTTTAGACACTGGAGTGGGTAACACTTTCATATTTTGTTTATTTGTTTGTTTGCTAGAAGGACAAGCCTTGGGTAATTTCTCCTTCTCCAGGGAGCAAGGGAGCTTTTTCTCAATCTTTCCTGCCCTTTTCCAGCACTGACAGAAACACATCACTTTCAGGTTAATGACTCCTGTGTCTTTTGGCTGCCCAGGGAATCAGTGTTTGTTGTGTTTGGGAATTGAGCAGGAAATCAATGCCCTGGCATTCCAGCTGGTGCTCAGAGATTAGAGGAGCTGGAGGGGCTGGGCTGCATTTCTGATTCCAGCCACTTCAGCACCATCAGTGTGGTCGAGTCCAAGAGAAGAACTTGCCCGAGCACAGATGCACAAAGAGTGCAGTTCCCAGTGCAATGCTCTGGGTCTGGTTGCATTCCATAAGGACCGACACGCTCCAGATTCCCCAAGAGTGTGGGTTACTGAAGCAACAGGAGAGCAAGTTCAGGATGGCTGCTGATTGGGGCACTGCTGCCGAGTGCTGATGTGTGTAGTGACAGAAAGGACAGAATTGATTCAGGGTGACCCCCACGTGGGGAATAATGTGCTTTGACTCTATGATTTAGAAGGTTAAAGAAATGCTTTCTTAAGCTATGTTATATTACACTAGTACTATATTAAAACTATACTAAAGAGATACTATACTAAAAAGCTACTAAAGAAAAACTTGTGACTGTCTCCAGAAAGTCATGACACAGCTTTTATCTAATTAGCTAATCAAGCTAAACAACTATCACTAAAATCCAATTAACAAATCACTTTCAGTAAACAATCACTATAACACATTCTACATGTACTAAACAACAAGAACAGCCAGTAGAGATAATTGTTTTCTCTTCTTCTCTAAGTTTCTCACTACCTTCCCTTAAAAAAAAACCTAGGAGAGGGAATTATATCTCTCTGTGTTCAAAGAATGTAAATACCACAGCATAGTAAAGAGTAAAGAGAGATTATAAAAGTGAGATCTGTCTATCTATCTATTTGAATCTTTCTGGCTCTGCTCCAAAGCAGTGGAAGATGCAAAGCTCACCTAAAGCCATCCCTTCAGGAGAGGAGTCGCGACAAGTTCCGTTGATGGATCCTGAGCAGGCAGGGATGTTTCCCCCTCCAGAGATGGTTGTTTCTGCCCCTCCTGTTTTCCTCTCCAACTTCTTGTGCCCTGAAGCCTTCTTTTTATCCTTTAAATTTTTGCATTTCCTAAGGGAGTGGAACTATCCCATGCTGTAGCTGGGGTCTGGTGACTTTGCTCATACACACATTACATGACACATGGTTTCCTTCACTGGCATCCCCAGGGCTGTGTGAGTGCATTCATTAATGGGGCCCTATGAGAAACTCTGTTAGTGCTGGTCAGAATTCTCAGTTGACAAAAGAGGGAGAAGAAAAACCTTGGTCCTCCTCCATATACTGAGATGGCCATAGAGGTTCTCTGACTTCCATCAGAGATCTTTGCATGCATCCTTATCTCCTGGATGACCCGGTTTTCTAACAAGAGTGGGGATGTCAGGAGGGAGGAATGCTGGTGCAGGCCTGAAGAGAAGGTGAACTCCAGAAGTGTCTCTCACAAGGAGTGAGCTCACCCAGGAAGCCCCTGCAGAGCCAGGATGGAGCTGTGGGACAGGGCGGGGTGTCAGTCACTACTGAAAGACAAGCAGGACATGGCAGAAGCAGAGGGAGGCCCTCACCAGACCCTTGAGAAATGCCACCCCTTCCCTGTCAGCTGCCTGAGAGGCTGCTGGAGCTTCAGTCCCAGATGGCCCCTGACTGTAGGGCCAGGGTCACTGTGGAATCTGTGCCTCCCCTCGGGCAGAGAACGACCCAGGAGAGCAGCAGCACAGTGCTTTGGGAATGTGTGAGCCCAGCAGCCTTTGAGTCTTGGCCCACAAAGGGCGTATGGGAAGTTGAAACCCATCTTCTCTTGCTTTCTGTGCAGGTGCTTCTAGAGAAAGAGCAGGAGCACACTGCCTCATCTGAGCTGCCATGCCAGACTCAGGGAGAGCTGTTCCCAGCCCGAGAGCAGGAAGAGCAGCTCAGGCAGCAGGTGGAAGAGCCACAGGAGAATGGCCAGGTAAGCCTGATTGGCCAGGGGACAGAGGGAAGGGCAGGGAGAGGGGCATAAACCAGAGTTCCTGGGACTGAGGAGGCCAGGAGTCCCGCAGGCAATGGAAGCACAGAGCCTTGCAATCTGCAGAGATCAGCACCAGGACAGGAGGGTTACAGTGGAAGCAGAGCTGAGTGGAAAAGCAGAAAGAAGGGGCTGAATAAATGTGATTTTTAGGCTAAAAGAGGGAAAAGCTGAGCTTGATGGCAGCTCTCAGTCACTTGCTCTGCTTTTGTGTGTACAGAACATCAAGGCAGAGCCACAAGCAGAGCTGCCTGAAGCTCAGAGTGCCATCATGGCAGTGAAGAGGAGGAATGAAGACATTCAAGAGGAGAAGAATCTCCCTATGCAGAGGGGCAATCAACAAAAACAGGTGAATGAAGGAATGGCAGCCACTCCACTCATGAAAGAGAGTCCTTTCCGTTTTTTTTTACAGAAAATTGACGAACAGATGGAGGCACAGCTGCAAGAAACTGAGACTAGGATAAAGACAAGGAAGAAGAGGCTAGATGAAAAAATTAAAAACATCAAAGAGAAAATGAATCACCTCCTTCAGGAGCAAAAGGCTCTAGGAAAGCAAGTGAAATAGCAATCAGCACTGCAGTCACCCAAGGGGTGGTTTCTGCCTGCCCTGCCTTTCCAGTGCAGAGCAGCAGCAGGGGTGTGGGTGATGCCTCTGAGGGCCATCCTGATGAGGCCTCTGTCAGAGCTGCTCTCAAGGACACTTCCTGCTCTGCTGGATCTCAGATGATGCTCTAGGCAGTGGCATTACTCCTCTGGCCATTTAGCCAGCAGTCACCCGAATGAACTCCTGCTGGCTTCTTCCAGGTGACCTTGTTTCTTGAGGTGTTTTTGCAGGTGAACATGGTCACTCACATAGATTTGGAATACGAGCTACAAGCTGTCTGTATCCCTTGTGAATGCTCCTGTCCTTTACTTTCTTCCCAGTTGATGACTCCTGGCTGATGGGCACAAGCTGTAGTCTCTGACTGCTTTGTTCTGTTTGACTTGAGGTGGAAGTGTCGCCATCCTACCCGGCAGCCTGCAGAGAGTTCCAGCAAATGACGGGCAACCAAGAGCCCCGAGGGTGGCATGAGGCCCAGGAACTGACCCACCCAGAGATGCTGCAGGATAAGCTCGTCCCGAGGAAGGTGCAGAAAAAGAGAAGTTCATGGCAGGAGGTAGAATATCAGAATGAGGAGCTGCAAATGTATCTGCAGACCTAGGAGGGGGAAAGGAGTCTTTGGGAGGAAGTGGAGCGGTCGTTGCTGCAGTCATCCTTTAGAACAAGAAACTGGCTATGAACTCGAGTAAAAGCAGCCTTTGGTTTTGACCATTTGGTTTCACAAGTGGACATCCAAAGCAATCCAGTTGAAGAGCTCGGCCTGTGGCTGACAGCAGCTTCCTAAGGGCTTGCATTTCAAATGGCAATCTCTCTTGCATTTCAGGGCAATCTCTGCCACACCTTCCTGACATCAACTCATTTCTTGTCTCAGATCTACACTGACTCTGACACTGAAGCTGCTGCAGAAGCAGCAGTGCTGTCCCAAGGAGCCTTTGCTCTCCAGCTGAAGAAGTGGAGCCTGAGCCCTTGGTTCACCTGCCGTGCTGACCCAGCTGCTGCTCAGCAACAGGAGATGGCGGGTGACTCCCTGGAGCAGCAGAGTACGTCTGGTATCTTTCTCATCTGAGGGACAGTGTGTTGTGTGCACGTGTCAGCACAGCTGTACCAAAGGGTTCTGCTCAGTTTAGTGTCACAGAAGTGCTGGCAGTGCTCCGAGGCAGCAAGAGATTGTTCTGGGTGTTCCTGCTGCCTCTGAGGGCAGCTTAGACTGGCTGGAGTTTGCCTGGGCTTCCCTTCTCTCTCCCGAAGGCAGAAGCAGGGATTGTTCCTGGATAAGCAGAAGGCTGTGACTGCTTGAGTCCCAGCCACTGGCAGAAGCCCTGCTGAGATCAGTCTCTAGGAAAACACATCAAGCCCTTTGTGATTCTGCAGCACAACTCAATGAATCTGCTTCTTGCCCTGAACAGCTGCCAGTGCTGTGCTCTCAGATAAGATCTGGTAGGGTGTAGAAGAGAGCCCAGTGGATTCTGTGTCTACCATCACCTGTTGGGACAAAAAGGGCACCGATCTGCACCTCAGTGTGGCTGATCTCAAAGCCCATCCCGTTGTATCCTGAATGGGGGCAACAGCTTGTCCAGGGCTCAGGCTCACTCTGGCTTCTTCCCATCACTGCCTGTCAGTGCTCATGCTGGGGCTTTGCCAGCCTTGTTGTGGTCGCTGCCCTGCCCCTGAGGCTGTGGGAATGCAGAGGCTGGAGCCTTCCTTGGCTGGGAGGGTCCCGCTGCTGCCCGGCTGCTGCAGCGCGGAGCTGCCTGAGGCCACAGCCCCTGCTCTGGGCCGGCTTCTGCCTCGCACGGCCTGGACTCACAAGAGGGTCAGCATCTCCTCTGGGCAGCTCTCTGTGTCACAGGGGCACCTGGGGAGCACTGCTGTCCTCTGTGCCCGTGCCCACCGTGCCGAGTTGGGAAGATGGGGACGTGTGCGGTGCCGAGAGGGCGAGTGCAATGGGAGCGACTGATCCGCGCTGTCAGGGTGAAGAGAAGCGGCGCGGTTCTTCAGGCGGGGCACGGGCAAGGGCGTCTTTGGGTTCAGCCTGCTCATAAAGGGTGAGGGTCCTGATGCTGAAAGTCCTGTGGGGATTGGTTCTAGCATGAGCTGCTCTGGTTTACAAACACAGAGGCATTCTTCTGGCAAACTGCTGCAAGGTGGAAAAGATGGGAACACTTGGCAATATTCCTCCTGTTCTGAACTTGGCATCTGTTCAGAGGAATTGATTCTACATGTCCAGGTGCATTTAATCTTAGCAAGTAGGAAACCTTTTCTAAATCTCACAGTGTTTATTCCCAAGAAAACAAAGGCACTGTTAGTTCCAGCTCTCCTTAATGTTTCTAGATGACAAACTTACTTGCCTAGGTAGGTATTCTCTTCTGGTCTCAGTGTCCTCTGAATGTATCTCCCTGTGCTTCCCTGTGTGCCTGCTGTCAAGAGGTCTCTCCCTTCAAAGGATGCTAGAAATCAGTCTCTGTGCCAGCCACTTGTGCTGTGGGCCTGCTGTTCTTTTCTTGGTGTTCCAGTTGCTGTTCCTGTTGTTGTTAGCCAGCTGTCCACTAAGGGAGGGCTCAGAGCCCCAGACAGTGGGGCTGCCTTTTGTATCTCCTAGAAGGTGAGATCTCTGCTTTAAAGTGAACATCTTGCATTTTGTTTCCTTCAGGGAGAATGGTGAAGATGGAAGGTCCTATTCTAAAATACACTGAACTGGAAAATATTGGCAGTGGGTGAGTCCAAGCAATGTTAATGGTACAATCTATGCATCAGGTGTTTTGCTGGTGGAATAGGTATCAAGTGTGAAGTCAGACAAACTGCAAATGTGTTCAGGCACTGGGCTTAGATTGTCAGTGCTGATCAGAATTTCTAGGTGTGCTCAGAAGGCATTGTCAAAGACATCTTCATGCTTCCAGTGTCCTGCAGGCATTTACAGCAGAGATCTCCTGTGTGGGCTGGCTTTCACTGCAAGATCTAAATGGCTTCTCCTTTCTCTGCTTCTGTTTTGTTTCTAGGAGTTTTGGAGATGTTTGTAAAGCACTCGACACTGCCACAGGAGGAGAGGTAAATGTGAACAGCCCCTGCAGACTCTGCTGCACTCGAGGGCTTTCCCCTCTGGTGTGAGCTGTGGCTGGAGCTTTGGGCAGAGCTGTGCAGAAAAGGCACAAGAAGCACAGACTGGTGCCAGCCCACAAAACACATTTGTGACTTTGTCCTCCTCAGCTGCCGGAAGGAAGGCACGGAGGGCAGCGGTTCCTTTCAGAGAAGGACGCGCTCACTCGCTCTCCATTGCTAAAACAAAGGCGGTGCGTGCGAGCACCTCACTGTTCTTTGGGGCTACAGCTTCAGAGTCCTGAATTCTCATTTCTGGCTGCCAGCAAATCCATCTGAAAGTTACTGGTAGTTCCTTAGCCACCTGCAGTGCTGCACTTGGGAACTGCACATAGGGAGAGATCTGCAAGGCGTCCCTGAAAGCCCTAAGCCCTGCCCATAGCCCAGGATGTATCCACAGAGTATTAAGGCATGGATTACTTCCTCTGAATCCCAAACCAAGCAGCAGAGAGTGTGGTCAGAGGTTTGTGGGTGATAACTGAGACACTGCTGTTACCAAGTGGTCAAGGCAAAATGTCAGTGCCCCCACATGTCCTGTAACTGGCTCCCAAGGGAGCAGAGAAATGGGCTGTTGGAATGTCAGTTCCTAATTACTGCACTGCCTAATCACAAGGCAGTTTGGCACAGCTCAGCTGTGTCATTGCAAAATCACTCGCTCCACGTGCCTTGTGGTCTCATGCCACCAACGTCTCAAGTTAGTGATTTTCAATGTCGTTTTAGGTGGCCATCAAGAAAATACAGCTTCAAGGACTGAGGAAGAAGGAATTAAAAGTCAACGAACTCATGGTCATGAAGGTGAATAGAAATCCCAACCTGGTCAACTGTTTAGACAGGTGAGTTGTGCTTTTGTCCCATGAATGTTTGTTCACGTATTGCAAACATGCAAGGTAAAATCCCACTTTGGTCACTGGCAGAAAATAGAGCTGCAATTATTGGCTAATTATGATTGCTCTTTTCATCTCCAGTGCATGGGAAGAGATTGCATTTTGTCTGCATGAGTCTTCGCTGGAACATGGTATTGGAAAATTGTTCAAAAACCCGGATGATTTGTGTCTTACTAAATCAATGATCTCTATATTCACAGCCACCACTTTGTTTTAGAGCTTGATTTTTTTCAAGTGTCTTCTTATGTCCAGGTAAACTAACAAGGATTTCCCTTGGATTGTTGCCACTGGTTTTCATTGCTATGCATGCCAGGAAGATCAGGTGCTTTTTTCCAGAAACCCCATGCATGACAGGTTTTTATCTGGGCTGTTACTAAACTGCACATTTTGCTTACTGCCCATCTAAGACATCTCCTTTTTTGCAGCTGTGCCTTTCTCCTTGAGACTGCACAGATGGCAAACAATGCACAGCCAAGAGGGAATGTCTATTCCTTTATTTTGTCTTTGTCTCAAAGTGACCTGAAAAGAAGAATCAACCCATGTTTTCCAAACAGGAATCTAGCCATGTACATTCATCTCCATGCCCTTGTTTCCTTCTTTCAGCTACCTTGTGGGTGAGGAACTGTCCCTGGTTATGGAGTACATGGATGGAGGCACTCTGAGCAATGTCATCAGCCAGACCTACCTGTCGGAAGATGAGATGGCAGCCATCAGTCGGGAGGTCAGCAATCCCATCTGTGTTTCCAGGGGCTTGGGCAGGATTGTCTGGGAAACAGGGGCTCAGAGCTGCAGTGATTTCCTGTGCCAAGCTTTGTTTCTGTGTTGCTGCTATTCTATGGGCAAGTAAAAGCATCTCAAGTGAAAGGCCTGCCAGTGCCCCTGCACTCCCTGTACTCAGTGCCAGTACTCTTATCTCCTGCTGTTGTATTCTCGCTCTGTCTCTTGTATTTGTATTTGTCTTTGTCTTTGTATTTGTATTTGTATTTGTATTTGTATTTGTATTTGTATTTGTATTTGTATTTGTATTTGTATTTGTATTTGTATTTGTATTTGTATTTGTATTTGTATTTGTATTTGTATTTGCTGTTCTCCACCTTGCCTCTCTAAACATTTGCCTGGAGTCTGTCTTCACTGCATTCCTTGCCAGTAAAAGCAAAGGAGCTGGTGGCAGGATATGAAATGACCAGCAAAGAAAAAAGACTCATTTCTCCCAGTCCTCAGCTGAAAAGGACAGTAGTGCAGCCAAAATGCTCTTTGCTTCCACAAAGTGACTGGTGTGATACTTACACGCCTGTGCTGAGGCCAGCAAGAAAATCTTTTCCATGCAGCCTCCCACCCAAAAGTGATCCACTAAACACCAAAGGGAGGGACTTTTCCTTTCAAAACCCCTCCTTTGTCCTCTGCATGGAAAAAGCACGTTCACTGCAGCAGGAGTCACCCTGGCTGGTTTGCAGGGGACAGCCTACAACAGCAGCTGCTGTTGCTCTTTCAAAAGCTGATGTGCCTTTCCTCAGAAAGGTCCTGCTTCTGCAAGTGTTGGAGCAGCAAGCTCTTCCTCTCAGTGGCCATTACTGTTCTGCCATTACTCCCCATTCCCCTGGAGGGGGAATCTTTTAGATTCTTTGTTTCTTTACTTGTGTGATGAAATCACATCACTCATTTTTGCCCTCCACTTTCTGTTTTCTCTCTCAGTGCCTGCAAGGACTGTATTTTCTTCATTCAAACCACGTCATCCACCAAGATGTGAAGAGCAGCAACATCCTTCTCAAAACCAATGGCTCTGTCAAGCTGGGTCAGTATATTCTTGGTCAGGTGCAGCGTTCCAGGGATGTGGGTGTGGGGCTGCTTGGAGTGACTGCCAGCTCCCCAGAAATGGTGCTGGTGGCAGTGCAGGGACCCCTGCTGCGAGCTGAGGGCACAGTTGGAATGTGCACAGAGGTATAAGGAACCACAAGCAGTCAAGAGTGGCCTTGCTCTGTGTGTGTCCCTTCCAGACAGAGGGAGCTACAATCTAAAGCTTCAGGGGAATGAAGTCCACTGCTGTGAGAAGCGTTAAGAAACCTGGGATTTTTTGGAAGTGGCCAATTCCATACTCCCTTGGCTAAAGCCCCAAGAAAATCCAGCATGAACAGTCCTCCAGGAGATCCAACAGCACATTCTTAGCCTGAGAGTGGGGAATTCTTTTGCTTCGTTTCCTAACTGGAGCTGGCTTTCATGGTTTGTTGTTTTCTCCACAGCTGACTTTGGCCTCTTTGCTCAGCTCAGCCCTGAGCAGGGCAGACAGAGCTCCGTGGCTGGCGCTGCTGGGTGGCTGGCGCCTGAAGTGGTGACAGGTCAACCATGTGGCCCCAAAGTGGACATATGGTCTTTGGGAATCGTGGGCATCGAAATGGTGGAACGAGAAGTTCCTTCCTGGAATGCAACTCCTGTCTTGGTAAGGTGCAAATACTCACCGATCCCACTGTCTTTCTCACCTGTCCCATGTTCTGTGTGCCATTGGACAAAATCCCATTGCCATCTGCTGGCACCACTTCCACCAAGGTCCCCTTCTAAAAATGCCCCTGCAACACATCAGCATCTGCTGTAGCTTTGGTTGTATCAGAAAGGGAAGTGGCAGTTCAGAAACCTAACCAGTTCAGAAACCTGCCATTTTGGCCTCCAGCCGTGCCTGACATTTCCCACTTGTTTTTTGAACAATGTTGGAACTCTGTTTCTGAAGGACAAGAATTTTTCAGTGGACAGGGTAGACATGTGATAAATATCTAGAGAAATAGAGGTTAGACCTTTCCAGTTTAAATTTCATAGAAAACATAGGAAAAAATGAAAAAGAAATTTAAACAAAAAAGGAAAAGAGAAAAAAACTTACTACCAAAGCAATGCCCAAGCAGTTCTGCTTGCTTTTTCATTTTTTAAACACAGCTCTTCTCTTCCATTCTGTAGCATCTTTTCCAAATCCTGTGGTCGTTGAAACTTTCAGGCTTTCAAGTCATCTGTACATTGTTCAGTCACGTGTGTGGGTGGCCTGGATAAGTGTAGGATGTTTTTTTCTCCGACTGCAGTTGCCAAACCCTTGGCTGTTTCTGGGTACTTTAACAAGTTGATGAGCTTGCAGGCAGGTGCCTGGGCTGGGATCCAGCATGGGCAGTTGACACCGGTGCTGTGTTTCTTTACCACAGGAGCAGGGCCATCCCTGGCCTGCACTGTTATAATGACAGGGAGGGCTCCAGCTCCCCACCATGGCCAGTGGCTGAGCTCAGCTGGGAGTCAGGATAAAACCCTCTTTGTCACCTCTGGTGATGTGGGAAAAGGACAGAAAGCCGCATCAATTATTTGTACACAAGGGGAGTGCATTGCCATTTCTGGCTTTGAAATTCTCCTTTGGGTTGAAGAGGATAATAGCAAAGTCTCCTTGGTCACCATCTATTTCAGTGCCATGAGCACAGAGTTATCATTACAGTGGTGGGCATTTTTATGGAGACTCCAATGCCTCTTGCCATTTTTATTTTTGTCTATTTGAGATGGAGTCTGCAAGTTGAGGTTTGAATAGTTCCAAGTCGGTGTCTTATGTTTCTAAATACCATCTTGCAAAAGCAGAATGAGCTCTCTCCCTCTGACTTGTCAGCGTGTTAGAGCTTGGTTCCACATGAACCACACTGGATAATGATCAGTCGATGTCTTGCCAATCTACACTGTAATTCCTTGGCCTGAGGAGTATCAGAAAGACCTGCTGAGCTCCATGGACACTGTCAGCTGCATGGAAGTGAGCATCCTTGGCCTTGCTGAAGAAACTGGAGCTCAGCTTAGGTTAGATGCTCTTGAGCAGGAGAAAGGCTAGAATTGTCAGGTGTTTCCAGAGGCCTGCGTGCCCAGAGGGACTGAGTTCTGGGGAGCAGCTGGATCTTTCTGCACATCATGGAAGGGGATTGCCAGAGAGCTCAAGCCTCACCACAGGCAAACACTTCCCAGCTCTTCTCAGGCAACATTTGCTTTGGGTTTCAAGTTGTTCCCACTTATCTGGCTGCGAAGATGCCCCTCAAACCACAAGGCAAGCCTCTCAGAAGTGGTGTTACATTTCCAGAAATGAAGAAAAGAAGCCCAAACACAAGAAAGTTGCTAAGGCACTGGTTTTTAGGGAGGAACTTAACCCCCTGTGCAGTTTCTTCTCACTGGGAAACATGCCTGAAACCTGGCCATGAGGGTGTAAAGGCCACAGAGTCTCTTCTGCTTCTTGTGCAGTGCTGCTGAAACACTCAGTGACGGTGTTTCTCTCCTAGCCCAAGCTACATTCTGCCCGTCACCAAGCCAGAGCCTGGTGATGTGGAGAGCCTGCCAGAACCTCCCATTTGTTTCCTGGCACTTTCTGGGATGGACCTACCATTCATGCATTGACTTGAGTAGCCAATTGAGCAGAGGGTGACCATAGGGATGGAACCTCTCCTTCTGATTTGACCATGAAAGGTTTTTCTTTTCCATGTAAGGAAAGCAGAAATTTTCAGACTGCTGAGAGACAGAGCTGCAGGTGGCTCCTGTATGTCCAAGCAGGTGTTTTCATGCCAGTACATTTGTGCATGCATCTTAATGTGTCTGTGTTGAAGATGAGATTCCCAATGTTTGTTTCCTTACCTGAGGAATACCTGGTGCATTTCCTTTCTTTCCTTCCAATTCCCATTGTTTTCAAGAACAAAGCAAAAAACTTGATTCATTTTGTTTTATGGCAGCTGTGCTTAAGGGACCAAGAAGCACTGCAGAAATACTTTTCGTATACTAACCCTTGGATACAGTAGAGTTAGTATAGCAAAGTCCTTCTTCCAAAAAGCCTCTCAAGCTGGTATGAATCCTCAGGGAGGGAAATGTGATTGTGCTGATGTAGTTCCCACTAACTAGCTCAGTCAATGAAATCAGCTGCCAAGGCAAGATCTGTGGGATGTTGGAGAGGCTGTGGCTGCATCGGGGTTTGGGGTTTTGGTTGGTAAAGAAAAGTCATCTCTGGGTCTGTGCCAGGGCAGAAACTGCCACTGCAGAGTGGAGCTTAATCAATGGGATCTGGGAAAGCAGTGACAGATGGGAAAGAAGCAGGTGGAGCCTGGTGTCTCCTTTTTCCCCAGCCCCAACTCCTGATAGCCACAGGAGGAAGACAAAAGCTGAAGCAGCCCAACCTATTTTCATCCTGCCTGCGTGACTTCCTGAGCTGCTGCCTGCAGAGAGACGAGGTGCGGCGCTGGTCTGCCAAGGAGCTCCTGCAGGTAAAATGTGAAGGGGCTGCAGGTGAAACAGGCTCTGAGGGATGGGCTCCTCCTCCACTCAAGTCCAAGGCATCAGATGAGCCCCCTTCCTCCTCACCTCCATTCTTGCTGCTCTTAAAATGAAAACAGTGAGGAATCCTAGACTGGGCTGGGCTGGCAGGGCCCTGTAAAGGTCCTCTGGTGCCAGTGTCCTGCAATGAGCAGGGGCATCTTTAAAGAGATCAGGTTGCTCAGAGCCCTTTCCCACTGGAGCCGGAATGGTTGCAGGGATGGGGCACCTACAAGCTCTTGGGGCAAGCTGTGCCAGGGTCACACCATGCTCGGAGTAAACAAGTTCTGATTAGATCGTATTTGTGTTTAAAAATATTCACCCCCATCCTATTGTAACTGGCCCTGTTAAAAAAGATGTCCTCCACTTTCTTCAAAGCCACTCTGAAATCTTGGAAAGTGGCAATAAAGTCTCCCTGGGGCCTGTTCTTCACAAAACTGAATAACTCCAGCTCCCTCTGCATTTCCTGACTCAGAGAGGTCCTCTGGCTGTTTCTGTCACCCTCTTTTGTAATTTGGTGGGGTGTTCAGTTTTATCTAATGGCAAAAGAATTGAAGTAGAGCAATGCAGGGTTCAGACACATGAAATGGTGGTGGAGAAACCCAAGGAAGCCAGTCCCAGCCTAGGTTTGGCTGTGGGCAGGAGGGGCTGTGGGGGGCTCACTGTGAGGCTCTGAGGGGCCCTGGTTTGTGCCCCCCCAGCCCACCCTTTGAGGTTTCTGCCACGCAAACAGGGACAGCTGGGAGGGACTTGTCCCAGCCCCATCTGCTGCCTGGCACGCTCAAGCAGACGGGAACTGTGCCAGGGTTACTGCCAGGCTGTGTGGCAGAGAGGGAACTGCAGGGCCCAGTGCCACTGGGCTGGCCCTGCTAGGAAGGAAGGTGCCATCCAGCACACGAGGGGCAGGGCATGGAACGGTAGACACTGCTCTGTCTCCCTGTGGAAATCAGCACAGTGCCTGTCTTTCAAAGAGAGGGACCAATGAGAGACTTTGGAGTTTCCTGAAAAGTAGAAACTCCAAGGACAAAGAAAGCACCATTTCTAGAGTACTGGCAGGGCAAAAATCTCAGCAAGATGAAGACACCTGGATAAATGGATGAGTGGGATTCTGGGCCAGGTTTGCCTGTGATGGCAAAGTCCTGCACATAAAGTTGGAGGTGTAGATGGTCCCATTGTTCCTCTTCCTGTATCCTTCTAGGAGCCAGAGGAATCCTGTGAAGCACTGAGCTTGGAAAGTCATGGTCCATTGGTTTTTGTTGATTTGTTTTTTTTTCCCTTTGGGCAGCATCCATTTGTAACATTTGCTGAGCCTGCGTCCAGCCTGGTGCCACTGATTGTTTCAGTGAAGAAGAGGAGGGAGACAAGAACATGACAATCACATCAGGACCATTTATTCCTCAACCAGTTGATAGTAGGATTGTAGGTTAGGACTAGGATTAGGATTAGGATTAGGATTAGGATTAGGATTAGGATTCGGGATAGGTTTAGGGTTAGGGTTAGAGTAGGATTGTCTAATAGGACTGCAGAGTAGGATTGGAAATGAATAAAGTTTCTGAAACCACACCTCACCTTGAAGATTCCCTTCCTTCTCACTCTGCGAATAAGCTCAAAAATTCCTTCTGAATTGTCTGTTGTTTCTTAAAGGTGGAAAGTGACACAGTGTCTTTGGCATGGTGTGAAAGTGGGGAAGGATGTTCTTCATTCATCCTCTCCAGACCACACTGCCTTTGGAATATGGCCCAAGGGTCTGTTTTTGGCCAGCTTTGGTACTTCTATTTGAGGCAGAATGGGCAATGGCATTTGAAAGCAAAACCAAAAGAAGAATGAGGCAGCCCAAACACCCTGTGCAGATGCAGGCCTTCAGCTGTGACTGGAGAGCATTTGGGCTCCTGCCACTTGGATTTGGATCCCTAAATGCAATAATCTCTTTGGCTGGAGGAAAGCCTTGCTCAAGTGAGAAAGCAGAAAGATCAGAGAGGGTGCTCGGGAAGGTCTCCTGTGGCGCAGAGCTGTCAGCGCCTGTGAGGTGAGAGCGGGCCCGGCCTTGCCCGGGCTGGAGCCCCAGCAGAGCCCCGGCAGAGGCCGGAGCAGCCTGAGCCCCGGCAGAGGCAGGCTGGAAGGAGGCCCTTGGAGCTGCAAGAGGCAGCAACCAGGCCCTGGGTGCCTCTTCCTGGGAGCGGGCAAATCCTCTGCTCTCAGAGCCCAGGTGGCAGCTGGCTGCTGCCAAGGGGAAGCGCAGCCGTGCTGGGCACAGCCCGGCCTGGGGGCCATGGCCGTCTGGAGTATGCCCAGGAGCAGAGAAAGGCCAAGGGCAGCCGCGGGCCGCTGGGCTGGATGAGGATTCCTCCTCTTCTGCCGGCTGCCCTGCAACTCCTGGCAAAGGCCAGCAGTGTGTGCAGCACTCTGGGCACCGGGGCAGGGAGCCGGGCTGCTCGGCAGGCTGGAGCACAGGGCAACTCCTTCAGGCCTGGCACTTGTGCCAGGGGAAGCGAGGCCAGCGTGAGGCAGGGACAGCTTGGCAGGGCACATCTGCAGGAGCCAGCGCCTCATGCAGCTCTGGGAGGAAGCGCCTGCAACCCTGCAGTTCTGCACTGAGCCAGAGCAAAGGTGTGAGATTGAGATGGAGTAGGAATTTATTTTGAATTAGGTGAAGTGTTTGGAAGAGATGAGGGGTCTGTGGGGCTAAAGTTGAAAGAAAAGCTGCATTTTAGAGACAATAAAGAGATAGAGAAAGAAAAACAGAAATGACTACAAAGTTAATCTGTTTTAGACTTAGAAATTTTTTTGATAAAGAAGAACTGGTGCTAAATGTCACGCAGAATGAATATGTATGAACTTATTTTGAAACTGCATGCATATGCATTTAGAAGGGAGATAAAAGAAGACCCGAGGTCTTCAGAGGTATGCTTGCCTTTATGGGGACTTGCGTCCAGCGTGCATCGTAATTAAAGCATACCGGGCTTTACAACTTTTACAAAGTTGTGAGGTTTCTTCTTTTCTCTGCAAAACATTCTTGGTGAGCCAGGCAGGAGAAAGAGATACTTTCCGTCTCCATCTCTGCCCCCACAGGGACAGGGGGGGACCGATGGACTCCTAGGCCCGCCCCAAGATTTTCCTGGAGGAGGCTCCGCTCCTCTCGACTTGCCTCCTGCTGGGACAGACAAGGACCTGCTGGCCTGCGGAGGAAGATACAGTATGTACTGAGGGGCCCCTGGGGGAGAGGAAGGAGAGCAAAGGAGTAAACCACCCAGAGATGTCTGGGTTCAGCTGATAGAGCAGCTGTATTAGAGACGGGGTTCATCGTTCGGATAGAGCGGAACCGCCAGCAGCTCTGGGGGTGAGCTGGGTGAACCCGTGTATGCGTGTATTAAGGTTCATTGTTCTGATAGGGTAGAGCTGAACCCGCGTATGTTTTCTTTGTGTGTGTGTGAGTGGTGTCCAGACACTGTGTTGCTGTATGTTGCATTGAGTGATCGGCGCGCTGTATTTGTAATTGTGCAAGTGTATAAAGTGTATGTTGTATAAAAGAGAGTAGATCCATAGTGCTCTACTTCACAGGGGGGGGAAGTCCTACCCGCCGCTGAAGAAGCTGAGTAAACACCGGCCAAGGCAGGCTTTGGGGGCGGGGAGCGCCCGACAGAGAAAACAGAGTAAACTGTAGAAAAGCGTAGGTGAAGACGTTTATTGAGTAAAAGTAGTAAATTGTAGTGTAAGTTGTGCATACTTTCACCGTGGCTAGACGAACCCAAGGGGTTCCTCTGCCTCAGTGGTTTAGACTCGACCCCTGAGAGTTTGTGAATCAGGTAGATTATTGGATAGATAGGGGAGACGAACAAATTCATTTAAAAAAACTCTACCAGACTTCAGCTAACACTCTTGTAAGTCTAGACTGAGAACAACTTGCCGTAAAAGATTTAGAGCTCCCTGTAATAAATAGAATAGCTTGACTTTGCGAGAAATTTCCAGTAGCCTTTGGTACATCAAGGGGCTGGCACGCTGCGCAAGTATTATTACAGTGTATAGTTTGTGAGAAACACTGGTATTGCTGTTCTAACAAACGACAGAGCACGTGCCCCAAGTGTAGATTAGAAGTTTCTGATCAAGCTGATTCAGAGTCTAAGATTTTAAAACTTGTGTGTGGGAAATCGCATCTGATACCTGCCACTTGGAGTGTGTGGGAGGAAGATTGAGAAGCTACTGTGAAGTCCTCTGAAAAGAGGTTTGGGTGGAAGCGAGATAGGGCAAGAAGGAAATAATGAGAACTAACCAGAGCAAAGAAGTTCCACAGGCCAACCCCTTAGGGTGCATCTTAGCCCACTAGAAAGAAGTCACTAGCCGGGGGAGCTCTGAGAATAAAAAAAATCTAATCCAGTATTGCACACACTAATAACCCTTATACAAGTTAGAAGACAGAGCAAAGTGGCCACCCACTGGAACCCTAGACTATAATACTTTACTGCAGTTAATGTTGTTTTTAAGATGAGAAAGTTAATGAGATGAGGTCTCGTATGCTGATAAGTTTTTTGTTTTAGGAAATCACCAAGAGTAGCAAAAAGACTGTGAGATTAAATCACCCTCAGACCTACTGGTCTTAGCCCTTGAAAAAGATAACAAGACAAAGAGAATGCAAATCAAATGCTGTTGTTCAGCATGCAGTATAGGACAACGGTGTATGAGATCAGATAAGGTCTATCATTCTGAGGAGCAAGAACGAGACACATTTGAGTGAGTGAAAGCTCCTCCACCTCCTCCCCGAGGGGGGGAGGTTAGAGAAGTTGAAGCTGAAACTGAAGATGAAGAGGAAGAGTACTTCCCCAAAAAGGAGGAGGACTCAAGTAGAGAATGCACATCTACTAGAACCCACCCCATCCGTGGGAGTCCAGTTGCATCTAGAACTAAGAAGCAAGTAGTGCTACAGGCTCCTCTGCGACAGGCAGTGGGACCAGAAGGAGCCAAATTAATGATTAAAGTGCCATTTACCACCCTTGATTTAGAAACATGAGAAAAGATTGTGAAGAATTATTGTGTTGACCTGATACTCACTGCCAAACGCCTATGATATGTTATCAAACAACACAATCCAGACTGGGCTGACATCCAGCTACTACTAGATGCTTTCACTGAAACAGAGAAACAGCTGATCCTAAAGACAGCAGAGAATTGGGCAGAAGATTACTGTAAAGCCACACAGCTAGATGTGAAAGAACATTTCCCCCTCCAAGACCCAGAACGAGATCCTAATGTGTCGGCAGAGGTAAAGAAATTAGCAGAGTATCAAGAGTAGATGGCAACAGGAGTAGAAAGAGCTATTCCAAAAACCATAAACTGGTCTGCCTTATATTCTCTTAAGCAGAAGCGTTCTGAGACTCCATCTGAATTTCTAGAGCGTTTAAGGAATACTATGCATCGTCATACATCATTAGATCTGGAGTCTGAGATAGTGACAAATCAACTAGTTAATTCATTTTTAAAGCAGTCTGCTAGAGATATCAGGCATAAAATTCAGAAAATTCAGAGACCAGATGAGAAGAATCTTGAAGCCTTGTTAGAAGAAGCCTAGAGAGTATTTAGTAACCAAGAAGAAAGATAAAAACAAAGAATGAAAAAGTTAGTGGCAGTAGTACAGGAAGAAAAGCAGAAGAAATACAACCAGAGACCGCCAAGACAAAGACCACCTCAGCTAAGCAAGAACCAGTGTGCAATCTGCAAAAGAATTAGTCACTAGAAAAGCCTATGCCCAGAACGAAGAAGGAGTGACCAACAGATAGCTGCACACGTACAAAACAACTGAAGAGGACCAGGGGATTCTACCCCAGCAGATCCATAACAATGAAGCTAAGAGAAGAAAAGAGTAGAATTTTTAGTTGACACAAGAGCTACATATTCAGTCTTAAATAAAGCTTTAGTAACTGTAGAAAATGATTATGTTGTAGTGCAAAGAGCAACTAGCCAGTCTGAAAGGGCATATTTTTGTAAACCTTTGAGGTATAAATTGAGAAAACGATAGAGTATTCATAAATTCTTGTACATGCCTAATTCACCAAAAGCACTTTTAGGGAGAGATTTATTGGAACAATTACAAGCAACCATTACATTCAAAAATGGGGAAATTACTCTGGAGGTGAATGATCAAAAGTACATAGAGGTATTAAGTTTAACTCTGACAGCTATTGGCATTAAGGAAGAAAGTGATGAAGAAATACTAGGTCAGGTATTTCCTGGGGTGTGGGCCTCTGATGTGCCAGGGAGGGCGAAAAATGCCTCCCCCATAGTAATCAAACTCAAGGAGGGGGCGCAACCAGTGAGAATCAAGCAGTACCCCCTAAAGAAAGAGGATAGGGAAGGAATCAGCCCAATAATCGAAAATTTTCTGCGGTTAGGATTACTGAAAGAATGCCAATCTGATTTCAATACTCCCATTTTACCTGTTCGGAAATCTGATGGGTCATACCAGATAGTACAGGTTTTGAGGGCTGTCAATAAAATAACAGAAGATCTGTATCCGGTGGTAGTCAATCCATACACTTTATTAACTTGCCTAACACCTGAGCTAACCTGGTTTACTGTTTTAGATTTAAAGGATGCCTTCTTTTGCCTCCCCATCCATGAAGCCAGCCAAAAAATCTTTGCATTCGAATGGGAAAGCCCTAAAAGTGGGCACAAAACCCAGCTCAAATGGACCAGACTACCCTAAGGCTGGAAAAATTCCCCTACTTTGTTCGAGGAGCAACTTGCAACGGATCTGGAGTCCTGGGAAGCTCCACAGGAAGGAGGGAGGCTTTTGCAGTATGTGGATGACCTTCTAGTGGCCACTCGGACGAGGGAAGCGTGTGTGGCCTGGACGGTAAGCCTTTTGAATTTCCTAGGACTCCAAGGATACAGAGTATCAAAGAAAAAGGCACAGGTAGTGAAACAGAAAGTTATCTACTTTCTGAGTGCTGGGCAACGGACTTTAGGGCAGGCTCGCAAGGAAGCCATATGCCAAACCCCAAAACACCAGACAATAAAAGAATTCCGAACCTTCTTAGGCATGGCAGGATGGTGCTGGCTGTGGGTTTATAATTATGGACTGCTCATCAGACCCCTCTATGCTCTGATTGCCGATGGAAGCAGAGATCTCCAGTGGACAAAAGAAGCAACACGGGCCTTTCACCAGCTGAAGAATGCTCTCATGTCAGCTCCAGCTTTGGGACTTCCAGATGTGAGTAAACCATTCTTCCTATTTTCCCATGAGAAACAGGGAATTGCCCTGGGAATACTGGCTCAGGACTTGGGTCCATACCGAAGGGCAGTTGCCTACCTCTCTAAGCAGCTAGATGCAACAGCCAAAGGATGGCCAGGTTGCCTCAGAGCTGTAGCAGCAGTTGTGCTGAACATTCAAGAGGCACGCAAGTTTACTCTGGGACAAAAATTGACTGTGCTAGTGTCCCACACAGTGTCCGCAGTACTGGAAGTAAAGGGTGGCCACTGGCTTTCACCACAGAGGTTTCTGAAATACCAGGCCATCATGGTAGAGCAAGATGATGTAGAGATCATGGTGACTAATATTGTCAACCCAGCTTCCTTTCTCAGTGGAAAACAAGGAGAAGCAGTACACCATGATTGCCTGGAGACCATTGAAGCGACCTACTCCAGCCGCCCAGACTTAAAGGATACCCCTCTGGATGATGCAGAGATCTGGTTCACTGACGGGAACAGCTATGTTGCCAATGGGAAGCGACATGCTGGGTATGCAGTGACCATCTGCAGAGAGGTAATCAAGTCTGGACCCTTACCAACAGGTACCTCCGCGCAGAAGGCTGAGATAATTGCCCTGACCCGTGCCTTGGAAAGGGCAAAAGGGAGGAGAATAAACATCTACACAGACTCGAGGTATGCATTTGGAGTTGTACATGCACATGGGGCCATCTGGAAGGAGAGGGGACTGCTTACCTCACAGGGAAAGAACATCAAACATGCACAAGAGATAATCCAGCTGCTGGAAGCAGTTCAGCTGCCTGAAAAGGTAGCAATTATGCACATTAAGGCACACCAAAAAGTGAGCTCAGAATTGGAAGAATGAAATGAGCTGGCGGATAGAGAGGCAAAAGAAACAGCAAAAGGTGAGGTAGCTACTGAAGGAGTCCTTATTCCAGATGGACAAATCTCCCTTGAAGGTAAGCCAGAATACAACAAGAGAGATAGGAAATTAATTGAAGATCAAAAAGGGACGTATAACCAAGAAGGGTGGGCTACCATTGAAAAGAAACTGGTAATCCCTTCCCATCTATTGTGGTCACTAGTAAGGGAAGAACACCAGAAAACGCACTGGGGAATAAATGCCCTATACACATATCTGATTGAAAGAATTGTTTCTAGGAATTTATATGCCACTATTACTCAAGTGACCCGACAGTGTGATCTTTGCCTCCAGACTAACCCCAAAAATACCCCCAGACTGAAGCTCGGTCAGACTGGAAGAGGCCATGGGCCTGGACAACAGCGGCAAATTGACTTTTCAGAACTCTCAAGGAACAGGGGGTATCAATATTTGCTGATATTGACAGATACATTTTCAGGGTGGCCAGAAGCGTTCCCCACCAGAACTGTCAAAGCTAGAGAAGTGACCAGAGTATTATTACAAGAAATAATACCACGCTTCGGAATTCCAGCCACAATATCCTCAGATAGAGGATCACATTTCATTTCCAAAATAGTACAACAGATTAGTAGCCACCTGGGCATAGACTGGGAACTCCACACCCCATACCGCCCCAAATCAAGTGGCCAGGTGGAGAAAATGAATCATTTAATTAAACAGCAAATCATAAGACTGGGGCAGGAAGCTAATCTACCCTGGCCCCAAGCTCTTCCACTAGCACTATTGCGAATTCGAACGAAACCTCGAGCTAAAGAAAAGTTGAGCCCTTTTGAAATACTCTATGGAAGACCATATGGAATACAAAAGGGAGTGTCCACCCATATTGGAGAGGTAACACTAGCCACCTACATGGTGGCCTTAAACAAACAGCTCAAGGAAATTGAGAAACATCTGACTGGAACTCGGAGCCAGGAGTTAGATGGGCCACTACATAACATACAACCTGGAGATTATGTATATGTTAAGTCTCTTGCAGAAAAGACCTTGGAACCACAGTGGGAGGGACCGTTCCAAGTGCTTCTCACCACCTTCACTGCAATCAGAATCAAGGAGCAGAACGCCTGGATTCATCACTCTCGGGTGAAGAAGGCCCAGAAACCCCTTGAGGAGTGATGCCAGGAGGCAATGAACTGAGACTAAAACTTACTCGGGCAAAATGAGTATATTGCGGTCGGGAGTAGCTCATATTTTAGTTTGTAGAATTGTTTTGTGTGTAATCATAACTGAAGTTTTAGAACTTGAGAGTACCTTTATTCAGAGCAATGCTGAATGGCCTTGGTCCCAGGCGTTTAATCAGTATACTGGATCCATGGGAAAACCTTCTGAGATAAAGGATTTAAATCTATCCACTGTGGTAATTCATGTAGATCAGGTATATGAGGAGCAGGAATGGCAGGAACAGAAACTGTGGACACTTCAAGGGATTAGAGGGGAAGAAATCAAGGTAGGGTGCCGGATGATAAATGGGACGGCTTATGAGAGACCAAATGAAATTAGTGTCTCAACCTCTCCTTGTGCATATGAACACCAGGAAATCTGTGATAGCCTAAATGAATCAGACTGCTGGTGTAATTTCACCTTAATACAGCTTGTAGAAAAAACTTGCCTTTGGGCACACAAAGATATTGGGCTTTCATTTAAATTCAAAATAGACACTACACCTTTTACCACAACAGGACCCTATACAGCCCACACCAAGACTCAAATAGTTCAGACTCAACCCAAACTTGAACCTGAGGTGTATGGAATAGGCCCCTATGTAGTAAGGAATGTTGGTGAGCAACAACTATTATTCAATCCAGAATGGTCTCTCAAACGTGTGGTGTTGATAATGCAAATTAACATCTCAAAAATCCAACCAGCCTGCTCCTCCTTCCTAAAAACTTCCTTTGAGGGCTGGACAACATGGTTGCAAAAACAGGCATACCTCAGGAGCAGAACAAGAAAGGACCTAACTGGCTTATTAGGGACAGGATTAGGAGTTTTAAATGGAATGGATTCAGAAATACTGATGAATAAACTGGCCACTGCAGCAGGTAGCCTAACAAAATTGAAGCAACCCTTACAGTCATCTCTATTGGCATTAGGAACTAGCCAGTGGCAGATTTCAAAAGTACTGTCAAAGTGGGAAACGGCGGGGGACCAAGACCACAAGCTGATAGTAGAAGCACTTAGTACAGTTCAAGATAATGTGTCTTTAGCTTTCAGTTGTATACAAGCACAGTTATGGGTGCAGGCAACAGCACTCTGATCATACGGGAAGGGAGTGAAGGTAATTTTCCAGCTGAAATTCGGAAGATTGTGTGGGATAATGCAATTGATTTTGAAAGGAAATTTCAATCCTGGTGGACTATGGTGAATTTCACCTATGATTCTGTTTCTAATGTAGCAACTGCCTTTGTGCTTACCATACGTAATGCCACTGTTTGTTATTCATCCCATCATTGCCCTAGGATTAAACCATGAAAAAACAATACTCTATCCTTCAGAACATAGAGTGTGGGCACGAAAGATGAATGGAAAGTGGCAGACAGTAAACTTAGAATCCTACATTACTAGAGAACAGATGGGATTCATTTGTGAAAGCAATACTATTAATGCTCAGGATGTGTGTTTGGACACTGAACAGAGTATTTGTCACTTTGAAGTTCATCCAGTCACTGACCAGAAAACTGTACTCGTACATACTGGAAAAGGGTGTATGCTTGAGAACTGCTTGTGCTGCTGTACAAATTGATAGCAATGATGTTATTCTGTCTAGTAGAAACCATTCTAATCTCTGTACTTGTAATTTTGTTAAGATTATTGGGTGTGATTTTTCATACTTGGCCCCAGTGACATCCCACCAGCTGATTAAAGCCAATTACACACTGTATCACAGACTACCACCTACCCCTATTGGGATGAACCTTACATTAGTGAAACAATTAATTAAGCACCAAGACCTATTGGAAGGCTTGAAAAAAATCCAAGAAAGTGGAAAGAAAACCTTAATTACTGTCCAACATGGTACAAAGGAGATAACCAGAGTTCTACAAAGAATAAAACAAAATATGGATCATCACTGGTGAGATGTGATCTTTGGGTGGTCACCAACTGAAAATGGAATCTTTAATAAGTTGTGCCACCCCATTGTAGTTTTACTTATATTAGTTGAGATAAGCTTAAGATTATCTATTATATTGTTAATTTGGAACTGGAGAATACTACAACGAATGGCTGTACTAACCTCTTTATCAAACGTACATAGTGAAGCATTAAAAGACACTTATGGTCATGAAGGTTTTCATTAAGTAAAAGAATTTACTTATTTCCTAGGAAAGGAGGGAATGAGACAGAGTAGAGATCCATTCTGAATTAGGTGAATTGTCTAGCAGCGGTGAAAAGTCTGTGAGGCCAAAGCTGAAGGAAAAACTCGCATGCCGAGACAGCAAGGAGACAGAGAAAGAAAAACAGAAAAGACCACGAGGTCAATTTGCCACTGACCTAGGAATTCCTTTGATAAAGAAGAACTGGCGATAAATGTCATGCAGAATGAATATGTATGAACCTATTGTGAAACTGTATACATATGCATTTGGAAGGGGGGATAAAAGGAGACCTGAGATCTTCAGGGGTACGCATGCCTTTTGAGGAGAATTTTCTCCATATGCGTCCGGCGCCGTAAATAAACATACCGAGCTTTACAACTTTTATTAAGTTGTGAGGTTTCTTCTTTTCCCCGCAAAACAATAGGAAGGAAAGCAGGGAATCCCTGTGCTTCAGCAGCAGATGAGAAGAGATCCTCAACATGCCAGGGTCAGCTGGACCCGTCAGGTGGCCCCTGGGAGGCCAAACCAACCAGACCTGTCCTTTGTTCCTTTGGTTTTAGGGGCCCCACACTGTCACAATGGTGTCTTGGATCTATGAGGCCCCACAGTGCCATAATGGTGACCTGTTTCTATGGGGTCCAGCAGTGTCACAATGGTCCCTTGATTACAAGAAGACCTGCAGTGTCACAATAGACCCTTGGTTCAATGGAATCCCACTGTGTCACAATGGCCCCTAGGTTCCAGAAGGCCCCAGAGTGTCACAATGATCCCACTGATTCCATCAGCCCTTGCAGTGTCACAATGGTCTCCGTGGTTCCCTAGGTCCCACAATGTCATGTGACTCTTCTTATCCATGAGCCTTGCAATGTCACAATGTACCTTTGGATCCTGGGGGTTTGCAGTGTCACAATGGTCTCTTTGGTTCCACTGTGTCACAATGGAGCATTGATGACAGGAGGCCACTCTGTGTCACCCTGGAGCTTTGGTTCCATGCAAGCCTGCAGTGTCACAATGAACCCTTGGTTCAATGGAGTTCCACAATGTCACCATGGCCTCGAGGTTCTGTGAAGCCCTGCAGTGTCACAATGCTTTGCTTATTCCATGGGGCCTCAGAGTGTCACAATGATCTCCATGATTTCATGAGTCCCCTCAGTGTCACAATGGCCCCTTGGTTCCATGAGGCTGTCAAGTGTCTAAGTGAAGTTAAATGCTGCTAAGAGTTGTTTTTTTGCTAAGTTTTAAATTTAATATATGTTATAAGCTAAGTTAAATATTGTTAAGTGTTAGTCCTCTTTTAAATTGCTAAGTCATAGGTTATAATTGAAGTTAAATACTGTTTAGCAGCATTTAACTTCACTTAGACCTTGTGACTTAACCTTACCTACACGCCTGACTGATTCAGCTATCCAAGGCACTCCAACTCCTCAGAGAGCAGCATTTCTGCCACATTTCCCCAGCACAGGCACTCCTGTGTGCACACAGACACAAAGAGTCAGTGCAAGGCACCTGTGAGCAATTCCCCTGAGGGAAGGGAATGCTCCCTGTGGATCCTTTGGCATCTCCCCAGGGGGTGAAGGGCTGAGCCTGGAGGATTGGGGGGATCAGCCCAGGCTCTGTCGTTGTTCAGGATCCCCGAGTGCAGCAAACGGGGGAGTTCCCGGCTGGGAGAGGCCCCACTCAGAGGGAGACGCTGGCCCAGGAGTGTCATTATAGGGCACAAAAGAACACAAGCTCACATCATTGTTCTCATGGTGAAGAAAAAAGGGGAAGTTTATTTTATGACTCCAACATTTCCAGTTTTCCAAAAGTGACAGTGGATTGGAGGATGACAGTGACACCTCTCCAATGACACTGGACAAACCAAAAGTCCATTAACTGTCTCCTCCTCCATAAAGGAATGCAAAACAATGAGTTATTTATAGAAAGTGTGTGAGAAAGTTCACTACAAGAATGTCAACATCAGAAGGCTTAGAAAATCTTAAAAAACCAGGGCAACATCTCACCGTTTTCCTTTAAAAATGAAAAAAACCAAAATGAACAATATGATAAAGAAAACATGAACACTGTTCAGTGTCCACTTGCAGAGGAATCATCAGAGTGATCACTCTCATCATCTGCATCCGAATCATCACTCAATGATTCCCCCGCTTGATGCCTTCCAGGATGGTCACGGTTTCCATCTTGCTCATCAGCTGGATTCTGTCTCTGCGGTTGCAGGTCAGGGTGAATACACTTCAAAGGTACCCAGCGTACCCCAGTGTGTGTGGATACACAAAGCATACCCGCGCCCCAAAGCGATAAGGTCATAGGGACCTTACCACTGTTTGGTGACTAAATTCTGCACCTGTACCTTCACTCAAGGCTGATGTGCCTCGTCCGCAGCCTGCAACGAGAGATGGTGATTCAAAATGACAGGGTTATTTGAGTTCTGCGGCACAGTGAGATGATTGTGCACAAAGCTTTTGCCAACCGACTGTGCGTGGTTTCACCCTGCATTCCCCGTTTTTGTTTTTGAAGAACCTGCTCCGGAATACCACGAGTGTGTTCTACAATAGCTTGACCAGTCAGAGAATGAGGGATACCAAACTTGTGCAAGACACCCCACAACTGCAGGAACTGCCGCACTTTTTGCAATGCGTAAGCAGGAGCATGGTCGGTTTTCACAGCAAAAGGTATGCCCAGAACGACATCCTGCCTCCAGTGGGCAAGGACGTCACGGGCCTTCTCCCCAGTGTGAGCCGAAGCCCACATCGCAGAGGAGAACGTGTCCACCGTGACATGAACATACTTGAGCCAGCCAAACTCAGCAACCTGGGTGACATCGGTCTGCCAAAGCTCCAAGGCCCTAAGGCCTCTGGGATTTACCCCAGCCGGCAAAGCCAGAGCAAGTGCGTGGCAGTCATCACATGACTCAACAATGTCACGAGCCCCAGTTGGCGTCAGCTGAAACTGCTTCTGCAAGGTATGTGCGTTTTGGTGGAAAAACCCATGCGATGCCTTGGCTGAGGCGCTACCCATGCTGGGTTAGCCAACTTGTCAGCGCTCACATTACCTTCCACTATAAAGCCCAGCAAATTGGTGTGACTCCTCACATGCAGAACATAGAATGGATGAACCCGGGCCTGAATGGCACACCACAAGGTCTTCAGCAAATGAAACAAGGCACGATTACTGACCTCCTTCAAAACCGAATGACCCAAACTCTGTGCGGTATTGGCCACATAGGCGGAATCTATGACCAAGTATAAAGGTTCCTGGGAAAATTTCCCAAATGCCATGACAGCAGCCCTCAGATCAACAATTGGGCTGACCCATTCTCATGGCCTTCCAGAACCTGCCACTCAGATCCATCCCTCCAGGTAACAATAGCCTTTCCTATTCTCCCTGAACCGTCAGTGAAGACGGTGGGTCCTTGCACGGGTTCCTGACTATTCTTGGGCTGCAAAGGGATTTGTGTGAATTTTGCCATATGCAGTGGCCTACGGCAGGGCAGATGATAAATGATCGGCCCTGAAAAGTTTTCCAGAGCACTCTGCAGGGACACACTGTTGTCAAAGCTCCAGTTAAATCCTCCCATTGCACCGGGAGTATGATCTTTGCAGGATCTGCGCTCACCAATTGCAAACACTATTGCCAGCATTTGATTATCATGCGAGCAATCACCTCAAACAATGCAATTGCCGTCTTCTGCAGCTGATGGGGCAGAAAAACCCATTCCAACACATGCAAGGAATCGGACCATTTGTCACTCAATTGGCCAATGATGCCCGTGGGATGCGAATCTGGAGTGGTGATGAACACAGTGACATCAACAGAGAATTCAATGCGATGAACTTGGCAAGCCAAAACAGCTTGCTGAACCACCTGCAACGCCTTAAGGGCCTCAGGGGTCAGTGTGTGAGGTGACTTTAGATCAGAATCTCCTTTCAACAAATCATACAGAGGAGACAGCTGTGGGTCGGTTAGCCCCAAGTATGGACGTTACCAAGTGATGACACCTACCAATTTCTGAGCATCATTCAGTGTCTTCACAGAATGCACAAATCGCACCTCCTGGTGACAGATTGTCCGTTCCAGAATTTTGACCCACAAGTATTTCCAAGGTGGTTGTTGTTGAACCTTTTCTGGAGCCACCTAGAGTCCATGAGCATGCAAAGTATCGAGCAACTGAGGCTGAATCCTCAGCAGCTCATCCTGGGTGGACAAGGCCACCAAAATGTCGTCCATATAATTATATAGATGTGCATCAGGAAACTGCTTGCAAACTCCAGACAAGGCATTGGCCACATGCCACTGGCCTATGGCAGGAGAATTGCACATGCCCTGGGGCAACGTTCTCCATTAAAACCACTGTGCGGGCTCAGCCTCGTTAATCGCTGGCACTGAGAAGGCAAACTTTGGTCAGTCATCAGGATGCAAAGGAATCGTAAAGAAACAATCCTTCAGATCCACAATGAGGACCGGCCAGTTTGCAGGAAGCATGGTAGGCGATGGCATGCCTACCTGCAATGTTTCCATGCTTACCATCATGGAATTAACCTTTCAGAGGTCTTGCAAAACCTCCATTTCCTAGATTTCTTTTTGATGCACAGGACAGGAGTGTTCCAGGGAACCGTAGAAGGCTCCACATGACCCTGGTCCAACTGCTCCTGCACCAGATTCTGAAGGGCGACCAATTTATCTTGAGGGAGGGGCCACTGCTTCTCCCAGACAGGTTTGTCCACCAGCCACTGTATAGGAGGCATAGGACACCCTGCGCCCTTCATCACAGTGGCCCCCATCAAAAACCCGTCCCGATGCACAACCCTCAGACAGACTGAACATCCCTCCCCCAGAGGTTGGGAGGAGTTGAAGTAGCATGAGGCCTAACCCAGGCTGTCTGTCTCTCCAGATTCGTGAGCAGCTCGGGCAGCTGGCTCATGTAGCATTCCGCCGTCCCTCCCAGGCATGCAAGAGATGTCCCCACTGGATCCAGGGACCACTCTGGGGGCCAGGCGGCAAGGGAGAGAAGCGTGATGTCAGCACCTCTTTCAAGAAGCCCACAGAGATGGATCTCCAACGGCATCGCACCAGGAACAGACAGGGTACACAGCATCTCGGGATGGTCCTTGGTCAGGACAGCAGTCCAGCGAACTTGAGGCAGCCCAGTGGATCCAAAGCCACCAGCTACACGCGACTGGTCAGCGGTCCTGCGAACAGAAGACTTAAAAGGCACAAGTTGAGCAAGTTGCATCCCTTTCGGGATCGTGACGGGAGGGGGTGGGTGTGGAGACCATGGCACAAATCTGCCCTGTGAAATCTGCATCAATGAGCCCCAGGTGCACAATGATGCCCTGAAGGGTGGCACCAGACCTCCCCATCAGGAGAGCACTCATGCCCCTGCCCAAGTGACCAAAGGCATCCAGGCGTACCTTGTGTATTTTACAAGATTCTAAGACAACTGTTGCTGTGGTGCAGACATCCACACCTGTTGATCCGCGGGTGCTGGCTGCAAGCCGGCAAAGGAGACCTCCATCGGCTCCAGGGTCTGGAGAGAAGCTTGTGTCTGGGCACGTCCATGCTGCGCGCTCCGCTTCACGTTTCCTGAGCCTGGTAAAGCCTGGCCATTAACATGAACAGTCGTCTAGCAGACGTTGGACATGTGATTCGAACTCAGGCACTGACCACATAAGAACATGAGAAATTTGAATCTCTGTGCTTTCTTCACCTGCTTCTTGCCAGCCTGCGCAGTCCCCTGCTGTGGCTGCCTGCCCTGCGGTGCTGCCCAGAGTGGCTGCACAGCAGCAGCCACGTCAGCCAACTTCTGACCCAAGGAGATGATGTCCACACAGGCCTCTGCCATCTGAGAGACAGCAGGAAACCAGGCACAGCCGCTATGACCCTCCTACAAGCATCATTCCAATTACACCTCACATGGTTTGTAAACACAATCTCTGTGCCACAGGTTCAGGAACCTGCCTCTCCACAGACGCAGTCAGCCTTGCTGCAAATACCATGAAAGGCTCATCATCCCCCTGGACAATGGTCGCAAACGGCTGCCTCGGAGCAGCCATTTCCAGGGTCTGAACAATCGCTGCCATGCCCAGTGTGGGGCACTGGTCAAGCACAAGGGGATCGAAGCCAACCTGCCCCTGAGCATTTTCATAAAGCCCTGTGCCCAGCAGCATGTCAGTGACATCCACACGCCTGGGGTCCTGCAGTGCCAGCACAGCATTCAGCACCACCGCTTGGGCCACCAAACGAGCCCACTTGGTCTCAAAAACACCAAACTGCACAAAGTCAAAAAGCGAATGTGCTACACGACAGAGGTCATGAGGTGTCAGCACATCCATAACAACCCTCCCGAGAGTCTGCATAACCTCAGCAGATTCCAAACCATGCTGAGCAAACACATCATGGACTTCCCTCTCCAGCTTATACAAAAGCGGTTCATGGGTGTTATGAGTAACACCCCTGAGCATAGGGAAAGCCTGGGGACCTTTCGACAAAGCCACAGCACCTGCTGTGTCCCGGTACATGGGCCCCACAGGGACAAGAGGCGATGACTGACTGGGAGCCAGGTCAACACCAGTCACCCCCATGCCCCCTGCAGCACTGGCAGAGCCAGAGGAGCCTGCTCTGTGACCTAGTAGATGCCGCGAGGAGGCAGGCTCAGACATCTCGTTAGTCTTAGTTCTGGCTTCTTGCCAGAAACGCATGGGGTCCCTCGGACACACAGTCACCTGGCATGAGGGAAGCGTCCACAAATTCGACGAGGAGACGCCATGGCCCCGGGAACCCACTGGCCTCCCACCGGCTCTGTCGGAATTCGCACTAAAGGTAAATACCTCAGTGCCCTGTCGCGCCGCAGCCCTGGCAGGGGGCGCCTTGGCGGGCACGGGTGCCAGCACGGCCTGCAAACCCAGTGTGGGCTGGCACATGTGACCGTGGTCACAGGGGTTTTCAGGATGAGAGAGAGACAAGAACGTTGACTCCATGATCAGAAGGCTTGATTCATTATTTTATTATACATACACTACATTGTAACTATACTAAAAAGAAATAGAAAGGAAAAGGTTTCTCGGAAGGCTAAGCTAAAAATAGAATTGAAAAGAATGAATAACAAAGATCTGTGTCTTGTCAGAGAGCAAGAGCAGCTCTGCCGTGAGTGGTCAGTAAATCCAAACATCCACAGGAGACCAATCATGGATCCACCTGTTGCATTGCACAGCAGCAGATAACCATTGTTTACACTTTGTTACTGAAAGGTCTCAGCTTCAGGAGGAAAAATCCTAATGAAAGTATTTTAATGAAAAGATGTCTGCAACAGGACGAGACCGGCGCGGGGCCCTGTCCCTGACATGGAGGAGGGGAGGGGTGCCGAGAGAGGTGCAGCCCGTGGAGCCGCATCACTGCAGAGCGGCACAAGGGAACCTGGCACAGCCAAATCCACCCTGGGGGAACCATTGCCATCCCCCGAGTTGGACCCGTCCCCTAGCACACTGTCCCAGGGTGGGGAGAGAGCTCCACATCGCACAGAAACTCAAACTTCCCCTCGTCCATGTCCGAGACAGAAGGGCTCCACTGGGAACTCCGAGGGGTACAAGAGCCAGACCCCCACCAAAGCTCCTCACACTTTTTCCACTGCACCAGCAGCGATCCCACGTCTACAGTGCAATCATCAAAGAGGGCCTCTGTGGGATCTCAGCACCTCAGGATGAAGGTGCAGAGTGACCGAGAGCACCCTTGGGGGGCTCGGGAGTCCTGGAATGTTGCCAGAAGTGTCTGGTGGTTGGACTTTGATCCTACACAGGAGATGACACCTGTATGAGGACTGGGAGGATTTTACTGGGTGAATGGTGAAGGGATAAGTTAGTTAGAGTATAAAACACAGGGTTTAGGATTTCTGTACAGGGGGGTCTAGAGAAGTAAGATGGAGGAATTGGGGCGTGTCCTGTCCTTCTTCTTCTTCTTCTTGGCCTCCATCTTCTGTGGTGATGGTGGCACTTTGGGATTGGTCTTTACTAGAAGTGCACCGGTTAATAAGGGTAGAAGGTATTAGGGAAAAATTATAAATATTGTATACGTAACTTCGGGTATAAAGATAAGTGACCGCCCCGGGGGCTCTCAGTGTTCCTATGGCTGACTTGCTGGGCAGACCTCTGTCAGGCTGAAAGAAAATCTTTTAGATAAACAATTAATAAACACCGAGACCGAAACAAGATCAGAAGTCTCTCCTCGTCCTTTGAAGCGCCGGGCTGTCCAAGGCCACCTGGGGCCTTTCCAGGCCACCTAAACAACCGAGAAACTGACAGGTCTCCATGCAGCGGACCCCCACAAGAGACCACTCCTCCATGGAGAACACCTTCCCAGAGTCCGAAAAGAGTCCTCGCTCTCGGGCCCACAGAAAAAATCACTCAAAATCATTCCAGGAAATAGAAACCTGTTTCCACTCCAGGACCCCCTCCAGAGGTCCAAAATGAGGGAATCCTTCTCGAAACCCACAGAGGTTGCCATCACCCCAAGAACAGCAGGCAAAGCACCAAAGAGGGGCGACAATCCTGGCAATCAGGACTCTGTCTCAGCCTAGGCTGCAGTACACTTTGGCAGTCACCTGATGTCACTAGAGGACAGGAAAGAACAGAAGCGCACACCGCTGTTATCAAGGTGAAAGAAAAAAGTGAAGTTTATATTCTGACTCCAACATTTATAGTTTTCCAAAAGTGACAGCATATTGGAAGGTGACAGTGCCACGTCTCCAACGATACTGGTCAAACCAACAGCTCTTCAACTCTCTCCTCCTCCATAAAGGAATGCAAAACAATGAGTTACTTGCAGAAAGTGTGTGAGAAAGTTCACTACAAGAATGTCAACATCAGAAGGCTTAGAAAATCTTAAAAAACCAGGATGACACAAGTTGGGCTAAACTTGACCTCTGCTGACTGCTTCTCTGGTGACTGCCCCTGATCCACTGGGGCTCACTTGTGTCCTTCCTATGGAGACCATTGTGACACTGTGGACCATTGTGGAACTAATGGGCCATGGTGACACTTAGGGACTTGTGGAACCAAGAGGAACATTGTGACCCCGCAGGGTACCATGGATCCCAGGGGCCACTGTGACACTCTGGGGCCTCGTGGAACCAAGAACATCTTTCTGTTCTCTTCGAACCAAGAACATGTGGCCCAGTTGGGCCTCACGGTCCCAAGGGGCCAGTGTGAAGCAGCAGGGCTTTGTGGAACCAAGAGGCTATTGCTGCATTTCAGGGCCTCGTGGAGCCAAAGGGCCATTGTGATCCTGCAGGGCACTGTGGATCCATGAGAGCATTGTGGCATTGCAAGGCCCCATGGAATCAGGGAGACAATTGTGACCCTGCAGGGTCTCATGGAAGGAAGGGGCCATTGTGAAACTATGGGAAGTTGTGGAACCAAGGGAATCATTGTTGCACTACTGGGCCCCAATGGAACCAAGGGGCCATTGGACACAGCAGGACTTCATGGAACCAATAGACCATTATGGCACTGTGGGGCCTTGTGGAACCATGGAGACCATTAAGATCCTTAAAGACATGTGCAATCAAGTGACCATTATGACACCTGAGGGCATCATGGAAGCGAGAAGCCATTGTGACACTGCAGGGCTCTGTGGAAGGAAGGGAACATGAAATAGGCGTGGCTGCCTTGGCTTCCCATGGGTCACCTGACAGGTCTGCCTGAGCTTGGAATGCTGAAGGCCATTCCCATCTGCCCCTGAATCATTGGGTCTCTGAGCTTTTCTTTTTATGGAAAAGAACTGTCCATTTTTTCCAGGCATCCATGGCCAAAATTCCGATTCCACCTCCAACTATGTGTGTATTCAAGGATGGCTGCCAGACTAAAGTTGCCAGGACAGACAAGTCTGGCTGGTCATTGACTCCTGAGTGGCAGCACTCATCTATTTTCCAAACACTGGAAATGGCACTGCGCTTTTCTTTGTATGGAAAAAAAATCCCTCTTTTCCAGGCACAAATGTTCTAAATTAGGACTCCACATTCGTAATTTCAAATATCCAAGGGTTGCTCCAAGCAAACCTGCCAGGACAGACAGGTCAGGCTTACCTTGGCCTCTGATGGCTTCCACTCATCATCTCCTGAAACACGGGGGCTCTGTGGTTTCCTTCCTATGGAGACCAATGTGACATTTGAGAGCCTTGTGAAATGAAGGGGCCATTGTGACACTGCAAAACCTTGTGTAACCAAGGATAGACATTCAGGGCTCTCTGTGTCAGTCACGTCAGCTGGGGTTAGCTGATGGATAGGTCAGTGCTCCCCAGGATTTTGGATTGTGCCAGGTCTGGCGGATTCATTGTTGCTTCGAGGGACCTCGGCCCGGGATTGGCAGGGGCAAAAACAGTTTCACCTGCATAGGATTGCAGGTGGGTTTGGGGAAATGCAAGATATTTATTGCCCATTTTGCCACTGTGTTTTTACAATATGCACCCAAGTCCCATAATTTATTTGGTGTGTTCTGGTGGCTGTTGCCCCTAAGATGGAGAAGGAGAAAAATGGGCAGCCAGATGTCCAATGTAGAAAGGAGCATATATGGTTGCTTTAAGTTAATTCTAACAGATCCTGACAAAATATTTTCAAAGAACAAATTAAAATCAATCATGAGGTGGATCATTAAAAATTTTCCAGATGCCTCTGCTGATGAAATCCATACCACTGAATTTTAGGACTCGGTGGGACTTAAACTGTACAACCTTTCGATCAAAAGGGACTCCATTGCAGTCCACATGCTGCCCATCTTCCACACCATCCTTGAGACCATTCACCAGCAAGCAGTGTCTCAAAAACTCAATCCGTTGGTCACTCCTAACTCAGGACCTCCCCTCAAAAATGCCTTTCTCAGACCTGCCACAATGGTCCAAGATGGCAATGGCCATGTGGTCTTGGAATATCATGCCCTGGAGACTCAAGATGGAAGGAGCCTGAATGTGGCTTGGGAGCCGGATCATCCTCCTCCCATCTTGGCTCCTCCATTTCCTGCTACCACAACCTTCTCTTCCGCCCTGAACAAACCTCCAGACTCCATCCCCACAACTGTGGGTCATGTCCCTACTGTAAATCATTCCACTTTCACCCTGGGCCATGCCTCCAGAACTCTACCCCGGAAGTCTGCCATCGTAAATCAAGGCCCTTCCTCCCCAACACCTGACAAAATGGCAGTGCCATTTGCCTCACCCTCCAGCAATAATATAACCCCATGGTCACAGATGCTAAGCCCAACTGTCACACTATTTCTAATTCAAATGTTTCTCCTCCAAGTTATTCTTCCTCCCCGGAAGACAGTTTGGATTCCCCAGAGCCACCTTTCCCCTCAACCCCAGAAGGTCCCTAGGAAAGGATTCGGAAGGAAGCAGTTAAGGAAGGAGACTGGCAAAGAGTGTCAAAACCCCTCATTGCACCCGTATGTTATGAAAGAAGGGGGCAGAATCCCAGGTATCAGCCATTGGTTTACGGGGAAATCAAAGATCTGTGTAGGACAGCTAAATACCATAGGAAGGACTTACTTTGTTTTAATGGCCTAATGAGGGCCATGTTTACAGCACATCATAACTCCCTATGATTTAAAATGTATTAGGACCACGTTGTTGTCGCCTACAGAATACAACCTGTGGGAAGGGGGATGGAAGTGTTTACTAAATCAATTAATAGCAGACTATGCTAATAATGAGGCAAGGGCGGAATTGACAATCAACCATCTAGCTGGAGAAGGACAACACAGCCTACCAGATGACCAAGCAGCAGGTACCCCCAGAGAAGTATTGGATGATATCAAAGAGATGGCTTTGAAAGCTTTAATCCAGGTATCGCATTGTAGTACCCCCAATTTGGACTACCTTGGGTGGCTGCAGCTAAAGCTTCAGGAAAATCAGACCATCATGGGTGACTGTTAAGTAAGCAAACCAATGCTACTCCCTCACACTGAGTGGCCTGCTCTCAGACATAGAAACCATCAGACATGCTACCTTGCAGAACAGCGATAGAATTTTTATTCTGGGCACATGGGCATGGCTGTGTAGACTCTGAGGGCATGTGTTGCATGAACCTCTCCAGCCAGAGCAAGTCAAACCACAAGAGCATTCAAGTACTGAATGAAGAGTTCAAGAAGCTTCAAGTGGAAAACAAAGACTGGGTCAATGAACTCTTCCAGTCCAAGGGACTAAAGGGTTGCATGATGTCTATCTAAAACAGGACATTTAATTTTCTTAGCTGTTGTTGTATTGTTAATTGTCTCATGTTTGTTTGGATGCTTTCAGAAAGCCGTACAAAATTCTTTCAGTTCCATCTTGGCTGTAAAACAGAAAGAGGGAAGATACCCAACACAGGCTCCTCATGGACTCCTTGGAGGAGAGAACTGGAGGTCAGGATGGCACAAAAGCCTCTCAGAGACTCAGTGTGGGCAAGGAACTCCTTAAAATTACCTAAAAGTATTCTTAAATCCATAAAGTACCTTAAAAACCTCAAGTATCTAAAGCCATTAATGAGCCCCACTGAGTGTCAGTACAAAGCTCTCCTGGGACTCGTTAAAGCAGAGAATTGGGGCCATGATTGCACAAACCTCTCACAGAGTCAGTATCAAAAGGGAAACACCAAGTACCTTAAAATAACTTAAGTAAGCTGAAGTACTAATGAGCCCCAATGAGTGTTGTTACTGACAAAGCCTCTCCAGGGAGTAATTAAAGCAGATAATTGGAGGCCATGGCTGCACAAACCTCTCAGAAACTCCAAGGCAAAAGCCAAACCCAAAGTCCTTTCAAAAACCTGCAGTCCCTGCAGGGAGCATTCAGGAGCCCCCAGGACCATTCCTGAGCAAGGCTCCCCAGGGACTCCTTCCAGCAGATCCTTGAGGCCCCTGGGATGTGGGCTAGGGGGGGATGCTGAGGGCAGGACAAGGGGCTGACAGTGCCTAGCCTGGCTGGGGCTGTGCCAGGAGGCCCCAGGGCCTCAGGACAAGGTGTCTCCTCACAGCCCTTGGTGGCACCGACACCTCTGTGCCCCAGGGCACCAAGACTTTACTTCTCTTTGTCCCCACCTGTCAGCACTGCCTCCAGTTCCCTGCTCTGCCTGGGGCCCGGGGACACTTTCTCAGTTGTGTCCCTCACTGGGACCCATTAAAAGTCCAAGAAAGTTTGGAGTTGGATTCTGACTTGGAGTTCTGGAGAGGTTTCTTCAGCTCCCTCTCAGGGACTGATGTTCAGGGCCTGAGCACAAAGCCCCAGAGGCTCATTAATGTCCTTGTGCTGTGTCTGTGCTGCTGAGCTGGGCTGGGCTCCTGGCACAGAGGCAGGTCCTGGTAACCAAGAGGAGCTTCAAAAGCACATTTCTCTTGATGAGCAGCTCTTCTGCCAGCCCAACAGGGCTGGGGCACTGCCTGCAGCCAGCCCAGGCACAGAGAGCTTCAATCAGTCAGGGCTGGGGAGGTGCTGAGAAGTGCCTGGGGCACAATCACAGCCAGCCCTTGGTACAGGAACCTCTGACTGCAGGACAATGCAGCAGCAGCTCCTGGAACTATCTCCTGCAGCTGGAACATCCCAATGCCTACAGAGCCTGTGAGTACATTCTCTGATTGTCTCTTGTGCAGAGCAGCCAGGGGTGCCCTGGGCTGTTGTGCAGAGCAGGGTCCTGCAGCCCAGGGTGCTGTGCTGGGGCAGGGACTCTGCTGCCTGCCAGGGACAGCTCTCAGCCAGCCCTGACAGCTGCTCCCAGTGCTGGGGAACAAGGTCTGGGTGGGAGGAGACAGCTGGTCAGGCTTGGAAGTGTTCTCCTTGTGTTGAGGATGCTGTCTTTGTCAGGACTGCTCCCAGCATAGCATTTAACTGCAGAATGTTTCCAAGTAGATTATACAGGGAGCACAGCAAGGCAGAGGCTGCATAAAAGGGAAAAATTTATTAATCTACTGCTTTGGGTTGCTGGGATGGAAAATTGCACGTAGATATTTATCTCTCGGTTCATGAATAGAAAAAAAAAAAAAATTTATCTCAGGTCTGAATAAAGTAGGCAGTGACAGAAATCAGCACAGGACCCCTCACAGGCAGTGTCAACGTCACTTTTCCAGTCTCCTCAGGGTTGCTCTGATCTTGCCATCAGAGCCTGCAGAGCCAGAGCTGCCCCTAGTCAGTGCCAGAGCTGGGAGGGATCTGCAGGGCAGAGCTGAGCCCCCAGGGCTGGGCTGGGCTCTGGCAGCACTGGCAGGGCCCAGCCCGGGGCACAGGGAAGCAGCTGCTGGCAGGGACAGCTCCAGGCAGTAGAGCCCTGGGTAGGGAGTGTGTGGAATGTGCCCCTAGGCTGGTGTGGGATATTTAAAGTCCTCTCCAAACCCAACTATTCCATGATTACTTTTTTCACAGGTCCTCTTGCCAAGGCACAGCAAATGTCCAACAGCAGCTCCATCAGGCACTTCCTCCTGCTGGCATTGGCAGACACGCGGCAGCTGCAGCTCCTGCACTTCTGCCTCTTGCTGGGCATCTCCCTGGCTGCCCTCCTGGGCAATGGCCTCATCATCAGCACCGTAGCCTGTGGCCACCACCTGCACACACCCATGTTCTTCTTCCTGCTCAACCTGGCCCTCAGTGACCTGGGCTCCATCTGCACCACTGTCCCCAAAGCCATGCACAATTCCCTCTGGGACACCAGGACCATCTCCTACAAAGGATGTGCTGCTCAGCTCTTTCTGAATTTCTTCTTCATCGCAGCAGAGTATTTTCTCCTGACCATCATGTGCTATGACCGCTACGTGTCCATCTGCAAACCCCTGCACTACGGGACCCTCCTGGGCAGCGGAGCTTGTGCCCACATGACAGCAGCTGCCTGGGCCAGTGCTTTTCTCTATTCACTTCTGCACACAGCTAATACACTTTCCCTTCCCCTTTGCAAGGGCAATGCCCTGGGCCAGTTCTTCTGTGAAATCCCACAGATCCTCAAGCTCACCTGTGCCAAATCCTACCTCAGGGAATTTGGGCTCCTTGCTGTTAGTGCCTGTTTAACTTTTGGTTGTTTTGTGTTCATTGTTTTCTCCTATGTGCAGATCTTCAGGGCTGTGCTGAGGATCCCCTCTGAGCAGGGACGGCACAAAGCCTTTTTCACCTGCCTCCCTCACCTGGCTGTGCTCTCCCTGTTCTTCAGCACTGCAGTGTTTGCCTACCTGAAACCCGCTTCGATCTCTTCCCCATCCCTGGATCAGATCCTGTCAGTTCTCTACTCAGTGGTGCCTCCTGCCCTGAACCCCCTCATCTACAGCCTGAGGAACCAGGAGCTCAAGGCGGCAGTGTGGAGTCTGATGACAGGATGGTTTCAGAAACATTAAACTGCTGACCAAGTTCTTCAACTTCTTCTTACTCTTGTAATAAAATTTATCTTTAATACTTCTTGTTCCATTTTGGAGGTTCTTTTTCCTTCTTTTACTTCAATAATTTTGTCTGATACTGTTAGGCTGGATGTGGCCTACACACGTCATTAGGGTCAAAGAAGAAAAAGTGTTTATTTTGCATGTTCCCCAGCTTACATACTTTATAAAAAATGTGATCTTAAAACATTAATTATATCACAATAACTAATTATATTAATTATTGCAAAGTTATTAACATCAATATAATTGGCAGAAGTTTTACAGAAAATTTATAAGGTCAGTATATACATTTACTTATGCACATAGTCCAGCTTTAAAAATTTTTCAGGTACATTTACTAATCTGTTCCCATGCTGACCACCTTGTTTTCTTCTTTGCTATGGATAAAATCTAAAAAATTCAATTGTTACTTCTTCTGTTAACTCTGCTTTGCTTGCAAGCTAGCTGTAAAGCCCTTCTTATTGTCCACAGAGAAAGGTCATTGTTTGTGCCATTCCTCATTTTGTTTCCCTCCACCTACCCTGTGCCCACAGACTGTGTCAGTGAGGGGCTGTGCTGTCCATGGCTTCAAAGTAACTAAAGGATCTCCCAGCAGAGTTTTCTGCAGAGATGCCCTTTGGTTGCCTTCTCACAGTAGCAATGTCTGTGTGCAGAGCTGGGGGCAGATCAGTGCTGGCCCAGCAGCTGTGCCCAGCAGCAGCAGCACTTGGTGTTGCCAGTGCTGCTGCCGTGGCCCAGCCCCACTGCCCTGGTGGCCCTGGTGTTGCTGTAGGGCCTGAGTGCTCTCGGGGCTGGGCACGGCCCTGGGGGTGGCAGTGCCAGGGCTGCAGCAAAGACAGGCCATGGGCACAGCTGTGGCAGCCCTGATGCCTCAGGCCAGGCCCGGGGGGCTCCAGGCTCCTTGCCCAGGCTCTCTCAAGAACACGGCCAGACCGATGCTCAGCCCAGAAAACCCCCGTGAGCAGCCCCAGGCTGGCCGTGGGCAGGCTGGGAGCAAACAGCATGGCTGGGGCTCTGCAAGGGCCCTGGGGCATATGGGAAGGAGGAGCAGAGCAGGGGCTGATCCATCCCCAGTGCACTGCACAGCCCAGGGCAGCATCCCAGAGTGTCCTCATGGAGCTGCCAACAACATCCCCATTCTGCAGCCCTGGCCTCTCCCCCAGCTCACACAGGTGCCCCATCCTTGCAGCACAGACACAGCAGCACTGGCTCAGCAGCCCCTGTTTGCATTGCAAACAGCAGGCAGGAGCACCTTTATGCTGTTGCTGTGGGGACATGAACCTGAGGGAGCACAAATGCCATCAGCCCGTGGAGCCAGCAAGGGCTGAGGGACACCAGGGAAAGCACTCAGCTTTGTCCTGGCCTCTGCAGTCAGCCAGAAAGTTTGTTCCCATCAGCTGGGAGTTTCCTGTCCCACTGCAGACGCTGTTGTTCAGAGCCAGGGCTGCCTGGCAGCCACCCCCAAACCCCCCTGAGCATTTCCTTGGCTTCACCATTGCTTTCTATGCTTTTTCCTGCTATAAATTTCTTCCTCTTGCCGACCCCTGTTCCCTGCCCCACCAACAGCTCATCCCTGTGTGCCCTTTCCTCTCTGGCCCCACTTCCTATTGCAGTTCCTGACTTGGCCCCATGGGAACGTCCCTTGGGCAGCAGGATCATCCTACAAGTGCTGCAGGAATTGTCTGCAGGCTCCTGCAGTGTCTCATGCTGCTCCCTTGCCAGAGGCACCACAGGCCAGGGGGGCACATCTGGGCTGCTGTGTCTGGCTCTGGGGCTCCCTGTTCTGGGCAGTGAGGAGGAGCTGCAGAGGCTCTGCAGGACTGACAGGATGGGCTTTGGGGCTGGCAGGAGAAGCTGAGGGACCTGGGCTGCTGGAGCTTCTGAAGAGGAGGCCCAGGGCTCATTCTGCAACTGCTCCAATGGTGGTTTCAGAGAATCCCAAAATCGGCAAGGTTGGAAAATACTTTAGAGATCATCAAGTCTAACCTGTGCCCCTAAAACTGCCTGGTCTGCCCTGAGCCTCCTCTTCTCCAGGATAAATAACTCCAGCTTCCTCAGCCACTCCTCACAGGACTTGTGTCCCAGACCTCTCCAAAATCTTGTTGACCTTCTCTGGACACGCTCCAGCCCCTCCATGTACTTCCTAAATTGGAGGGCCCAGAACTGGACACAGGACTGAAGGTGCTACCAAACCAGAGCCGAGCACAGGGGAAGAATCACTGCCCTGCTCCTGCTGGCAACATTATTCCTGATCCATAGGAGTGCCAGGGGTTGGATGAGGGGAATGGTGGGGAAGGGGTGGGGACAAAGTGTTATTGATTGGCAGCCATGAAGGGTCTTGATTTTCATATCTAGTCAGACTGCATTAGAAGGAACTGGGGGCCAATATCAACTGTGGATTGCTGATACCAAGCAATAAACAGGAAAAGAAAACAGGACAAAACAGTTCTCTCTGCATTGTTTTCAGTATAGTATATTCACTTTGAATACACTTTTGTAATCTGTCTAATTAATAGAAGAATAAATATCTTGCATTATTTTCAGAGAATTTTCTTTTTTGGGAGATTTGAACAAATGTTTATGAGCTTTTCCTATTGAATTCCTGAACAGAACATCTCTAGAGAGAAGAGGCCTCTGGAGTAAGAAAACTCGTTACCAAACTCCAAGTGGCGGAGGATCCATCCCCATCCGAGCAGCAGTAAAGAGAAATGGGCACAGCTTTGTGGCGGCCCCAGCTCTGGGATGGGCCCTGGGCCTGGAGCAGGAGCAGCTCTTGAGGGGCCCAAGGCCGCGGCTTTTGTGCTGCCCTGGGCAGATGGGATGGCAGCAGGGGCTGCAGAGCTCTCAGCACCTCAAGCAGAGGGGAGCAGGGCAGCCAGGGAGCCTCCTTTGGCCTTGGCCAAGCACCTTTCCTCATGGCTGGGGCTGAATCCTGTGGCAGCTGCAGCTGCTGCTGTGCCCTTGCCAGGGGCTGAGGCCGTGGGGCAGTGCCCAGAGCAGCCTGGCCTGAGCAGAGCTGTGGGGCCAGAGCCAGCTGGGCTGGGCTGGGCTGGGGGGAGGCCCTTGGTGCTGCCCAGAGCTCAGGGCAGCTGGCAGAGCTTGCAGGGAGCTGGGCTGGGCTCAGAGAGCCTGGCCCAGAAACCATCAGTGTCCATCTCAGCCTGGCTGAGCGTGCAGGGGCAGGACTCAGGCCAGGCCTTGTGGGGCAGGGCCAGCGCCTGTGCAAGGCATTGCAAACAGGCAAGTGGCCCAGAGAGGAGGCTGCTCTGTGCCCAGGGTAACATGGACAGAGCAGGGAGGAGGCCCAGGACATTTGTCAGTGCCAGCCTCTGTGCCCAGGCCTTAGCAGCCCTGGCTGCTTAGCCCAGCTTTGGCCTGGGCTGAGTTTGGCTGTGGCCCAGCTCCATCCTCCTGTTGGGCTCAGGGCCTGTTCCCAGCCGTGGCCAGCCCTGGCTGCCTCTCTGCTGGCCCAGAGGCTGGCAGACCCCTGGGCAGGGCTGTCTGTTCAGCCCCACAGGTGCCAGGGGCTCTGCAGGAGCTGGCAGAGGCTTCCCAGCCGGGAGGCCATGGGGCACAGAGCCTCAAGGCTGCTGTGGGCACCACGGCACAGGGGCTGTTCCCAGCGGCAATGCTCCTGGCCTGGGCTGGGCCTGCACAGGGTCTGGGCCACCATGGCTGTGCCAGCACAGGGCCACAAAGGGGCCACGCAGCCGCTGCTGGGGCTGACAGCAAGGCCAGGCACACACAAGCAATTGCTGAGCATGGCCTGCGCTGGCCAGGCCTGACTGTGCCAAAGGCAGAGCTCAGCTGCCCTTGGGGGCTGCAGCAACAGTCCAGAGCCCAAAGAGCCTCCATGGCTGTGCTGGAGACCAAGGCTGCAGGAGGGAAATGCAGGGCTGCTGCAGGGTAGGGACGGCATTTAATTCCAGCACACACCTCAGCTCTCTGATGATGCCGGCACCATGCTGGGCCCTGTTTCAGACTGGAGCAGTGCAGACTGGGGACATGTCAGATGCTACTGGGACATCCCAGAGAGCTGAGGGAAGAGCTGTAATGGATTTGAAACTGTTCAAATGTTTAATTTGTGTTTGTTGGCAAGAAACCTTTCTGTGCCTCTGAGTGTCACCAGGCCCTGAATCCAAAGGACACAAACCTGATGAGTTGTGGCTCCCACTGCAGGGGCACTTGGACCTTGGCTCTGCACCGGAGACCTCTTCATCCCCTTTCTCTCTTTTCTCCCTCTGGGCATGGAGGGAGCTCCTGACTTCAGCCTGTGACTCGTGTGTGCAAAGAGCAATTCGGGGAAGAATTGGGGCAGGAAGGTTTTGGGGGACCTTGGCATCTATGCTGGGCACAGAAGGTGTTTCCATTGCTCTGAGACTGTCTGCTGTGGAAAGTAGATTTAATATCCAGCAGAGGAATTACTTTTGCATTTGATGGAGCCGTGCCTTCCCTTGGCTTTGTTGGCTGACAAGAAATGAACATCCCTCTGTGTCTCGGGCAGCTCCTTCTGCAAGGAAAGCAGGTGGCAGTTGGAGCCAAGGAGCTGAAAGCCGCAGGTGCAGCCTGGGCTGGAGGGAGCTCAGATTTGCACAAGGTTGCTCTGAGTGCCAGGTCTTGGATGGTGGAAATGGTGGGCTGGGGACAGGGACAGAGCCTGATTGATTGTCAGTGACAAAGGGTCTTGATTTTCATATCTATTCAAATTACATGAGGAGGTTCTTGGATTCAGTGTCAATTGGAGACTGCACATATCAATAAATCAACAGGAAACTAAACTAAACTTGTCCTAAAAAAATATTTTCTCTCTGTCTTTTCAAATATCATGTATTCACTTTGAATACACGACTGAGAGCTACTTAACTACAAAATATTTTGTAACTTTAATCAAAATATTCCCAATGGCTTGGCTTGTTAAAGTGTTCTGAATGTTAATGAGCCCTGGGAAACTGAATTCCTGCACTGAAGAGCTGAAGGCTGAACAAGCCTCTGGAGCAGTACAATTCAGCAGCAGCCTCCAAGTTGCTGAGGATGTCAGCAGCCCCCACTGAGGCCATCCCTGCCCAGAGACCATGGGGGAATGGGCAGACAAGGAGAGCATCCCTGGGGCTGGGACAGCACAACTCAGAGGCACCAGCAGCTCTAGCTGGGAAATGGAGTGTGGAATGTGGCTGGGGAAGCCCTGCCTGGGCTGTGCCAAGCAGGACAGACAAGCCCTGACTGCCATCCCTCAAACAACTCTCTCAAGGAGACATTTAAAAGAATTACTGTTGTTTGTGTACTCTGAGTTGGACGCACTGGAGAAATACCAACAAGAGATTCTCAGGAACTCAAAACAATAAACCAGCCTTTACTGGCAATCTGGAAAATCAAGAAAATTTTTGCAAAATTTTCAGTACGACAAACAATCAACAGAAACACTTCTCAAAGCAATACCTTGGCTCATCCAATTCCACAAATTGTAATCCTGTTCTTGTTTATGTCAATTAAAATTTACAAGAGAACAAAATTAGAAGAAGACACAGAAAGAGAGAAAGACAAAACAGATACAGAGAAGCACACACAGAGCTACCAACTCCTGGGTTCCAATGGTGTTAAAATAAACAGAAATTCTAAGAGGAGGTAGGGTCAAGACGTGTGCTTTCCTTGTGGTCAGCCTTCAATACCCCTTGGTCTTCCTGGGCCCTTCCCCCAGGTGGGACTTGGGCTCATTTGGTCCCTCGGGAGCTGGGCTGGGGGCTGCAGAGGTGGCTGTGGAGCATTGCCTGTGCTGTGCCAGGGACTGGCAGACACTGCTGGGCTGGGATAGAGGCTCTGGGGGGATTGGGGTCACAGGGCAGGGCAGTGCTAGACCTGCCCCTTCCTCCCCCACACACAACATATTTTGATCCAACAATCTTCTCCAGTCTGTAACAACAGGCAATGCTGGAGGTGAAATCCCATTCTGGCCATGGACACCTGGCCTAGAAGGGCAGCTCTTTTCTATAGGAAGGAAAACACAGAGCCCGAGTGTTTGGAAAGTGGGTGAGAGACTCACTGGGCCAAGGCCAGCCAGATTTGTCAGTAATGGCAGATTTTGTCTGGGACGAGTCTTTGGATATAGGCAATTTTGGAGGTGGAAACCCAAGCTCAGCCATGGGCATCTTGAGAAGCAGGACAGTTCTTTCCCATAGGAAGGAAAGCACAGAGCCTTGACAAGTGTTTTGGGGTCAGATGGGAGGTGACCCTTGTGAGCCCATTGCCAGCCAGACTTGTCCTGGCAATATTCCTATGGCAACAATCCCTGGATATAAGGAAATTTGGAGGTGAAACTCAAATTCTGGCCAAGCATGCCTGGAGGAGAAGAACAGATCTTTTCCACAGGAAGGAAAACATGGAGCCCCATTGTTTCAATAGCAGATGAGACCCTAAATATGTCAAGGTCAGTTGGACCAGTCATGTGGCTCCTGGGAGGCCAAACCAGACAGATCTGTTCTTTGTTCCCTTGGTTTTATGGTGTCGCATAGTGTCACAAGGACTTGTTGATTACAGGAAGATCTGCAGTTGGATCCAATGGACCCTTAGTTCATTGGAGTCCCACAATGTCAGAATGGCCCCTAGGTTCCAGAAGGCCTTGCAGTGTCACAATAGCCCCACTGATTCCATGTGCCCTTGCAGTGTCACAATGGTCTCCATGGTTCCACAAGTCCCACAATGTAATGTGACTCCTCTATTCCATGAGTCCTGCAATTTCACCATGGACCTTTGGATCCTGGGTGTTTGCAGTGTCACAATGGTCTCCTTTGGCTCCACAGTGTCACAATGGACCATTGATGACAAGAGGCCCCTCTGTATCACAATGGACCTTTGGTTCCATGCAGCCCCGCAGTGTCACAATGGTCTCCTTTGGCTCTCCAGTGTCACAATGGACCACTGATGACACGAAGCCCTGCAATGTCACGATAGACCTATTGTCCATGCAGGCCTGCAGTGTCACAAAGGCCTCTTGGTTTCACCAGGCCCCACAGTATCACCATGGTCCTCTTGGTTCTGTGGGGACCTCCAGGATCTCAATGGTCTCACTGGTTTCATGAGGCCTCACAGTGTCACAATGCTTTGCTTATTCCATGGGGCCTCATAGTTTCACAAAGGTCTCCATGATCCCATGAGTCCACTCAGTGTCACAATGGTCCCTTGGTTCCATGGTGCCCCACAGTGTCACAATGGCCTCTTGGGTCCATGAGGCTGTGAAGTGTCTTAGTGGTTTCTTCATGATTCCATGAGGCCTTGCAAAGTAACAATGGATGTCTGGCTCCATGGGGGTCTCACACTGTTACAATGGCCCCTTGGTTCCATGATACCCCAAAGTGTCACAATGGTCTCCACAGTTCCATGTGGCCCTGCAGTGTCACAATGGATCCTTGGTTTGATGGGGCCTCACAGTGCCACAGCGATCCCTACGTTCCATGAGGTCACACGGCATCAGTACAGTCCCCTTGGTTCCATGAGGCCCAGCAATGTCACAGTGCTCTCCATGATTCCATGAGGCCCCACAGTGTCACAATGGTCCCTTGGTCTCTCAGGGCCCCACAGTGTCACAATGGTCCCTTGGTTCCATGGGCCCTGTGCTGCTCCATTCCCCCCTCCCTTTCTCAGGCCACCCTGCCAGCTGAGAAATGCTCCCTGGGGCTCGGCCTTGGCCAACAGCCCCTGGGCTCAGCTCCTCTGCAGCTCATCACAAACACTGTCTGCTCCAGGCACTGCTGCTGCCCAACCAGCTCCTGGTTTCTGTAGGAGCAGCCCTGGGAACTGGTTTTGTTCCCTCTGTGGCACAACATCCCTGTTCTCACCCTGCCAAAGAAAGCTGTTGGTGCCAAGTGTGGCCAGGATGAACCATTGCTGGGACTGAAGCCCCTCTCTTGGGGCTCTACAAACAGCGCTCCAAAAGGAGCCCTTGGAGCTCTCCTGGGCCAGCGACTCCCTCTGAGTGGGGCCTCTCCCAGCCGGGAACTCTCCCGTTTGCTGCACTCGGGCATCCCCAACAACAACAGAGCCTGGGCCGATCCCCCCACTCCTCCAGGCTCAACCCTTTGCCCTTTGCTGGGGAGATGTCAACGTATTCACAGGGAGCATTTGCTGCCCTCAGGGGAATTTCTCACAGGTGCCTTGCACTGAGTGTTTGTGTCTGTGTGGACACATGAGGGCCTGTGCTGGGGAAATGTGGCAGAAATGCTGCTCTCGGAGGGGTTGGAATGCCTGGGATAGCTGAATCAGTCAGGCCTGTAAGTGAGGTTAAATCACAAGGTCTAAGCTAAGTTAAATGATGCTAAGAGTTGTTTTGCTAAGTTGTTGAGTTTAATTTAAGTTATTAGCTAAGTTAAATATTGTTGCGTTATTCCTCTTTTAAATTGCTAAATCAAAAGTTTTAAGTAAGGTTAAATACTGTTAAGCTCTGTTCTTTTGCTAAATTGTGAAGTTGAAAGTGTCAGTAAAGGTAAAGCTGTAGGTTAAGTCCTGTAAAATTTGAGCTCTGTTAGGCTTTTAGGCCATATTCCTTTCATCCTTGCCCTCACTGTCCTTGTGTCACACACTGACAGGGAGAGTTCTCTGATGATTTCTGGATTGATTGCCTGGAATTTGTTTGGTTTTGTTGTTGCTTTGTTTCCATGGTGTGCCTGAAGTATCCAGTCAGGAGCAGAGTGGTTCTTGCTGAGGAACTCTGTGGTGCTGTCACTTAATATTAAATCTGGTTATTGCTGATCCCTTGCCAGGGATTTTTCAGTGCTCTCAAGTCCTCGCTTATACCAGAGTGAAGGAACTCTGGCCCAGGCTCTGGCCCTGGGGGACACGGGGACGCTGCCGGGGGGTCCCTGTCCCCCTGTGCCACCCCCATGGCCCCTGTCCCCCGTCCCCATGTCAGGCTCTGGGGTCGATCTCGTGGAACATCCTCTGGGGGAGGCTGCGGGGCCGGGGGCGGGGGGACCCAGGGGGACAGGGGACCCTGCTGTGCACGAGCAGGGTTGGATTGCTCTGGGGGGAGCTGTGAGGGGGGCCAGGGCATAGTGACCTTCCCAGTGACCTCATGTAGCCCCTGTGATGTCACACTGCCCTTGTGATGTCACACAGCCCCTGTGATGTCACACAGTCCCTGTGATGTCACACTGCCTCCTATGATGTCACAGATCTAACTCTGGGATGTAACCCTGGAATGTCATGCAGCTGAATGTGATGTCACAAAACCATCCTGTGATTTCATTGTCTGTTCTGTGACATCACAGCCTGCTCTATGAATTTACACAGCCAATTGGTGATGTCACAACCCACTCTCTGAAGTCACAGAGCCACCCTCTATGATGGCAGGATCTGCTCAATGGCCACACACTCTACCGTATGATGTCACAGTCAGCTCTGTGTACACGAGCTGCTCCTGGCCAGAGCTGTCTCTCTGCAGTGCTGCCCTTGCCAGGAGCTGCCTCCGTGCCAGGAGCCCAGCCCAGCTCAGCAGCACAGACACAGCACAAGGACTTTATGACCCTCGGGATCTTTGGTGCTTTTTGCATCAGGCCCAGTCGCTCAGAGAGGGCTTAAAAATTTCTCAAGAATTCAAAAAGAGATTGAAACACTGCAGTTTCTCATACTTTAAATAGCTCCATCTGTGCAACACAACTGAGAAAGTGTCCCCAGGTTCCAGGTAGAGCAGAACACTGGAGGCAGTGATGAACGGTGGGGACAAGAAAGGAAAAGGTGTCTCTGGTGCTGAGCACACCTCGATGTGTTTGAGGAATGCAAAGGGCCAAGGCCTGAGCCCCAGCCCCTGGCCAGGCAGATCCTGTCCCTCCCTCCTTGCTCAGGGCTCTTCCCGGGATGGGCACTGGCATGTGGGCATGAGCAATGCCAAGGGCAGGAGCATGGGGCAGCCCCTGCCAGGCTGCTGAGCAGGGACAAGGAGGCAATGAGGCCCCAGCCCTGCAAGGGTCACTTGTCTCCTGCTCCTGCCTCAGGCCCAGGCCCAGCAGCCATGGCCAAAGTGCTGCCCAGGTTGGCTCTGGCAGGGCTGTCTTGCAGCTGCTGCCCATCCCTGTGCCCTGTGCAGCCCAGGCTGTCCCACGGTGTCCCTGCCCTGCGCCTCTGTCCCTGCAGGCTGTCGGCGTCCCCTGGCTGCCCCACCCGGCTGTCCCCTTCCTTTGCTGACAGCTCTGCCTCCTGCCTGCCCACACAGAGCCTTGGGCTGCTCCAGGCTCCTGCTGGGGACATGATGCACCACAGCCCTGACCTGCCAGGGAAATTCCTTTCTCCTGGTGCCAGTCTGGGCCTCCCCAGATGTACTTGTGCCATTATTTCCTTCTCATGGTTATATCCTCTATGAAGAAAAGCTCCAGCCCCTCAGAAACCACCCTCCAATTCCTCCCAAGCTACTCCTGTTCTGTCCTCAGTCTCCACATCAGAGCCCAGAGCCATTAGACTTACCCTACTGGTTTTGTGATGAGGCCTCCAAACCCCATCTTGGGAGATTTTTAGTTCCTCTCCAAGGTCTGTGAAAATAGAAAAATAGTGGTCAAATTTATTTTCTGCTAAATCTTGCAGTGACAGAAGAAAGGTCAATACCTCTAAACAGAAGGAGGGTGGATTTACATGTATTAGAAGGAGGAAACATTTTACACTTATGAGAGTGTCACAAAATTGCAGCTTTTTTTCCAGAGAATTGGATGCCACATCCCAGGCATTGCCCAAGATCGGGAGCTTTGTGCAGCCTGACCCAATTAAACCCTCTCATTCCCAAGGACAGAATTCCTGTTGTGTGTGTTCTCTGATGTGCTGGGTGCCCTCACAACGCTTCTGGCCAGAATGTCTGCTGAGGGCAGCCAGGCTGCTTCTGGGGCAGTGGCCTCACAGCCATCACCATGGCAGCCCTGTCCCCTGGGCCTGGCTCTGCCCTTTCCTCTGCCCCTGCCTTGGCTCTGCTGCCATGAAGAGTTTTGTCATTAATATCTTGTCCCCAAGGTGCTGGGGCCAGTGGCTTCCCAGTCAGGCTTCTGGAGCAGAAGTGGCTTTTCAGAGCCAGCCAGGAATGAGCCCTGAGGCAGCAGCTCTGCAGTGGTGGCCACCAGGCCGGGCTGCCAAGGGAGGCTTCTGGCCATGGCCTGCAAGCAGCTGCTGCTGCCAAGGTGCCTTTGGTGCCTCAGGCTCTCCCTGGCACAGCTCCCAGCATGGCACTCTGCCCTTGTGCCCGAGCCCTTCCCTGTGCTAGGGCTGGCCTGGGGCTTTTCCTGCAGCGGGACCTGCCCTGCTCATGGCACAGGAAAGGCAGTTCCTGCTGGAGCAGGAGGCTCTGCCTGCAATGGGCTCCAACAACTCCAACAAGGCCCTGTTTGCAAAGCCCCCAGTGGGAAATGAAGGAGGGGTGTCACACTGCTTTTGGGGTGAATAATGCTGAAACCAGCCTGACTCCTCCATCCCAAAGTTCAACATCCTCAGAGGGAGCTGAAGCTGTGGCAGAGGTGGAAAAATCCCCCGAGAAAGGAGCAACCAAATGACACCACTGAGAGCTTCTGCAGAGCTGCTGAGCTGGCCCAGCCTGGGTGCATCTGACTGACAGGGCAGCACCTCAGACTGGAAAAGCCTTGTCCCAAATAATAATGGCAGCATCTCCTGACATTTCCCTTCTTGGGGGGTGTGGAACTTCCTCACTGCAGTGGGGACACCCCTCAAGGTCACTGCTCCAGCCTGAGTTGAAGGGATTTGCCCACAGTCATTGGTCTGCAGGAGTAACATCAATCTCTGCATAATTACAGATTTTGCTTTAATGCAGTTCCTTTGAAATAATTTCTTAGTGCCCTATATAATATATTATACATCTCTTATATTTATGATTTAGGCAATTTTCTCTAATCATTACCATAATATATCATACATATTTATATAAAAATATCTGGTGTGCCATCCCTAATCCTGTGGGACAAATTCTACAAAGATTTAATTCCAACTTTATAATTCTTTACACACAAACTCTGTAAAAGTCTGGAACTCAGATTGGAAACCGCTGCTCCAAGGCTACTCTCACAGAAGACATTGAGAATGCCTGGAGATACTTGGGGGTATCTGTGGGTTTGTGGCGGCTATTTGGGCTCCTTTCTGCACCTTGTGACTCAAGAGGAGCTTCTCTAATAAACATTGCCTGAAGCTCCCACTGTGCCCATGACAAGAACGCCTGTGAGTGTCTGGGACATCCCAGCTGTTTGGCAGCCTGGGGACTCCTGGGATGTCACTGTGGAGCCCCCGTGAGTGCCTGTGACAGATCGGTGCTTTTGCAGCCCAAGGTCCCCTGGGATGTCACCATGGAATGGCTGTGACTGCCTCTGACCACAGGGCTCTTTACGATCCCCAGAAAGCCCTGGGAGGTCCCCATGGAGCCCCTGTCTGTGCCTGTGACATTCCAGCTCTGGAAGAGCCTGGGGACTCCTGGAAAGTCCCCATGGAACCCCTCTGAGGGCCTGTGACGAATCTGATCCTTAGTAGGCAACCATCAGCAGCATGCTGTTGTTATGGTCAGCTTCCATGGCAACCATCACCAGCCCCCTGTTGCTATGCTCAGTTTCCATGGCAACCATCACCAGACCCCTGTTGCTATGGGCAGTCCCTCGGCAGCTCCATGGAGACCCCATGCCAGGGGTGGTTGCCATGGACACCAGCTCAGCCCTGCAGCCACAGCCCGTTGCCATGGCAACCATTGGCAGCCTCATCCCCAGGCTCATGAGATTACAGAACCACAGAATTGGCTGAACTGGGAGACACCCATCAGGATCCTCCAGTCCAACTGCTGGCCCTGCCCAGGACACCCCAACAATGCCAGCCTGGGCCTGGCAGCGCTGTCCAAACACTGCTGCAGCTCAGAGAGCCCTGGAGCTGGGACTCTTCCCTGGGGAGCCTGGGCAGGGCCCCAGCAGCCTCTGGGCAAAAACCTTTTCCTGACATCCAACCGGAGCCTGCCCTGACTCAGCTGCAGCCGTTCCCTCCACTCCTGTCCCTGGGCACCAGAGGGAAGAGGTTCCCACAGCCCCAGCCAGGGACCTGCTCCCAAGGCTGTTGCCATGGCCACCAGGGCTGGGACCAGCTGGGATGCTCGGTTTCCACGAGCCAGGATTCAGGAATTGGGTACCCCAATTTTCTGCTCCCACTAAAACTACTCTGCCCTCACTGCCCTCCCACCTCCCCTGGAAAGCACAAAAGGGAAAGATCCTGGGCTGGGATAGGAACGATTTATTGGGAACAGCAACAAGATAAGGAACAAATGGAACAGAAATTTTATTGATAAGAGAAAAACTATTTACAGGGAAAACTAAACGCAATTCACTGGGTCTGCCTGGCCACAATTTCCCCTGCCTGGAAATTTCACCCTTCTCTTCAGGGAGAGAGAGAGTCCCTTTCCTGCCCCTAGCAATGACCTGAGGTGAGAGTGAATGTAATGACAGGGTCATGGCCAGACCCTCATGTTCTTCCATCCCACATCCTATCATTGGCAAGGGCAGGAAAAGGTACAGCTGTCTTCCCAGCATGGATCACAGGGAAAATGGGTCCCCAGGGCTCTTCCCAACATGAGTTCTCCCACGGGGGATAAAGCTGGAGCAGTGCATGAACTCTTCCTGCAGTTAGGGCATGTGCAGGGTTTCTTTTACTGGTGACTCCGTTGGTGTCTGGTCAAGTGAGAGCTGCTGGTGAAGCTCTTCCCACACTGGGGACACTCGTAGGGCCTCTCCCCAGTGTGGATGCGCTGCTGGGTCATCAGGGTGTAGTTGTGCTTGAAGCCCTTCCCGCAGTCAGGGCAGCGGAAGGGCCTCTCAACCGTGTGAATCCGCTGTTGCTGGACGAGATGAGAACTGGTGTGAAACTTCTTCTGACACTCAGGGCACTTATGGGGCTTCTCCCCAGTGTGGGTCATTTGGTGGATGATCAGTGGGGGCCTCCTAGTAAAGGTCATCCCACATTCCCAAAACTTGTATGGCCTTTCCCCAGTGTGGATCCTCTGGTGGCAGCTCAAGAGAGACTTCAGACTGAAGCTCTTCCCACATTCCCCACATTCATAGGTCTGTTCTCTGGTGTGAGGCTTCTGGTGGGAGATCAGGTTAGAGTTATGGCTAAAGCTCATCCCACATTCCCCACACTCGTAAAGCCTCTCCCCAGTGTGGGTCCGCTTGTGCCTGATGAGGTGGGAGTTGCGCTTGAAGCCCTTCCCGCAGCTAGGGCAGAGGAAAGGTCTCTCATCCGTGTGAATCTGCTCATGCAGGAGGAGATCCGAGCTGGTGTGAAACCTCTTCTGACACTCAGGACACTCGTAGGGCCTCTCCCCAGTGTGGATGCGCCAGTGGCTGACAAGGGTGTAGTTGCGCTTGAAGCCTTTTCCACATTCAGGGCGGCAGAAGGGCCTCTCATCTGTGTGAATCTGCTGGTGCTGGAGGAGACTGGAGCTGGTCCGAAACCTCTTCTGACACTGGGTACACTCGTAGGGCTTCTCCCCAGTGTGGATGCGCCGGTGCCTGATGAGGGCGGAGCTGTAGCTGAAGCCCTTCCCACACTCCCCACACTCATAGGGCCATTCCCTGGTGTGGATCATCTGGTGGCTCATCAGGGTGATGCTGTGCCTGAAGCTCTTCTCACACTCTGAGCACTTGTAGGGCTTCTTCTGATCATAAAGCTGCTCATGGACCACCAGCTCTGAGTTTTGGCTGAAGCTCTGTCCACCTTCATGGCTCAGGGTGGGTCTTTCCTCCTGAGAGCACCCTGGACTGGCTTTGGAGCCCCTCTTCCTTTGGGATCTCTGAGGCATTTCCTCCCAGTTGGAATTCTGCACCGTGGCACTGCTCAAAACGGCCTCTTCCACGAGGTTCTGCTGTGGGGATTTGTCCTTCCTGGTCTCAATCCTCATCTCTTTGTCTGGGGGCAGAAGGACAAGGAGAGGATGGGATTTGCCTCTGTGCCAGAGGGAAGGGGAAGGAGATCCCCCCCAGTGCATCCTCGGCAGGACAGCATTGGCAGCAGGGTTGTGTGCAGCCAGGGGCCGTGCTGGGCTGGGAGATGGAGCAGGAGAGAGGGGGAAACGGGCACTGACTTCCTCTTCACCTGCCTGGGTATCCCGGGGCATCTTCCTCTTCCTCGCAGCCTCCTTCTCCATCTGACAAAGGTTTTGGGATGGGAAATCCAGTTTTGGGAGAATAACAAGGGATAAGCACTTTGAGTTTTTTTCTGGTTTGAAGGCAAACCTGGGAGACAGTCTAAGCTAGAATTACAATTTAATAAGAAAATGAAGATCAAGGCAATGATAAAGAAACACTGCCTTAAACTGACAGAGTCAGGATATAACCTGACACCCTGTTGGTCAGGGTGGTTGCAGCAGTCCCATTAAATGGTGGCTTCAGTCCTGTTGGAGTGATGAACGTGATTCTGTCCAAGAAGTGATGCTGTAGAAGGGTCTGGTCTTCCTCTGGAGGTCCAGTGCTGGTTATGGAGCTCTTGTCTTCTGGCAATCCAGTAGGCAAGGTGCTGCTGGTGTTGCCAGCCTCAGCTTATATCCAGGTAGGAATGCTTGGATCCTCTCCCTGGGCAGAGCATCCCACAATGGGATGATGGAATTTTATCAGTCCTGCAGTGACACTCAATGGCCCATTCACAGAAGATATCTCCCCTGGAGGGCATTATCAGGGCTGAGTCATGGAAGAGATAAAGAACACTGCCCCACCTGTTTATAACAGTTGATGAAGATGGGGATTGAAAACATGCATTTGGTTACATCTTGCATGGCAACCTGAAACAGCGGGGTAATCCCTGCTCCGGGGGGTGAACACCACCCCCCTTACCCAAACTGGCTCAAGTGTAAATCCCCCACCCCAGGAAGGCCACACACAGAGGGGACAATGTCACACTTTCCCTGCTCCAGGTGAGGTCTCTGTCCCTGTCACTCCCTTACTCTCCCCCCTTTTCTCTTTCTTTCCATCTCTCTCTCTACCTCACATTTACTGTTCAATAAAATCCACCTTGGATTTGGTCTTTTCAGGACCTTAATTGGGGCAGAGGCATCTCTCCAGCAATTTTCTTAACCAGATTGTGACATTATTTTGCCATAGTGGGTTCAGGGCACTGTTCTCTGACCCCAAGTGCCTTTGACCACAGCATGGTTCCCTCCTATGAGGAGGTTGTGGTTCTCTCTGTAGAAACTCTTGGAAACTTGGACACAGCTTCCTCTGAGCAACTTATAGGAGAATTGATGAGGAAAATGGCTGTTGTAGGTGGCCAGTGAAAAAGAAAATATTTTGTTGTCCTTCTTTGAAATGTTTGTAAAATCACTGGAGGAAAGGGAGCAAATAATACCAGCGAGACTGACAAGGTTCATTCACCCCATGGTGAGGAACATAAGGCTGCTATAAATCCCACAAAAAGCCCAGCTCAAGTACCTAAATTCAAAAATAACTCTGGAACTCACAGGGTTGGGTTCTTTGCCAAATGTGAGAATCAGTATTCTCTTCATCCCTGTCACCTTTGTGACAGCTACAGAAAGTTTCCCCTTTCTTTTAATAATCTGTATTGGGCCTAATTTCCATTTTTCTTTTATTGGAACCTGCCAGCAGCTGAGCTGGAGCTGTGCAGGAACCAATGAAACTTGGAATTGCCACAGAATTTCTTCTATTGTCAGTTTATTCCTGTTTGGGAGTTGTTTGCATTTTCATCACATATGACTCTTGGGAAGATCAAATATTCATTAAAGTGTTTTATGTAGGATTAAGTTTGATTTCTGCCTAATTTATTTTGTCCAGTGCCCTGGGGATGCTCAAGGGGTCTCTGTGCCTCTTACCCTTGGGCACGCTCAGGAGGAATTTGTTGCGATTGTCCCCAGGGCCAATCACCCCAGGCCATTCCCCAGGGGGTCTCCATCATTCTCACCCTGAGGGATGCCTGGGGGGTCTCCCTCACTCTCACCCCTGTGCCAGGGGGTGCTCAGGGGGGTCTCTGTCCCCTCACCCTGGGGGATGCTCGGGGGGTCTCCATCCCTCTTGCCTCAGGCAATGCCTGTGCAGGGCTTGGGACCAGGGGCTCTGTGTCCCTCTGACCGCTGAGGGTGCTTGGGACAGGGGGGGCTCTCCGACCTTCTCACACCTGGGGAGGCTGGGGGGGTCTCTATGCCTCTCTGGGGTGACAGAAACAAAGTAAAGTTTGTTTCTGATCAGAAATCAAACTTAACCGTCCAAAAAATGACTTGAATTTCCTTTTCCCACAAGACACTTTTGATGGAAATGCAAAAAAACCCCAAACTTTAATAAAATGACAAAAGAAGCAAATTCGTGGCAATTCCAAGTTCCATTAGTCCTGCTCAGCTCCAGTTTAGCTGCTGGCACATTCTGATAAAAGAAATGTGGAAATTTGGCCGAATTCACATTTTTAAAAAGGAAGGTAAAGCTCTGTTTAGGTGTTAACAAGGTTTAGAGGGACAAAAAGACAAATTATTCCTATATTTGGCAAAGCCCCGCAGTCTGTGAAAGAGAAAAGGGGGGTGGGCAAGAGAGAGACAGAGACAGAGACAGGGCAAGTGTGACATTGTCCCCTGTGTGTGTGCCCTTCCCAGGGTTGGGGTTTTACACTTGAGCCAGTTTGGATAAGGGGGGTGGTGTTCACCCCCCGGAGCAGGGATTACCCCACTGTTTCAGGTTGCCATGCAAGATGTAACCAAATGCATGTTTTCAATCCCCATCTTCATCAACTGCTATGAACAGGTGGGGCAGTGTTCTTTATCTCTTCCATGACTCAGCCCTGATAATGCCCTCCAGGGGAGATATCTTCTGTGAATGGGCCATTGAGTGTCACTGCAGGACTGATAAAATTCCATCATCCCATTGTGGGATGCTCTGCCCAGGGAGAGGATCCAAGCATTCCTACCTGGATATAAGCTGAAGCTTGCAACACCAGGAGCAGCTTGCCTACTGGATTGCCAGAGGACAAGAGCTCCATAACCAGCACTGGACCTCCAGAGGAAGACCAGACCCTTCTACAGCATCACTTCTTGGACAGAATCACGTTCATCACTCCAACAGGACTGAAGCCACCATTTAATGGGACTGCTGCAACCACCCTGACCAACAGGGTGTCAGGTTATATCAGTTTAAGGCAGTGTTTCTTTATCATTGCCTTGATCTTCATTTTCTTATTAAATTGTAATTCTAGCTTAGACTGTCTCCCAGGTTTGCCTTCTGTGGAGAGCATTATTAATAATTGGTTAGCTGAGAAAGGCCACACTGATATAATGCCACTGGTTAAGCTGAAGGAGAAAAGTCAGCAGTCAGCAAGCTGAAAGGAAGAGTCAGCAGTGACCTTGCTGCAACATGAGGATAGGGAGTTGAGATTAGTCCTGAATATATCCTAAGAATATGTAGAAAGTATCAAAAGTAGAACCATAGGAATGTAGAAGTAGGCGTAGGTGCTGATATGTAAGCTGACCAATCCTGAGCTCAACTTTTGCAATATGTATGAAGCTCATTATTAACTGTATTTAACCCGCCGTACTGATCAATAAAATTGAGCCTGTGATGATCAAACTGATGTCCTGGTTCCCTTCCGTCCACAAATGGTGGAGAATGCGGGCATAACCGAATCTCTGCCCTTTTTCTCGGATTAAAAGAAAACGGGATTACGCCACGGTCGGGGAAGTTGGGTTTGGGTCCCAGCAGCCAGGACGGTGCCGGAATTTGAAGCACCCTTAAGGTTCACAACTGTGACTTAAGCCAATACGTGTCCGCCGGAGCCTGGAGAGCTGCAACAGTGCGCGCTGATTAATAGGTATGGATAGGCAAGCGGCATATGATTTATTTACCGCCTATTTAGAGCGGCGTGGGATAAAAGGGATAGATTTAAAAAAGGAGTTACCAGGGTTATTAGCTTATGGCCATGCTAAGGGTATCTTTTCTAATCCTCATACAGTTCATGAGTTATCAGAGTGGAGAAAGTTTGGGGAAATATTGTGGGATACAGTACTAGACGATGATAAGTCAGCAAAGAAATTCGGGAAGTTATGGCGGGTGGTGTATAACACGTTACTTCAGCAGGTCTCTGAGAGAAAGGCAGCAGAAAGGGCGACAGAAACTCATAAGAGGAATATAGGGTATGGTCGTGAAGATGATCCCCTGGCACCTTCTGTAACTAAGGTACTTATGCCTAAGAGTCCCCAGCAAAGTGGTGTGGAGGATTTTTCTATAGGCGCAGTGGAACCGTCTGCACCTTTCCTGTCAGAGGGGGAGGGCGAGTCGGATGGTGGAGGTAGGAGCAAGCCAGCTTTGCCTCCGCCACCAGCTTCAGGCGGGTCGGATGGTGGGGGGAGGGGCAAGCCAGCTTCGCCTCCGCCGCCAGCCTTGCCTCCGCCGCTTCCCCTCAGTGAGCCGGCTCAGGTAACAGCTTCGGTGGGGGGGTCAACTCACCCGCCCGAGCCGGCTCCAGCGGGGGGGTTGATTGCCCCCCGCAGGCCGGCTCCGCGTGAGCCGGCTCCGGTTTCATTGTCAGCTCCAGCGGGGGGGCCCCTGCTTCCCCCGCACGAGCCAGCCTCTGCCTCACTGCCCCCCCCCCGCGCGAAACCTCGGTGTCTGCACCGAAGCGCCAGCAGCATAGCACCCTTAAAGGGCCAGATCCCATCCCAGGGGCGCACCGTGATCCATGGGGGGAGATGGCTAAACAGAGGAGGGAAGCTTGGGCTGCTTTGGCGAAAGAAGTAATGCAAATGGGGGATGGTGAGGCGGTGGAAATAGCTTCTAGTCTTGCATGTCCAGTTACATACACACCACAGTATGATGCACAGGGGAACCTTACGCATAATATAGCAGAATATACTCCCTTAGATTGGAAGCTGTTAACTCAGCTACGTTCTACGGTTAGTCAGTTTGGAGTAAAAAGTGAACCTGTTAAGCAAATGTTAGATTATCTTTTTAATACTCAGGTTTTATGTCCTAATGATTTAAGAGGAATAGTTCGGTTGATATTCACTCAGCATCAGCAGTTATTATTTAATGCCCATTGGCACGCGTTGGTAAATGAATCGGTTGCTATACAACGAGCCCAGGGAGACCCATTACATGGGGTGACAGCAGAGGAGCTGATGGGCTTAGGGGCATATTTACGTACAGAGGCACAGATGATATCGGGAGCTGATAAACTTAGAGAGTCTATGAGGTTGGTGCGTGCTGCAATAGATATGGTTAAAGAGCCAGGAGGGTTACCGGCTTATATGGGTATTAAGCAAGGAAGAGAAGAATCATTTGGAAATTTTATTGATAGAGCAGCTACTGCTATAGATCGGGCTGGTGTGGCAGATTACATGAAGGAAGCGCTATTGAAGCAGTGTGCCTTGCAAAATAGCAATCCAGCAACCCAAAGAGTGTTAGCTACTTTAGGGGCAAACTGGACTATTGAGGAAGCATTAGAGTGAATGGCATTAATGCCAACAGCTTCACAGGCATTTATAGCAGAAGCCTTAAAGGAATTAGGATTAGGGTTACAAAAGCATAGTCTACTCAAAATCAGGTGTTAGCTGCTCTTGCTCCTCTCCAAAGCGGCTCACTGGCAGTCACGTAAAGAGGCTCGAGACCATTCATCAAGTGCTACCGATGCGGCAATGAGGGACAGACACAAGTTACTGCCGTGACATCGGAGACACCAGCTGCTGCCGTGACATCGCTGCTACCTCCTGTCTGCAACCCGCAACAACCGGGAGCCTCGGCTTGGACTTATCAGCAGCAGTAGACGTCACACTAATGACGAACCGGCCTGAGAGGATACCCACTGGAATAAAGGGTCCTCTTATACTAAATGGACAAACATGTGGAGCATTATTGCTGGGACGTTCCTCTATAACTATGTTGGGATTATTTGTTTTGCCTGGTGTTATCGATGCGGACTTTACAGGGGAAATACAAATTATGGCTTACACCCTTTATCCTCCGATTAAAATTACAAAAGGACAACGCATTGCACAATTGGTACCACTGTCACAAATGACATCAGGAATACAACCATTTACTGGACAAGCACGGGATGAAAAAGGTTTTGGCTCTACTGGTGTTACACTTTTAACTGTGGATTTACAAAATAGACCAAAACAAAAGGTTGAAATTACCTATGGGCATCAAAGCATAACCCTTTATGGATTATTGGATACAGGAGCAGATACTAGCATCATTTCTCCAGAAGCCTGGCCACAACATTGGCCTCTATTTCCTTCATCAAACATGCTCACAGGAGTGGGAGGATTTACATTGGCAAGCAGGTCGCCGTCTTTGTCTGTGTGCATTGAGAATCAACAAATATCTGCTGTGTTTTCAATTGTTCAACTGCCTCCTACAGTTTCCTGTTTAATTGGAAGGGACATTTTAACACAATTGGGAGTGGTGTTAACTAATCAGCACCCTTTGGGGTAATTGCCATTGCTTGGACTTTCCCCATTCCACTCACCTGGAAAACGGATACACCGGTGATGGTTAAGCAATGGCCATTAAAAGGGGAGAGTCTTATGCATGCCCATGAATTGGTACAGGAACAATATACAAAGGGACACCTGCGACTGTCCACAAGCCCTTGGAATACACCTATTTTTGTAATCAAAAAGAAATCAGGGAAATATCGTTTGATACATGATTTGAGGGCTGTAAATGACCAAATGGAACCAATGGGGGCCTTACAGCCTGGTCTTCCAAATCCAGCTATGATTCCAGAACACTGGCCACTTTTAATTATTGACCTAAAGGATTGTTTTTTCACTATTGGCCTGCATCCTGATGACATGAAGAGATTTGCTTTTACTTTACCAGCAATAAATCGTGGGGAACCAGATAAAAGATTTGAATGGACATCTCTTCCACAGGGCATGCGCAACTCTCCCACTTTATGTCAGCTTTATGTTGATGCAGCATTACAGCCACTACGTCGTAAATGGCCAGCAACTATAATATATCATTACATGGACGATATTTTGTTTGCACAGCAACAGCCATTCTCCTCTTTACAGATTAACACCATTAAAAATACTCTTGCTGCATATTCACTTGTTATTGCTGCAGAGAAAATTCAGACTACAAAGCCCTGGAAATATTTAGGATGGACTTTGACGGATCAAATAGTGATACCACAAAAATTGGAATTACAATTGGACATTAAAACTCTACATGATGCACAGAAGTTGCTGGGAGACTTACAGTGGCTGAAGCCTATTGTGGGAATACCAAATCACTTATTAGAAGCCCTACGGCCTTTGTTAAAAGGTGTGGACCCTACTACTCCTGTACACCTGACAAAGGAGCATCATCTTGCCTTGCAGCAAATTAGTAACTGTGTACAGCAAGGGTATGTGTCTCGTCGACAACTCGACCACCCCATTGACTTTATTATTTGGAATAGCCCTTGCCACTTGCTTGGTGCTCTCTCTCAGTTGCAAAAGAAAACGGGGGAGATACGGGTGTTGGAATGGTTGTCACCACCACTACAGCATAAGAAAACAATATCTTCAAAAATTGAACAATTGGCTGCATTAATCAAAAAGGGGCGTCTCAGAACTCTTGAAGTGGATGGTAGAGAACCTGCTACTATTAGATTTCCTATGGAAAAAGAAACCTTGGACTGGTACTTGATAAATTCAAAGAATTTACAAGAAGCATTATTGATGTCACCTGCTAAAGTAGAGACTAGTAAATTAGTGCCTAGAGTTTTGCAATGGATGACAGAATGGAACTGGATGACTCGACCTTTAAGAGAAGAAAACCCCATAGAAGGAGCTATTACAGTTTTTACAGATGCAGGAAAGAAATCAAGGCGTGCTGCTGTTACCTGGCAAGAAAAAGGACAATGGAAGCATCAACTCCTCACAGCAGACCCTGCAGATAGCTTACAAACTCTGGAATTGTTAGCAGTAGTATGGGCGGTGTCCAACTTACAGGAGCCTTTAAATGTGGTCACAGACTCTATGTATGTTGAAGGAGTAGTCAAACGAATAGAGGAAGCAGCAATTAAGGAAGTGAATAATAAATGATTGTATGAGTTACTGATACAGTTAAGGAAAGCTTTACGGGAAAGAGCAAACGGTACCCTTAAGCAGTATATTGAAAAACATCAAGATTTGACAGATCCACAAGCATGTTTGGCTAAGGTTTTGTATGTGATTAATCATTTATGCATTTTTGGGGAAGATGATACCCCCCCTGCAATGAAACATCATCCAAGGTCAGGTCAGGAAAATACTAAGGAAGCAGATGTCTGGGTTAAGTATAAGAACCCAAGCACAGGATTATGGGAAAAACCTGCAAAAGTATTATATTGGGGTCGGGGGTATCTTTGTGTTTCCTCACCTACAGGGCCTTTGTGGGTGCCTGCTAAGTGGACTAAACCTGTTTTTGATGCAGCCTCTGGTGGATCGCCTTACAGAGGAGGACAGGGAGCGACTGGGGAAGAAACTGCTTCTAGTCCTACAACCACTACTGTTACAATTGAAGGGGTACTCGGAAGCGGTGGACAGAGCACTGACACGTCACTACCGGACGGCCCAGGAGTTGATTCGTTTCATTGACTCATTATCAACTTTTCATTTAACAGATCCAGCGAAACTACATTGCCTTGACTGTCACAATTCACATTGTGCTGCCTGGATAGCTCTACGTTGTGGGGGTTGTAAAAGAACCTTTTGGATAAAACAATCATTATTACGGGATTTGTGGTGTCGTACTTGTGAACACGAGCATACGTGGGGAAAAAGCTGGCAAGATGAATTAAGGAGACAAACAGGGCAAAACGCATATATAGTTTTAAATCTTTATGAGTCTCCTGAACAGAAGGTTCTTGCTTATTATCGATGGGAAATACAATGTATTGTAAATAGAATTAAGGTTCAAAGTAAATCACGTATAGTTTCTATAAGGTGTAGGAAATTAGTGCCTTTAACACAGCATTCAGTTGTAGGACCCTTCCAAGGAGATCCTGATAGAGTATTAGATTGCTGCATTGATAAGTTGAAAAAAAAAAAAATAAGTTTGAAAGTGGCAGGACCAGTGAAATTAGGAGCAGTAAGATTGAAGACAGATAAGAAAAAGAAGGCAAAAAAGGGAACGGTCTCATTTGAATAGGGGTATCAGTGATTGCTAATTAATTTTCTATGATTAGAACAATTTTACTGTTGTGGGACCCTCGGTAGGATATAGTTGTTGAGGAGGATAACGAACAAGAACTACGATTACGAAATAAGATACACCTTGTGTTAAAGAAGGACCTTGAGCTGTTAGCCTCATATAGTAAAAAGGCTGAAGAGGCTTTGCGATCACCACCATTGAATTGGTTGCTTTGGGTTGAAGATACACAATTTTATACTGATCCTTACTTACATTCGCTTCCTTGTTATGTTTGCAAAAAGGATAAAGATAAATGCTATGCATGGGTAGCTTTGCATTGTGCAGATTGTAATCAGGTTTATTGGTATTCACAGAAGTCATTGGGATATTTATGGTGTACATCTTGTTTTGGAAAGTGGATTCGAAATCATATCTGGGTTAGAGCTCTTGAACAAAGTACTGGCCTGCCAGGACGGACAGGATTACAGCTCTTTGAGAGTGCAGAACAAGTGGTTATAGCATATCTTAGGTGGAAGTTACAGGAAAACCTTAGAATATTTGAAATTACTAAAGCCTCACGTATCATAGCAGCTCGCTGCAAAGCTGATTTGCCTTCAAACTTACCTCGTGCTATACTTGTGAGTAAGGATGCTGATTTAGAATTAGATGAGTATATTCAAGAATTGACTCAGCCTTACAATAGACAATCTAGCAAGCCAGGGAAAAGACAGCAAAGAAAGGAAAAACAACGTAAGCAGAAGGAAGAAAAGGAGAAGCAAAGCAAGCAGAAAGAAAAATGAGGTTTGTTTTTGTAATACTGCTCAATGCTGTAGCAAGTGAAGCAGTAGGAGTAACACACTTTAGTCAACCAAGGGAAAATTTATGGGTAACACTTGCTAATCAAACTAACCAATCATCACTTTGTCTTAGTCTTGGAGGAGTCACTAACCCATTTCGAACATGCCTGGTGGGACTTCCGGTGTGGTCTCCTAGAGAATTTTGCAGTTTGATAAACAATCAAACCTTATGTATGTCTAACATGTCAAACATCACATTGCCAGTGCAACAGGGGTATACTGCAGGTCAGAGTGATGGCTATCGTCAATGCTTACTAATCCAATCACTTAACACCTCTTTGCATTCTCCTCCTGAAGAATTGGATCTTTTTGGAAGTACAAATGCCAGCATATCTAACACTACAGCTGGTGGATGGTTTAGCTTCAAACTTTTGGGTGCTCAGAATTTAAACCAACCTAAAGAAACATGGGCCACCCTAGATTCATCCCTGAATGTGAGTGAATTCTCTCCACAGCATTACAGTCAATGTAACGGCACAAATATCACAGCACCAATGAAATTACCCACAGGAATATTTTTGATTTGTGGAGACAGAGCATGGAATGGTATACCAGCTAAACCACAGGGTGGACCCTGTTTTTTGGGAAAATTGTCACTGTTTCATCCTAATGTGTCCTTGCTAATGCAGCTGAGTCAAAATTCAAACAGGAGAAAACGTAGCATACATGACTTAGACTGCAGCAAGATAGGAGATCCACGGTTTTGGGGCACATTCAAACAGGTGGTGGTTTCAACTATCTTGCCAGGAGGATCTGCCAATAAAGCCATGAATTTAGCAAAACAATTAGGATGCTGGGCAAAGAATGAGCTGAACAAGACATCACAAATTCTAGACATGTTAACTGCAGATGTGCAAAGTGTTAACCATGCTGTTTTGCAAAATAGAGCTGCTGTAGATTTTTTGCTCTTGGCACAAGGGCATGGATGTGAAGAGTTTGAGGGAATGTGTTGCATGAATCTGTCTGATCATTCGGTGTCCATTCACACTAAGATAAAAGAGTTACAACAGGGACTTCACAAACTTAAGGAAGAAGACGGTTTAGGAATTGACGAATGGCTTAAAGGCTTAGGACTCGGACCGTGGCTGAGGAACCTTGTGATCTATGCTATAGGATTGCTGGGTGTAATTTTACTGTTTTTGCTTATTTTGCCTTGTATCTTTAACTGTATTCAAAACATGGTCAGCCGTACAATAGCAAAAACATGGCAAACTAATCTCCTTGCACAAGAAGAAAACGGGGGAAATGTGGAGAGCATTATTAATAATTGGTTAGCTGAGAAAGGCCACACTGATATAATGCCACTGGTTAAACTGAAGGAGAAAAGTCAGCAGTCAGCAAGCTAAAAGGAAGAGTCAGCAGTGACCTTGCTGCAACATGAGGATAGGGAGTTGAGATTAGTCCTGAATACATCCTAAGAATATGTAGAAAGTATCAAAAGTAGAACCATAGGAATGTAGAAGTAGGCGTAGGTGCTGATATGCAAGCTGACCAATCCTGAGCTCAACTTTTGCAATATGTATGAAGCTCATTATTAACTGTATTTAACCTGCCGTACTGATCAATAAAATTGAGCCTGTGATGATCAAAATGATGTCCTGGTTCCCTTCCGTCGACAGGGCGGTGTTATCTTTTTATACTAAAAACAACTACGTGTACCATATTTGCAGTTACTTTCTAATACCTATCATCTACGTTAGACAGTGAGCTTCTACTCTAAACCAGCCTAAAAGTGCCAACATCACAGCAGAAGATGGAGGCCAAGAAGAAGGAGAAAGGCTGGACATGCCCAGATTCCTCCATCTTCCCCCCTGAAGCCCCATTCTAAAACGCCCCAAAATCTATTTTTCCACTCTGTGATAAATTCACTGTCATTCTGCTTAAACTTTTGTGGCTTGTCAATCTTCCTACAAGGTTGGTAATTGTTTTTTTTTCCAAGGGCTAAATCAAAGGCACAGGGATCTTGGGCTCTGTGTCAAAGTCTCTGAGCCCTCTGACAGGGTCTCGAGTCATGCAGGGCAGCCAGAGGAATTTCCTGGGTTCCCACATCCTGCTACAGTGTAAGCCTCCTTAGCCAATCATGCTATGACACACAAACCTACAGCACTGCATCCTACACCTCTAGTTTAGCATTGTAACTGATTTGATTTTTTCTAGATCTTGAACTCTAAAGCTCTAAACTTTCCTCCACTTCAACTTTCCTCCCCGTGTCTCTGCTATAAACAAGAAATCCGCATTCTCACTTCTAGCACCTAAGTTTGGAAGCCCTTTCCAATGTCTCCCATCAAATCCTGTGTTTAATTCTAAGCTTTGCTGACAAGACCAAAGGTCTGAGATTTCCCTGCATTTCAGTTTCCAACAACACTGATGGTGTTAGTTCCAGAGTGCCCGGGATCCATCTTGCAAGTCAGCTCTGGTAGGAACAAGGAGGCTGTCAGGGGGCTGCTTGTGGCCTCTGACAGCCCATTGCCCAGGGCTTGCCAGCGCCCCAGCCCCTCAGGGTCTCCCCCAGCCTGGCCAAGCTTGCAGGCAGCAGCGCCACAGCCCCACAGCAGCTCCAGAGCAGCCCCATCCAGAGGCACCTGGGAGCCCTCAGCAAGGCAGCCAGCAGCACACGGGCAGGAGGATACAGAGGGTGGTTCCTTCCTGGCACAGGGCTTGTGGCCATCTCCAGGCACTGCTCTGGCAGGGATCCCCGCAGCTCTGGCCCCTGCCCAGCCGCTCTGTGGGCAGCACAAAGGCTTCAGCAGAACCACCAAAGGCCAAGGGGCTTCTGGCCATTTCCCCTTGCCCACTGCACGCCTGGGCACCTGGCTGAGCACAAGCACCTTTTCCCCTCCTCCTCTATGCCCTGCGGCGGACCCTAGGCAGCAAAGAAATCTCCTTAGAGTCTGTATATTATAACACATTTTTCTTATTTATCTCTATTATAACACATTCTATATTTATCTATACAAAGGATAAAAAATGCAAGGGAAGGAAAAAAAAAATCTTAAAGAAAAGGAAAATCCCTGCTGGCTCAAGTTGCCCCAGCAAAGAGAGCCTCCCAGATCAGCTCTCTACAGAGCTCCAGCAGTGCAGCCAGCTGAGCCGCGACAGACAAGGCCGAGTCATTGTTACGAATAAGAAGCTTGACTCGGCCAATATTCAAGCAGCAATCAATTTATTATTTAATATGTTAAAGTGTGAGCAATACAGTGCTGGGTACAGTGGGAGATGTTTTCCCTCCAACTGCACACTGATAATTGAGGGTTACAGGTATTTATAGGGGTACTCATCAGTTTTTTTTAGCAGTTTCTATTTCCAATCTTTTACTCAGCAGCAATTCTTATTCCAAATTATTACATCACAATTCTATACACTACTGTGATTTAAATTTCTCAGGATGTATCTCAAAGGAGTATCCCCAGATGGTGATGATCCAGTTTCCGAAAGAAGAAAGACGAATCCCATCTGGTGGGGTCTGAATCCCCAGATGTGTGTCCACTTTTTAATTGCAGAGACCATAAATCTCATTACAGTGATGTCCAGCTTCCCTTTGGTCGAAACCATAAACCCTTGAGGTGATGTTCATCTTCCTTTCTCAAGCTGTTTTTCTCTGCTTCAAGAAGGTGTGAGATAAGCATATTTCCTTTATATATATTCCAAAGCTACAGTTTCAAGGATACAAGTAATATTCTAAAATTATACTTCAAAAGGTTATTATTGCAGAGCTTTTTATGGATTAAATGCAAGCAAAAAGCAACATCTTTAACACCTTAATTCCAAAACACCTAAATCAACTAGGGTTAATTGCAAACAAAAGATAGGTTCAAAGGCCTTTTTCCATGCTTTATTTTCCTCAGTTATTATTAGAATTCACAGCTCTCCCATTGTCGAGGTCCACACATTTTGCATTCACAAATACACACATTGCCTGTTTGTATCTGACACGAAACAGAGCTTTGCATCTCACAGCCAAGAAAATGCACTCATTGCTCTTCTGACACAGCTCTCTCTGTTCATGATGTGCGGGCAGGGAGTGCTGATGATGTGCAGGAGCTGATGCAAGGGACAGGGACAAGGATGCAGCAGGCACAGTGCCAAGCTGACAGAGGGATGATCTCTGGCAGTGGCACTGAAGGAGAAGTGTTTGCAGACAGGACAGAAAATGGCTCTTTGTTTCACCTCTTCTTTCAGTGCTGCTAAGAATGTAGCCTGGAGCAAGCTGGGAACACCAGAGCCTGGAGCCCTTTCCAGGCAGGGCTGCATCAGACACAAACCAGCCGGGGACTGAGGAGCCCCTGGGGCGGCGGTGAGCAACCTCGGGCTCTGCTCACTGCTGGTGGCATTTTCTATTGAACCATCTCCAAGGACTTCTGTTGTGCTCTGTATTTCTAAGGGTTTTCCCTCTTGGTTTTTTTTTTTTTTTTGTTGTCTCCTGCACCTTTTTTTTCCTCCAAATTCTGCTACCCTGTCAGCAGCAGCCCCTGTCCAGAACTGGCTCTAAAATATCAGCACAGTAGCTAGGAACAACAATGGGTGGAATCCTGTGGTTCAGGAATTCGTACGCCAGAGCCCTGCCTGTGCCTGTGCCTTATGTCAGGACCTCCTTCTCTGTGCAAAATCTAGGGATTAGTGGAGTTTTTTTGCCAAAGAGCTCCTGAGAAGCAAATGTTGTGCTAGGTTTCTCAGGAGTGTATCTGTTAAGTTCATTGCTGGCAAACAGAAAGTAAGGCCAGGATAGCAGAGCAGCTGGGAGCTGGTCACTCCCTGCAGAGGGCTGGTGTAGGATGTGAGAACACCACGTTCCAGGAGAGGCGAGCGGGATCAATGTGCTCAAGGTGCTGCCAATGAGGTTTGGGTTCACTTAGAGAGTAGTCAGGAGTGGTGAGCACTGCAAGATCCAGCTGCAGTCCCCATCCATGTCCCTTTCAGTGCTGGCTTTAGGGTGTCTGCAGCCTGGATCCAGAGCGCCCTGGGGGGCTCCTGAGGCTGCCTTTGCACTCAGGGTGAGGATGCCCAGGAGCCCCTGAGGCCGCAGTGGGGACCAGGGCTGGAGCTTGTGGCCTGGCAGGTGTGGCTCTGGGGGCTGTGACATGCCAGGGCATGGGTCAGTGTCACTGCCCTCCGCAGCCCTGGCTAGCTCTGTGATGCTCCAGGGACAATGGCAAGAGTGGGGAACTGGCTAGGTTAAGGTTTGCCTGAGCCAGAACCTCTAGGCCAAATGCCGAGCAGCAAAGACCCCTGGAGGACCAAGTGAAGGAAGCCGAGGAGGCCCTTCTGCGGTGTAAAGTGCAGCAAATTCCTCAGAAGAAGCGGGGGGAAGGCTCTGTAGGTGAGAATTCCCAAAGGGAACAGATGTTGAAAGAACCTCCCCGCACCTCTGTGCACAAGTTTTTAAAATCTTTCAAAACAGGGGGTGGACACCATATAGTAACCAATAAACGACTCTCGGGGTGTGGTTTTGAGGGCTACAACAAATCAGAACAAGGGGAAGAGAGAGCGTTGGGATAGGGATTTGATCTTGGGGTGAGAGACAGGGAACTTTCTGGAACAAAGGGTAGGGTTTGGTCTGATGGATGGGGCAAAGGGGCCGGGTTGTCTTGACAGACAGGGAAAAATCTGGTGAGGAGGGAGGGGATTCCTTGAGGGACACTTGGGTAGGAGAGCATAACACAGGGGAGAGACTAACTGTAATAACTCAGGGAACACTTGAACATACCACTATATAACAGAACATTTGACTCAATAAACTAACACACTGCAGCACAGAAATTCAGGCTTTCGGCAACTGAGAGGTGGCACTATTAGAACCCGCAGCAGCTGGTGAAAGCCATCTCTCTCCTTCAGGTTCTTGCTGTGTGGGAAGGTGCTGCGAGTTGTGGTGGCTGCACTCCCCCTTTGCTGGGAGGATGATCTGTACCAGGGCAGAGCAGAAAGCTGCCATGGTGAGCAGAACATGCACGGAGCATTACAGTTCAGAGAATGGCACTGCCCCTGAAGGGCAAAAAGCTCGAAAGCATGGAATTCTGTGCAGAACTGTTGCATAAATTTTCTCTTCAAAACATGCCCATTTTTGTATACTGTGGATGAATACTCTGGGTTTTATAGAATACATGGGTTTTTTTCTTAAGGTTTTTGGGAGAACTCTCAAGTTTATTTCTCTTTGTATTTTACATTCAGCATGCATACAGGTTTTTATATTATTATTTTTCTTTAATAAATACTTAGGGAAAAAATACTTAAGCATTTTAATCCCTTGGCATATTGTGATTAATATTCTTAGCAAGAAAACCTTGTTGAACAAGTGTGAAAACACAGAGAAAGGGAAAACAGTATAAAAGTCTTTTAGAACAGGGCGTGTAATAAGGACTGCAGAACTGAGTAATTCCTCCAAGGGCAGAATTAGCAAGATACATCACCAAGAATACCTGCCAAGATACTTCCTTAAATCAAGGGAAATGTGACCTGCAGCCATACGAAGTACAGCCAAAGCAAATGAAAACCTTTGGAAAAGAGGGAATTTTGCCAGTGACATCAGTCTGTGTGGATAACTGAGGGATGCCCATCAATATTGCACTACACTCCTCAATATTTGCAATGCCTTTTCTCCCAATTTCTGTGAAATGATTAAGCTGCAGTTGTTTACCATTACCTTAAGCTCTTAGGGGAATTACCAAGCACTATGTATGTTTTTCTGTCGCTGAGCAGGACTTGAGTTTCCCAAATCTTCTACAAAGCAGAAGGGAATCACACAGTTACTTGTGCTAATGTTCATGAAGGGTTTCATGAAAGCGGGTGAATGAGAACATTGCATTGTAAAACTTCCACATGCAAGAAAACAGGAGTCCACTTAGAATAAAACATATAAGGCTAGCATGACATCAGAACAGGATAAAATGAAATTGCTAGACAGGAAGTGATGCATCAGAAATTAGGTGTATCATTTCTGATACATCTGCATGCATTTGCAAGCTAAAACAGAAAAAGAAGGGCAGAGATAATAAGAAATGAAGATTTGAAAATTGCACTGAGCAGAAGAGACACACAAACCACCAGTGTGAACACAGCTGGGAGATTCAGCTTGGAGATGGATTAGAGCAATCACTGAAGGTCTCTGGTGCACATGAGTGCAAAGACTGAGGACAAAAGGAGAAAAGTTTAATTTCTGAAAGCAATTTAGATTGCTGGAAGCATTGTCTAGAGATCTAAAAATCTAAAGCCTCAGAGAATCTGAACCTAAAACATCCCCAAATGGATTGATCAGGTATGATGTGCACATCTCTGCTGTTTTCAGAGTCAATGAAATTGACAATGAGTGTCTGGAAATTAGGAATGCCCACCCAGATTTTATCTCCATTACTTTAAGAACACCTTAATAAGGCACTTCAGGAACTGAGCACTGACATTCTGACCCCGCTCTATTTACTTTACATTTGAATACAGGCTGGTAGAAGGAGAAATGGGGCTTAAATTTCTCCCCAAATTACCTGTTGCACTTTCAGGTTAGGAGGAGATGTAAAATTCAGCTAATCACTCTCTCTATGCATGAATATTCCACTAGTGAACTGACACACAGAACATCCTTTTTTCTCTTTTGTACCTTCCTAAATAGTGCCCAATGAACAGAACACTTGCATAAATCTCACAGAAAATCAACAAAATTGCTGAAATTAACACTCAATTCCCTGATAAAAGTTTCTGAGAAAAGGCTTGACAGGATCACTGAACAAACTGAAACTTGGAAGAGAAACACCCATTTTAGCACTGATCAAGGGGAAAGAAAAAGAAATGCTGTAAAAATTCCAAGTGGAAGGAAAGGAGAAACACAGCAAGCACAGAAAGAGCAAGGCCCTGTCAGATGACCTGTGCAAGGTAACTTTGTGCCCCAGCACTGTTAGAGGACATTCCCTGTCATTGGTGCAAGCAGCTGGAGACATAAATGCTGATTGATTTGGGGGCCACAGTCTTGGTAAGTGCAGAGGTGGTTCAATAACCTGACAAGAGGGAGTTCCCTCAGAGCAACTGGAATGCCAGAAAGAAGTGAACAGCTCACCACAGCCCGGCCCGCTTGGCTGCTTTTCCTTCTGACCCTCCTGGGGAGGCTCTGGCATTTCCTCTTCCCTGATGGAAGTGCAGCTGCTGCCAAGGGAAACGTCCCCACCCTCACTCAGTGTTCCCTGTGCTTGCCAGATGTCCCATCTGCTGTCCCTGTCCAGGAGAGCTGCTCTGCTCGGGAGGAGGAGCCCGAGCGAGAGCCTGGGAACATCGGCGGCTGCAATCCCTCCTGATCTAGCACTGTTTATGGATGTGTAGTTGGATTTGGATAGTTACAAGTATAGGGATATTTACATAGACTGACTGATATTTGTGTAGGGATATTATGGATGTATATTGTTATATTGATGTGTGTATATTCATCTGTTTACATACTTGTACAGCTCTGTAGCTGTGCATTTCTATTGCTGGGGTTGTATGGATTTTTTTATTGGTCCATTGATATTTGTGTATTTATAGACAGGTTTGTTATATTTGTATTATATTGTCATGTTATATGTCATGAAATATGTAATGCATGTTTACATCTCTATATTGTTATGTCTATATATGTATTTACTTCTATTTATTATGTATGGAGTTGTATAGTTCTAAAATTCTATTTATTTACTTCTGGATCTGAGATTCTTTAGAGAGGGATATTGGTGTTTCTGTATTTGTATATGGACTGTATGGTTGTAGTAATATGTAATAAATTTAATTGTTAAACTTCAATTCAGTAACTTCAATATTTGTGTACAGTGAGTTGTTGCAGAGGGTTGCAATAAAGTAATTTTTTTTTCACTGAAGTTGATATCTGTACATATTTACATAGCACAATTCTCAGAATAAATTAGATTTTAATCATAAATTGATATTTCTGTGTTTCTATATTGGTAACACAGGTGTTGTAATTTAAAATAAATTTCATTTTTAGCATAAGTTAATGTTTGTGTATTTGTACATTAGTAGTGTGGGTGTAACTATCTGCAATAAATGCAATGTTTCAACTGAAGTAAGTGTAGATTTGTGCTACACAAAGCCATGAGCAGATGTAAATGCTGGAGGATTTTGGCCACGCAAATCTCCGGCCATGCCCAGCACATGCCCCACCTGCACTCAGGCTGGGCAGGGGAAGCGCAGATTTGGGCTGGCAGCAGAGCCCCGCGTTGGCTCAGAACTCGCTGCAGAGGCTGCTGAGAAAACTCCGGGGCTCCATGAGCACAGAATCCAAGCAGGAGCCACCAAGGGAGGACAAATCCCTCATCTCATGGGCATCTCTTTAGGAAAGTGCTCCAAGTGTCCCCCTGAAGCTCATCCCAGAGACCAGAAGCCAGCAGGGATCCTGAGCCAGCCCTGCTGCCTTTGGCAGCACTTTGGCAAATGAGCTGCAGTAAGGGGGAGGCAGCAGCGACTGTGACTGCTGCAGGCTGGGGATGAAGGCAGGGCCATGGACACAAGTGCTGAGATGCCCCAAAATCCAGAAGGAGGCTGGAGAGCTGGGAATCAACTTGGCATTTCAGTGCCAAGCTCTCACAGGCACTGAAATGATGGAATCCCTTTGTGTGAAGTGACCTGGAAGAACTGACAGGGAGTTGCTGCTAGGATCAGCAGTAGCAGAAAGCAAAAATGTACAAACACTAGGAGATCATCTAATATCTCCCACAAGCAATGGCTTCAAAAATGATCTCATGTATATATTATATTATATTACATTATATTATGTTATGTTAGATATTATTATATTAATCAAAATATATAATATATAATATGCATGAAATTTAATGCACATGTATTTTTGGACTATTTCATTTTTTGATATATATTTTCATTTAAGATAGATATTTGAAATAGTCTTTCAGCTTGGGAGAGTGAAGATTTACAACAGTGCAAAACCATCTGCACACACAGCAGTCAGCCCCCGGGTGCGTGCATGCACACCCACCCACTGCGCTTGCTCTTCTCAGCATCTCGGGTCTGCTGTTTGCACAGAATTGGGATGAATTTAACTTGATAGAGCCACGAGTGGGGTGTCCAGCTTGCCATGAACACTCATGTGGCAATGAACAACAGAGAGCTCTCAAATCACATTATCAGAGGTCATTTCATTCCTGCTGGGCACTGCGGAACTCTTAAAAGACACAGAAAAGGGGTGGAAAACATTGGCATCATGCTACTGCTGGTGTCCTCCTGGAGGAAAATCTCTTGGGTTTCTTAAGGTGGTAGCTTTCCAAAACCTATGAAAACTGCTCAGCACTGGTAGCCCAATTCTGAATGGTTTTCTTGACTTGGCAAAGGCTGGGGTGTAAACAATGGACTCTGTCCTTGGTCCAAATCACCTGCCCTCACCTGCAGACAAAAGCACCACCACCAGCAGCAGCTACATCAGTCATTTTTCTCAAAAAGCTGTGTTAAATTTGGGAGAGGAAAGGAAAACACATCAGACACTGTGGATTAATGACAAGACTCTGAGGAACAGTTCCAAAGCAAAGGGCAGCAGCTTCTCTCTGGGCCACTCCTTGTGCTCCAAGGCAGCCGGGCTGCCCTGGCTGCCCAGGACCCTGCGCCCCGCGGGCTCTGCAGAGCTGCACAGCGGGGAGGCAGCTTCGGGCACCTCAGCCCCTGGGCAGGAGGGGCTGCTTGCTCTGCAGGGCTGCCTGTGGGCAAAAGCAGGGTGCTGGCCTTCTGCTCCTGGCCCCAGCCTGGCCTTGCAGGGCTGATCCTGTTCCCTGTCTCAAATGTGCTAAAGACAGACTTGTTTGTTTCCAGCTCTGCACAGGTGTGATTTGCACCACAAAATACTGAAGGACTAAGGCCTGAACAACAGACCCTGACTGAAGCCTCAACAACAGGACCTGAGCCAAAGCTGCCGTCTAGATCACCTTCCCAAACTAATGTTCTATGTATCTGCTCCTTAACCAAGTGTTATTATCAAAAGGATTGTTGCATCCATTCACTGGTGAAACACGTCTTCACCTTTCTGCATGAGGAAAATGGACAAGGCCACACCTGGCCTTGGTTCCTCCTTGAGCCCTGGGCAGGATGGGGGAGAAAACCAAGAGGAGAATGACACCAGCTGTGCCCCCAGCAGAAGCTCTGGCACATTGCTCGTCCAGCACTGTCGGAGCCGGGCTACTCTCACAGCGCACTCAGGAGCCTCGTGGCCGCCAAAGGTGGAGGCACCGCAGGATTTCCCGGTTCCCGGCCGTGGCTCTGCAGGGCTGGGCTGGGACAGCTTCCCCCAGCTGATGTGCAGCTCTGGATGAAGGGGAAACCATTGGGGTACCTGGTGATGGATCTTCCTTAATCACCAGAGGCACCCTTTTGTAATAATGCTGAGGTGCATTGCTTAGCTTATCCTTTCCTGACTCTTTTTTGCACTTTTGCATTACAGTAAATTACACTGTTCCTTCAGCTGGTGTCTGTCTCTGCATCTCTGACCCTCTCCACCATCAAAACAAACACACAGCCCGTTTAGCATGAGACCTGCCTCTCTGCCAGCCCATCTCTTGGCAAACACCCCTGGTGGCCATCTCCACAAATGAAATTCCCACTTTGCAACTTCCTTTTCTTCAGGCAGGTGAGAAAAGGAGCCACTCCCAGTTCTGGACACCTCCAGAAACCAGCTGCTTTCAGCATTCACAACCCTGAAGTATCAACCTCCTTCCTTAACCTGCCACAGAGAGCTCCCACCAAGAGGCCTTTTGTCCAAGGATACCCACAGAAGAGCTGGAGAAGGGAGCAGTTTGAAACACCATTGCTTCAGAGTTTAAACCTGCCATTATCAAATGAGCACACACCAACCTGTCCCAGAGGGAAAAGCAGGCAGGAAAGAGAAGCTCCTCTCCCACATCAGCAAACTCTGTGCTTCCTTCTGTTCCAGCTGGAGAGTGGAGGCCATGGGCTGCACCTCACTTTGGGAAGGAGCCCTGGGAATTGGCCTGGTCTGGGAGGGCAGCAAAAGGAATTCCCCAAAAAGTAGGAAAAATTCTCTGGAAGCATTAGATAATGACAGTATTTCTGGAAGAAAGCAAAAAATAAAAAAAAAGAATTGGGAACTTCAAAAAGTTCCCAGACTGAAATTTGTTTACCAATACGACAACCCCAAAGTCTCTGAGGTGTGTCAGGAAGCTCAGGAATGTAGAGAGCATTTTCAGCAGACACTGGAGAGAAGCAAGCTGCACAACCCTGCATACGTGCCTTAGAACAGAAGCATGCTGCCCTTGGGCAAACAATATAAAAAAGTTTGCCAAGATGTACCCACGGAAAAGAAATGTGAAGCAAGATGTTCTAGGGATGTGAAGAGAAGATATGGGGCAGAATGTTCTGCTGACACTTTTGCCAATCTATATACCTGACCAAAGATATGTTAGCTCTTTGTCCTACACATAACACTTTGTAACCACTTATATGTATTCTCCCGTTGCTGAACCCTGCATTAGCATATAAATGTACCCTGAGATTTGCAATAAACTGAGCATCGATCATTACCTCCATGAAGATTGATCTCTGCCTCCAGAGGGCTCCTTTCTCTATTACCCCTCTCCTTTTCCCTGTCTCTCTCCCATACACCTTGTTTCTCTATCTGGCGTCCGTATACTTTCTTTCTTTACAGGAATGAACTTGCAAGGCTTGGATAAACACCACTGGTGTCCGTCCCCCAGAGCACGAGCAGCTCCCCAACAAGACTTCAAGACTAAGGGACAAAGCTTTCCCCTTCAGCTCTCCACAGCAGCTCTAGGGAGTCTCTCCCCACTGCCAGATCTCCTTTGTCAGTCCACAGTGACAAGAGTTGGCTGCAGGAGGCATTTGCATTGGAGCTCTCCCCAAATGGGGGGAAAAAAAGAAGAGGTGATTCCTGTGGAAATACAAAGGCAACGCTGCTTGGGAAGACACCAATAGGAGTTTGCTACAGCTCTAGGCCAAAAATCCCTTGAAGAAAGCAACATCCATCCATGGGGAAGCACTTTGGCTTTGATATCAATGCTAACAAAATTGCTTCCCATTCCTGCTGCTGTAGCTGACTCCGAATCACGAGAAATGTGCCAACTCTGCCAAAGACAGGCAGACATAGTGAGATAAAACCAGCTAGTCTGTGGAAAAGGAGACCAAATGAATGTTTTCTAATCACCCCTTTTCATCCTTTTCCCAGCCAAAACAGAGCAATGTCCTTCCTCTCTGTCACCGATGGTGACCCAGGCACGGGATGTAACGTGGGGACAACCTGCTGTACTGTGCCGTGCCGTGCTGGGCAGAGCCGAGCCGAGCCGAGCCGAGCCGAGCCGAGCCTGGCCAGCCCTGGAGCCGCCCCGCCCGCACTGTGCCCGCAGCCCCGGCTCTGCCGCGCGCGTCCCCGCGGGCCCGAGCGCAGTGCTCCCCTCAGGCCGCGCGCCGCCGGCGCAGCCGCGGCCGTTGCGCTGCGGGCGTTGTGGCCACAGTCGGTGACCGATGCCATGGCAGAGCTGCCGCTGCCCGCCGGGCTCAGCGCCCGCACCTTCCCCGCCAAGCTCTGGCGCCTGGTGAACAGCCCCCGCGTCTGCTCCGTGCGCTGGGACAGCCGCGCCCAGGGGCTGCTCATCGACCGCTCCCTCTTGGAGCGAGAGCTGCTCAGCTCGGGCCGCGCCCACAGGGGCCGTGGCCATGGGCCGGCCCCGGTCCCGCACACCTTCAGGGCCACGCAGTTCCGCAGCTTTGTGCGGCAGCTCTACCGCTACGGCTTCCACAAGGTGCCGGGCTGGCTCGGCTCGGCTGCGCCGGGCGATGCCGGGGCCTGGCTCCACTACAGCAACCCCTGCTTTCGCCGCGACCGCCCCGACCTCCTGCTCCGCATCAAGCGCCGGAGCGCGGCCAACCGGCAGCGGCCGGCGGCGGGCCGGGATGGCCGCAGGCGCCCGCCCCGCGGCTCCCAGCAGTTCCCCGGGGCGCGGCCGCTGCCGGACGGGCGGCACGGGCGCGGTCGCTTCACGCCGCTGCCCAGGGAGCGGCCGCCGCTGCCGGCCGGGCACCCGCCCAGCGGCTTCCTCCTGCTGCACAGGGAGCGGGCGCTGCCGGACGGGCGGGAGCTGCGCAGCCCCCGGCCCGGCCGCCTCCAGCAGCACCCCGGGGAGCGGCCGCTGCTCGCCCGGCGCCCGCCCTGCGGCTTCCACCTGCTGCACAGGGAGCGGCCGCTGCCGGCCCGGCGGGAGGGGCCGAGCCGCTTCCAGGAGCTCTACGGGGAGCGGCCGCCGCCCGCCGAGCGGGCGGTGCTCGGCATCCCGCCCTGCCACTTGCTCGGGCTCCACGGGGAGCGGCCGCTGCCGCTCGGGCGGGAGGGGCCCCGCAGCCGCTCGCAGGAGCTCTACGGGGAGCAGCTGCCTCCGGCCGAGCGGGAGGTGCTCGCCATCCAGCCCTGCAGCTTCCAGCAGCTCCACAGGGAGCAGCAGCCCCCAGCCTACGACGCACGAGGTAAGAAAAGAGTTATAACCTTGTTTTTCCAAAAGGTCCTGAAAAGTGACCGTTTGAAGTATTTTGCCACAAGGCTCTGCCATTCTCGGCCAGAAGTTGTCAAGCCTACTAGGAAGGGGCACCTAGGAGGCCAAAAGATTCTCTGCCTGGTTTCGCTGTGTGCTTCCCGTGATGTTTGGTCCACAGCAGCACTAGAGCTCTGTGTCCCACAGCCACGTTGTGGAGCCTGACCAATGTGTTTGGATTCTTGCAGCCACCCCGGGCACTTCAGGGTCCAGCACTCCACCGGGCAGTGCAGCTTGTGCAGCATGGACGGCCTCCAGCTCAGCACAGAACGCACCTGGGGAGGAGGAATGGCCACCAGCAGATCTGGGCCTTTCCGTAGAGAAAATGATTCGGGAGATCAGGAGGTCCCTGTCTGAAAGATCTCCCTCTGTGCAGGTAATTCCATTGGATGGGGATAAAAGGGCTGGACTGAGAGCTTTTGAATGTTGTTACACAGTTGAGAAGCAAAGGCTTCTTTAATTGAAATTACTTCATTATTATTTAGCTATTGAATTATTCTTGGTATTGAATTCTTCTTGGATTTCTAAAAGAGGGGATGAAAAAGAAATGAAGAAGAGGTTTTACTTGCTGGGAAAGAGGAGAAGAGTGTTTGGAGAAGTGGCACTGAAGGCCAAATGTCCCGTGCAGGGAGGGGCATGCCAGAGGTGCCTCTGTTGCAGCTGCAGTAGATGTGGGCTGTGCCTCTTTTGGGTGGGAAGGCCAAGGCAAAGCAAGGGCTGGGCTGCAGCTGCTGCTTCCTGGAGCCTTCTACTACTGCCCCATGTGTGTCCTCCAGGCATCACCTTGGCCCCCTGAATCCTGAGTTTAAAAGGCTTGTCATGTGGGCAGTGTTCCCTCCTCTGTGCTCCGTGTCCTTTAGGAGTGGAGAAGGACAGTTATTGTATCCCTGATATGATTCCAGCAAAATAGTGAGTGATCTTTGGGTTCCTTTCTTTCTGTTTTTCTGTTCAGGGCAATGTTGGTGTTGCCCCTGATTCTTCAGAAGGGGAGCCTGTGAACAGAGCTGCAGCAGAGGAAGCTTCATCTGGCACCGAGAGCTGCAGGAACAGTTCCCAGGAGCCCGAGGAGCCTGGTAAGGACAGAGCCCACACTGGTTTAGAGAGCTGTGAGATGGCTGCCCTGAGCAGGGTTGGTGCTTCCTGGTGCCTTGAGTTCAAATCCTGCGCTGGCACAACCTCCCTGAGCCCTGCCCTCCAGGCTTCTCCAGAGGCTCTGACACGGAGAAGCCTGTCTGCTGGGGCAGAGAGCAGGGAGTAAACCTGACCTTTTGCGAGTTGTGTCACCAAGCCGTGTGTCCCAATTTTGTGCTGAAGTTGGTGGATAAATTTGCTGCAGGGTGCCAGGGAAGGCCAGGCTGAGCAACACTTGAAGGAGCAGGGGAAAAAAAGAGCAAAAAGTCAGGGTAGAAGTCCAAATCACTGACTAAATGTAGTACCAGTCTGCTGGTATTGGTCCTGGCCCACAAGAAAAACAAGGAGCACAACATCAGAGGCCAACCAATTGAAAAATCACGTTAACTCCAGTATCAGAAGGAAAAGCTTGAATGACCCCTGATTAGGGAGGCCTAAGAGGTGAGAAGGAGCACTGTGGATCCATTCCTAAGCCCAGCTGGTGCAGCCTGCAGGCCTTGTAGGGAGCTCTGTCCCTCCCAGCGCTTGCTGCTAGAGCTGATGGTTGAGTTGGAGCAGCTGCTGCTCACTGCAGAGGGCAGTTTGTAGATGGCAGGTAATGGAGCTGGTTCAGGACTCAGCTCCCAGCACCTTCAGCTTCAGCCATTTCAGTGAGGACTGAGGTGTCTCTGTCAGCTCAGAGAAAGAACAAGGCTGGGCTTCCTTGTGGCCGCTGGGACTGTCTGTGTTTCAAGCTCTCCTGGGTGCCCTTTGCACTGCAGGGGCTGAGACTTCATTGAGATACTTCAATGTTTTGAAGCACACTTTTGAACCCTTGGAATGGTCCCTGTTCTTTTAAGGGCACATTGCTTCAAAGTGCCAAGTGAGAGTCTGCCTTTCAGGCCATCTTTGACAGCCCCTGGTAGAAGGACAATTGCTGCTCAAAGGAAAGGTGCACAAGGGCCAATATTGACTGAGCGTTCCCTTTGCTTCCCAGATGCCATCTGACCAACATCTCCAGGAGGGCTGCCCTGCATGGCAGGAAGAGACAGAGGAGAGCCTGTGACCATCAGGCAGGTAGAACTCCTCTGCTTGTAGATATGTTTATAGATTTCTATGGTTATTTATTAGTGGTTATAGTTCCATTTATAGATGATAGTGTTCTATTTATATAGACATTTATTGATAGATCTGTGTAATTAAATGTGGATATGTATATAGGTATAGATATGATATAATTATATTTTATAATATATTTACATTTGTAGATTTTCAGAGTTAGATTTTTCTATGTGTAGAGTAAAATATTTATGTATATATATGAAGTTACATTTATGAATGTGTATAGTTATATAGTAAGAGGAATGTTTAGATGGAGAGACAGATGGAAGGATTGCTGTTTGTGTAGGCCTAGGCTGCATTTGTAGCTCTTTCCCCCCTCAGCTACCTTTTTCACCTCTTGGTTTTCCCCCGGTGCCTGCTGTGTCCCCTGTCCCTGTGCTGGGTCCGAGCTGGCAGCCGGGCCGGGCGGAGCAGCACTTCCAGCCCCGGCTGTCCCTGGAGCGGTGGGAGCTGCCGCTGGCCCCAGGCACTGTCCCTGAGGTGCTGCTGAAGGACGGTGAGACTGAGGGGGCTGAGGGGGCCGTGGCGCTGAAGGGACAGTGACCCTGAGCTGCTGCTGGGGCTGAGGGCTGTGGGGCAGCCGAGGGCCTTGGTGGCACTGAGGTGACAGGGAAGTGGCACAGGCTGGCAGGGTGGTGGGTCTCAGGGGACGGGATGGCTCAGAAGGGACTGAGGGGGGTGAGAGGACTGTGAGGGGCTGAAGAAACTGAAGGCAGCTGGGGCTTCACCGAGAGCATGGCGGGGATGAGGGGATGGAGGGGGCCAGCAGGGAGCACAGAGGGCTCCAGGACTGCAGCTCTGCCAGGCCTTGGAAGCAATTCCAGAGCCTCCACTTTTGCCACAGCTGCCATGAAGACCTTGAGGACAGCTGGAGACTGACGGGAGGCAGCAGGGAGGAGCTGAAGGCCAGCAGCGAGAGAAGTGAACGGGGCCCTGCTGCTGCCAGCCTGGAGAGAGCCCGGCTGAGGCCACAGGCCCGGGGAGGCAGGTGGGGCTGAGGCTGCCGTGGGCTGTGGCCGTGGGCACTGCCCGGCGGGGCAGGAGCGGGCCCTGCCCGTGCTGGGGCTGCTCAGCGCAGCTGCCCCGGCTGGCACAGGGGCTGTCCTTGGGCAAGGCAGCTGTGCCGCAGGGCCCGGGAGCTGTGCCGGGGCTGCGGGACAGTTCCGCCGCGGCTGCTTTCTCCTTCTGACCCCCTGGGGAGGCTCTGACATTTCCTCTGCCCTGATGGAAGTGCAGCTGCTGCCAAGGGAAACGTCCCCACACTCACTCAGTGTTCCCTTTGCTTCCCAGATGTCCCATCTGCTGTCCCTGTCCCTGTCCAGGAGAGCTGCTCTGCACGGGAGGAGGAGACCAAGCGAGAGGCTTTGAAGATGGGGCAGCTGGGATCCCTCTGCTTTTAGTGTTCTTTACAGATACATGGACTTGAACATAGACAGGGATTATTACATCTGTATTTGTGTTAGTGGGTTGCTATTTGTATGGATTTATTTCCATGTGTATATTCTTGTATTTATGTATATTTATTTTGTTATGAATGCATGCTATTTGTATATATACATATGTGTTTGAAATTACATATATGTGTATCAGTTTATCTCTGTATACATGGATATTGTTATATCTGTGTTAATTTCTATTTCTTATGGGTACAGTGGTGTAGGTATCTCCTTTGACATGATTTTTGTTATATGGCTTTTAAAATAGGAATATTGGTATTTGTATAGGTATATAAGTCTATTTGTATAGGTATATTTATCTGTTTATGTATGTAATTCTATTTTCATATCTATAGATGTATTTTTGTATTCCTAGATGGGCTTAATCCTTGTAGTAATATGTAATAAATTAAGTTGTTAAACGCCTAATTTTTCTTTGTGTATAGTGAGTTTTTGTAGAGGTTGGCAAGAAATTAACTGAGGTTGGTATTTGTATATTATTACATACACAGGTTGTAATAATCGAATAAATTCCAGTTTTTAACCTAAATTGAGATTTGTATAGTATAGTTCTGTATTGTCAGTGTGGGTGTAGCACTTTGTAATAAATGACATTTTTCAACTGAAATTGATTCTCGTGTATTTGTGGATCAGCAGCATGGCTGTAGCAATCTGCAAGAAATGCCATTTGTTAGTTGTGATGGGTGTTCTGACATTTGTACTACCCAAAGCCATGAGCAGGTGTAAATGCTGGAGGATTTTGGCCATGCAAATCTCTGGCCATGCCCAGCACATGCCCCACCTGCACTCAGGCTGGGCAGGGGAAGCGCAGATTTGGGCTGGCAGCAGAGACCCACGTTGGCTCAGAACTCGCTGCAGAGGCAGCTGAGAAAACTCCGGGGCTCCACTGAAAGTAGAACTCCAAGCAGGAGCAACCCTGACAGGAGAAATCATTCACAATGAAAAAAAGAGAGAAAATGTGGCAAAGCAGATGTGGGGATGCTCTTTGAGGCTGATAAAATGCTCTGAATCACCCCTGCTTAGGCACGTCTTCTGCAAAAAGGTTTTGTGAAAAACTGAATACCTCCCATAAAATACAGATTGCTCTTTCCCCTTCACTTACCTCGCTGTGTGAGTGGAGACACACTCTCTTCATCACTAAGAATTTTTGCCCTTCAGCACCTCACATTTAATCAATGATGATGTACTACCTTGGCACCATCAATGAAAACAGCCCTGCCCTCGTGGCAGTGTTTGCAAAGTCTTCCCACCTCCTGTCTCCACGTGTGACAGACGGAACCATCCCCTTCTGTCCAAACTGTGCCTGAGCTGAGTGAGGGCTCCAGGAGCTCAGGAGGTGCAAGGGCACTGCACGTGGGAAGGTTTTGCAAAGCTTCCTAAGCCCCAGTAAACTCTGGGTTTGCCAATTTTCCCCTGCAATATTGTCCTATTCAAGAATGATCTTGGAGGACACTGTGCCTCCAGCTCACACAAAAAAAGTTTGTTTTCTTCAAGGCTTGAATAGAGGAAAATGAAAATTGTGGTTTTTAGAGTGAAATTCGGGGGGTGGTGCAGCTGGGTTCGCTCCACTATTTGCTGTGGAAAGTAGGGCAAAAGCTTTAAATTCCCAGCAGAAGCTGACTACCAGCCCACAAAGACCTGAATGAGGCCCAGGTGGGCTTGCTGCACACTGGTCCAAGGGAAAAGCTGGAACAAAGTCCCCTTTTACTGCAGATGGGGTCTGTACTAGTGTGTCCAGGGCTGTCTGTGGTAAGACACGGCAATCCAGCCAGAAACTGTGGATATGAGAGTTCCAACAGCAACCTGCTTCTCCAGGGTGAGGGACGAGGCAAGCCCAAAAGCCTGGAAGGTGCTCTGGGCACTGGAGAAAGCCAGGCTGTCCTTGAGAAGGGATGGCCTTCAAAGGGGACCTCACACCTTGTGCTGCTGACCAAGGGCAGCTGGTGGCCTTGCACAAAATGCTTCTTTTGTCCAGCTCTTGGAAAATTCCAGCCAGCAACAATTCCTGCTGCTCACACCAGCCCTTTCCAAGCAGGAGGGATTTCAGCAGCAGCCTGATTGCTTAGTGGCAGGAGAATAAAATACTCAGCTGAGCGTTATCAACTCTCTGTCAGAAGCCACATCCTCAGCCCCTCATCTCCTCCAGTTGTTTCAGATGTGGAGGAAGCAGCAGGAAATCTCTGATCCTGGAAGGGAAAGCAGAAGGAGGAAAGGCAGTGGCTGATCCCTGGGGCCTTAGGAGCAGTGAGAGCCATCCAAAACAGGATCTCTGCTGGGCTGTGGAGATAAGAGTGACCAATCAGCAATGCTCTGTGTGAGACTGGAGCCATCTGTGAAAGTGAGCATGGAAATCTGACCTTGCAAAACAGAGGAAAAGGTGTCTTTGGGTATTTGCCAAACCTCGCAGGGGCTCTGAGCCACCTGGTCTAGTGGAAGGTGTCCCTGCCCATGGCAGGGGGATTGGATCTAGAGGGTCTTTAAGGCCCCTTCCAACTCAAGCCTTTCTGTGAGTCTGAATTACAAACCCACAATGACAAAGAGAACACAGCAAACCTCGCCTCCGCTGGGTTGTTGGAGATGTCTGCAGTCACTTGTGTCACCTGGAGACTGGTTTGGATCTGGAGAAATTTTCATGGTCCCACAGTATTTCAGTGTGACCTTCCTGGTTCAGGGCCCCAAAAGATGCCAGAACAGATTATCTGCAAGCACAGAATTGGTTAAGCTGCCTGTGAACCTGATGGAAGAAGTGTATTCATGTTATTGCAGCATTTACCCTGTACAGGTGATATTTGGTTTCCATTTTGAAGATGAAATGTTCTTGCACAATGCTTGTTTATGCAGAAATACTGGCTTTAAATCCTAATTCCATCTTCACACAAGGATGTGTAATCCCTCAGAAATGTTTAACACAGAGCCATATTAGCTTTGGGCTGGGTGGTGTGGTTTGTTTAAAGTGTGTGATGAGTAATGGCAGCGTTAACAAATACCACTCTTGTTAATTTGGGTCCTCCCTTTTTCAACCCTGTTGCATAGAAATCACTTCTTTACAGCAGAGACTAAATGAAATTCCTTCATACAGATGAGAATTGTGCAATTCAGGCTGATTAAAGGGGAAGTTTTCTGTTATTGTGAAAGGACAGTTTAGATAACCTGTTTGCTGTTCATCCTGGAGGTGCTTTGCAGTTAAGAGTGAAAAGAAAAAAGGCATTTCTCTTAAGAAGTGTCTTGAAAGAGCTTTTTGTATTACCAGAAGCAGCTACATTGATATTGACCTCCACAATTAGAAATGCACAACAACCACTTAGGTGACTTAATCTGGCCATGACTTTTAGCTGCAATTCCAAAGTCTCATCAAATATGTTGCTATCCTTTAAACGAGGAAGGAGAGCACAAATACCAACAATTCTCATCAGCCTTCTGGGTTGGAAAGACCATTTAATTTATGCTCCCTTAGCTGTTAGCCTAAACTCTGCTGTGCAAACCTTACATCTGTGTTGGACCTTATAAACTTCTTGAGCATCAACTTAGGTGCAACCCTGCTACAAAACCCTTCAGGCACCACACTGTTTTAGAGTGGCAGGACTTCACTGTTCTAGCAGAGAATTTTATTTACTTGCTCCTGCAAGTCATTTCCAGAGCAGACGTGAAATCAGTGCCTTGCTATCTGGATGTGATAGGATTTTCCTCCTGTCCCAACAGACAACAGGGGAAAAGATTTGTTTCTATTATACCATTGCATCTAAATCTTTGGTTTGAGAGCAAAAGGAAAATGTTCCTTTAAGAAGTTCTGCCCAGACTTTTTGGCATGAGGACAAGCTGTGGTGTGCTGGCAGGAGCAGCACTGTCCCTGTGGGTGCAAACCCCCTGAAGGATAAACAGGCTGCTGTCACAGGGGCCACACCTGCAGCATGAAAACCCACCGTGCCACTAACTCAATGCAAACTAAACACAAATGACTCAGCTCTGCATCCTCAGCAAGGACTTGCCTCTGCAGAGATGTTGCTGACAGACTCAGCTCTTGTTTGCAAGGGCTGTTAAATTGTCACACAAATCAACCACCCCTCCCTCTCTTGTCCTTGGCGTCCAGCTGCTGAGAAAGAAGAGGCAGAGTCCTTCACGGCAAACGGGGACTTTCCAATGGGCAGAAACTTCCTCCTTTGTTTTGTTTTCAGTGACAACAGAGGGGTTTGTCATCAGTCCCTGTGTCAGCAGGGAAATTGTGCCTGCCCATCACACCTAGGATCTGAACAACCTGGATTTTTATTGGTGTAAAATCCACAGTGACCTGACCTTCTGCAGGAATATGGAGAGAAGAGTCAAAAGGGATTCCTGGAATGTTGCAATAAGCAGAAAGTGGTATTAAACATATATAGATAAAAAGGCATAAAAGCTCATAAAAGCTCATATGGAACTGATTTAAACCTAATAAAAAGAGGCATTTTATTGTAATAAAGAGTGAGGGTTGCAGACCACAGTGTGAGATATAGCTACTCTTCATAGTTTAGGAAGGTTTATTAAACCTCATCAAAAATACAACAGAAGACTGAATAAAGAAAAAAAGTTACAGCACCAGGAGCAAAAGATTTTCCTCGCCATGTGCTCAGCCCCCACACTGGAGACTTTCCCTTTTTAACCCTTTAACCCCTCCCAAAGTTTTGTCCATCAACCCCGTCTTTGCTGTCCAGTGGTGGAGATCTCTTCCTCAAATCCTGATTGAGGGTCAAGTGTGGCCATAGTGACAAGCCAGCCCTCCCAGATGTCCCCAACCCCTTGGGGACATCTGGGAGTCATAGTGACAAGCCACCCCTCCCAGCTGTCCCTTGATAACCACGGGATGGGGTGCAGCATAACAATAAATCTATAAACTTTTCTTAACTTATATACATGATATTTTTCTATTAATTGTGAGAGTCAATCATCACATGACTCATCTATTCAAATACAGAGGGCCAGGAGACTTCTTCTCCTTTTTATTGCCTTTATTAAAAGTGATCAGCTCAGGATTGGGCGGCTCAGCAGGTCTGCAGCGTCCCGTCGTCTCTCCCAGAGCGACTCAGAGGAGGAAATGCACAGCTCTGTCTACCAGGGGCAGAGCTGGGGATCAGATCCTCATGGGAGCCTTTAGGGCCTGCTGAGCCCTTCAGATGTTCGTTTGGTGTGAGACTCGCTCCCCTCCCAGACCTGGCCCGGGGGATCTCGAAGACAGGGTGAGGAACGATGAAGGTTTCCAGCATCTCTTGCAGGCCCAGCACTCCGCTCCTCACATCCAGACATCACTCCAGTCTCTCAACTCTTATTTGGCTTGTTGTTTTTGGGATCTTCTCAGTACAGTGGGGGACCCATGCTGCATTGTGGTCTTGGAGTCACTTTGCATAAACCCCCCACCTTCTCAGGTGTCTTCACTATGAGAAAGGTACAACTTAGCCTCGGGCAAGGCTCTGCTGATACAAAAGGAGCAATTAGCCTCAACAACCCGTGATTACAATAACAAAACACACAGAACTTGGGCAGGGCCAGTGATATGGCTGCCTTTTTGAAACTTTTTCTCATAAAAAAAACATTAACCGAATTTTTGTTCATAACAGTCCCCCCTTTTTTTCTTTGATCGAGCTTAAATTCTTAGCTCGCATCAACTCACAATTTTTTTGTTTTGAATCTACTATAAATCTCTTGTGCACTTTGGTAATCATGGTTACTTAACCTTGTTACTTTCCTTGGTTTCTTCAGGTTGGTCTGCACGGCAAGTACTATTCTACTAAAACAGATAAATAAGCATAGTAAAAAGAGCAATCTTCCAAATACACACACACTGAGAAAAACTACCTTTTCCCATACATCCTTTTTGAAAATCTTCAGGTTCTCCCACTCACTGGGATCAAGTGTAGGAGTTTGATCTTGATTATTTACACATGCTAATCTTTTTATTTCATTTGAAATGTTCCTAATAATTGAATTCTTTATTTTTAATACTGCCTGGAGCCAGATAATTTTGTTTAACATAGATATTGGAATCCGAATTTGGCTTTTACAATTTTGGATTTTCTCAATTTCTATTCCACTTTGCCTGTTCTGTTTAATTTCACCCAAATCATTATATATCGGAACTCCCAAACTTGATCCAGTTTCTTTGGGTAATAAGAAAATTGGTTTTATCACTCTAGCGGCGCAGCTGCCAGACAAGATCAAATCTAGGGGTTTAAGGCTCCCCTGAAATATGTTCCAAAAGGAGTTTATCTCTTTTCCAGTATACTCATATAAATACTTGTAACAAACAAATTTTTCTTACCATTTTCACCATTTCTTTGCTTTTTACAAGATCTGCTGAGCTTGTTTCAGCAGCATCCCATTCAAAGCACAACCAGGCTTTCACTATAGCGCACTCTCCTGGAAGTGGCTGCCTAAAAGTGGCAGTATTGTATGCTATCCAATACACTCTCTTATTTTTCTGATAAAGGACCACTTGGGAGAGGTTAACACAATCAGGGTTAGAACTGATGTGGACTCTCGACAAGGAGCTCACTTCCTCCTCACAGAGGGGTTGGTAGCACTCACTGCACAGCTCAGCTGGGCTCCCCTGAGCACCGCCAGCAATCAGAGCCATCAGCACTACCCTTCCCAAGAGTCCGGTCTGGGTCATTGTCGACGGAAGGGAACCAGAACATCAGTTTGATCATCACAGGCTCAATTTTATTGATCAGTACGGCGGGTTAAATACAGTTAATAATGAGCTTCATACATATTGCAAAAGTTGAGCTCAGGATTGGTCAGCTTACATATCAGCACCTACGCCTACTTCTACATTCCTATGGTTCTACTTTTGATACTTTCTACATATTCTTAGGATGTATTCAGGACTAATCTCAACTCCCTATCCTCATGTTGCAGCAAGGTCGCTGCTGACTCTTCCTTTTAGCTTGCTGACTGCTGACTTTTCTCCTTCAGTTTAACCAGTGGCATTATATCAGTGTGGCCTTTCTCAGCTAACCAATTATTGATAATGCTCTCCACATTTCCCCCGTTTTCTTCTTGTGCAAGGAGATTAGTTTGCCATGTTTTTGCTATTGTACGGCTGACCATGTTTTGAATACAGTTAAAGATACAAGGCAAAATAAGCAAAAACAGTAAAATCACACCCAGCAGTCCTATAGCATAGATCACAAGGTTCCTCAGCCACGGTCCGAGTCCCAGGCCTTTAAGCCATTCGTCAATTCCTAAACCGTCTTCTTCCTTAAGTTCTTGAAGTCCCTGTTGTAATTCTTTTATCTTAGTGTGAATGGACACTGAATGATCAGACAGATTCATGCAACACATTCCCTCGAACTCTTCACATCCATGTCCTTGTGCTAAGAGCAAAAAATCTACAGCAGCTCTATTTTGCAAGACAGCATGGTTAACAATTTGCACATCTGCAGTTAACATGTCTAGAATTTGTGATGTCTTGTTCAGCTCATCCCTTGCCCAGCATCCTAATTGTTTTGCCAAATTCATGGCTTTATTGGCAGATCCTCCTGGCAAGATAGTTGAAACCACCACCTGTTTGAATGTGCCCCAAAACCGTGGATCTCCTATCTTGCTGCAGTCTAAGTCATGTATGCTACGTTTTCTCCTGTTTGAATTTTGACTCAGCTGCATTAGCAAGGACACATTAGGATGAAACAGTGACAATTTTCCCAAAAAACAGGGTCCACCTTGTGGTTTAGCTGGTATACCATTCCATGCCCTGTCTCCACAGATCAAAAATATTCCTGTGGGTAATTTCATTGGTGCTGTGATATTTGTGCCGTTACATTGACTGTAATGCTGTGGAGAGAATTCACTCACATTCAGGGATGAATCTAGGGTGGCCCATGTTTCTTTAGGTTGGTTTAAATTCTGAGCACCCAAAAGTTTGAAACTAAACCATCCGCCAGCTGTAGTGTTAGATATGCTGGCATTTGTACTTCCAAAAAGGTCCAATTCCTCAGGAGGAGAGTGCAAAGAGGTGTTAAGTGATTGGATTAGTAACCATTGATGATAGCCATCACTCTGACCTGCAGTATACCCCTGTTGCACTGGCAATGTGATGTTTGACATGTTAGACATACATAAGGTTTGATTGTTTATCAAACTGCAAAATTCTCCAGGAGACCACACCGGAAGTCCCACCAGGCATGTTCGAAATGGGTTAGTGACTCCTCCAAGACTAAGACAAAGTGATGATTGGTTAGTTTGATTAGCAAGTGTTACCCATAAATTTTCCCTTGGTTGACTAAAGTGTGTTACTCCTACTGCTTCACTTGCTACAGCATTGAGCAGTATTACAAAAACAAACCTCATTTTTCTTTCTGCTTGCTTTGCTTCTCCTTTTCTTCCTTCTGTTTACGTTGTTTTTTCTTTCTTCGCTGTCTTTTCCCTGGTTTGCTAGATTGTCTATTGTAAGGCTGAGTCAATTCTTGGATATACTGATCTAATTCTAAATCAGCATCCTTGCTCACAGGTATAGCACGAGGTAAGTTTGAAGGCAAATCAGCTTTGCAGCGAGCTGCTATGATGCGTGAGGCTTTAGTAATTTCAAATATTCTAAGGTTTTCCTGTAACTTCCACCTAAGATATGCTATAACCACTTGTTCTGCACTCTCAAAGACCTGTAATCCTGTCCGTCCTGGCAGGCCAGTACTTTGTTCAAGAGCTCTAACCCAGATATGATTTCGAATCCACTTTCCAAAACAAGATGTACACCATAAATATCCCAATGACTTCTGTGAATACCAATAAACCTGATTACAATCTGCACAATGCAAAGCTACCCATGCATATCATTTATCTTTATCCTTTTTGCAAACATAACAAGGAAGCGAATGTAAGTAAGGACCAGTATAAAATTCTGTATCTTCAACCCAAAGCAACCAATTCAATGGTGGTGATCGCAAAGCCTCTTCAGCCTTTTTACTATATGAGGCTAACAGCTCAAGGTCTTTCTTTAACACAAGGTGTATCTTATTTCGTAATCGTAGTTCTTGTTCGTTATCCTCCTCAACAACTATATCCTACCGAGGGTCCCACAACAGTAAAATTGTTCTAATCATAGAAAATTAATTAGCAATCACTGATACCCCTATTCAAATGAGACCGTTCTCTTTTTTGCCTTCTTTTTCTTATCTGTCTTTAATCTTGCTGCTCCTAATTTCACTGGTCCTGTCCCTTTCAAACTTAAATTTTTCAACTTATCAATGCAGCAATCTAATGCTCTATCAGGATCCCCTTGGAAGGGTCCTACAACTGAATGCTGTGTTAAAGGCACTAATTTCCTACACCTTATAGAAACTATACGTGATTTACTTTGAACCTTAATTCTATTTACAATACATTGTATTTCCCATCGATAATAAGCAAGAACCTTCTGTTCAGGAGACTCATAAAGATTTAAAGCTATATATGCGTTTTGCCCCGTTTGTCTCCTCAATTCATCTTGCCAGCTTTTTCCCCACGTATGCTCGTGTTCACAAGTATGACACCACAAATCCCGTAATAATGATTGTTCTATCCAAAAAGTTCTTTTACAACCTCCACAACGTAGAGCTATCCAGGCAGCACAATGTGGATTGTGACAGTCAAGGCAATGTAGTTTCGCTGGATCTGTTAAATGAAAAGTTGATAATGAGTCAATGAAACCAATCAACTCCTGGGCCGTCCGATAGTGACGTGTCAGTGCTCTGACCACCGCTTCCGAGTACCCCTTCAATTGAAACAGTAGTGGTTGTAGGACTAGAAGCAGTTTCTTCCCCAGTCGCTCCCTGTCCTCCTCCGTAAGGCGATCCACCAGAGGCTGCATCAAAAACAGGTTTAGTCCACTTAGCAGGCACCCACAAAGGCCCTGTAGGTGAGGAAACACAAAGATACCCCCGACCCCAATATAATACTTTTGCAGGTTTTTCCCATAATCCTGTACTTGGGTTCTTATACTTAACCCAGACCTCTGTTTCCTTAGTATTTTCCTGACCTGACCTCGGATGATGTTTCATTGCAGGGGGGGTATCATCTTCCCCAAAAATGCATAAATGGTTAATCACATACAAAACCTTAGCCAAACATGCTTGTGGATCTGTCAAATCTTGATGTTTTTCAATATACTGCTTAAGGGTACCGTTTGCTCTTTCCCGTAAAGCTTTCCTTAACTGTATCAGTAACTCATACAATCATTTATTATTCACTTCTTTAATTGCTGCTTCCGCTATTCGTTTGACTACTCCTGCAACATACATAGAGTCTGTGACCACATTTAAAGGGTCCTGTAAGTTGGACACCGCCCATACTACTGCTAACAATTCCAAAGTTTGTAAGCTATCTGCAGGGTCTGCTGTGAGGAGTTGATGCTTCCATTGTCCTTTTTCTTGCCAGGTAACAGCAGCATGCCTTGATTTCTTTCCTGCATCTGTAAAAACTGTAATAGCTCCTTCTATGGGGTGTTCTTCTCTCAAAGGTCGAGTAATCCAGTTCCATTCTGTCATCCATTGCAAAACTCTAGGCACTAATTTACTAGTCTCTACTTTAGCAGGTGACATCAATAATGCTTCTTGTAAATTCTTTGAATTTATCAAGTACCAGTCCAAGGTTTCTTTTTCCATAGGTAATCTAATAGTAGCAGGTTCTCTACCATCCACTTCAAGAATTCTGAGACGCCCCTTTTTGATTAATGCAGCCAATTGTTCAATTTTTGAAGATATTGTTTTCTTGTGCTGTAGTGGTGGTGATAACCATTCCAACACCCGTATCTCCCCTGTTTTCTTTTGCAACTGAGAGAGAGCACCAAGCAAGTGGCAAGGGCCATTCCAAATAGTAAGGTCAATGGGGTGGTCGAGTTGTCGACGAGACACATACCCTTGCTGTACACAGTTATGTCGACGGAAGGGAACCAGGACATCATTTTGATCATCACAGGCTCGATTTTATTGATCAGTACGGCGGGTTAAATACAGTTAATAATGAACTTCATGCATATTGCAAAAGTTGAGCTCAGGATTGGTCAGCTTGCATATCAGCACCTACGCCTACTTCTACATTCCTATGGTTCTACTTTTGATACTTTCTACATATTCTTAGGATGTATTCAGGACTAATCTCAACTCCCTATCCTCATGTTGTAGCAAGGTCGCTGCTGACTCTTCCTTTTAGCTTGCTGACTGCTGACTTTTCTCCTTCAGTTTAACCAGTGGCATTATATCAGTGTGGCCTTTCTCAGCTAACCAATTATTAATAATGCTCTCCACATTTCCCCCGTTTTCTTCTTGTGCAAGGAGATTAGTTTGCCATGTTTTTGCTATTGTACGGCTGACCATGTTTTGAATACAGTTAAAGATACAAGGCAAAATAAGCAAAAACAGTAAGATTACACCCAGCAGTCCTATAGCATAGATCACAAGGTTCCTCAGCCACGGTCCGAGTCCCAGGCCTTTAAGCCATTCGTCAATTCCTAAACAATCTTGTTCCTTAAGTTTGTGAAGTCCCTGTTGTAACTCTTTTATCTTAGTGTGAATGGACACTGAATGATCAGACAGATTCATGCAACACATTCCCTCGAACTCTTCACCTCCATGCCCTTGTGCTAAGAGCAAAAAATCTACAGCAGCTCTATTTTGCAAAACAGCATGGTTAACACTTTGCACATCTGCAGTTAACATGTCTAGAATTTGTGATGTCTTGTTCAGCTCATCCCTTGCCCAGCATCCTAATTGTTTTTCTAAATTCATGGCTTTATTGGCAGATCCTCCTGGTAAGATAGTTGAAACCACCACCTGTTTGAATGTGCCCCAAAACCGTGGATCTCCTATCCTGCTGCAGTCTAAGTCATGTATGCTACGTTTTCTCCTGTTTGAATTTTGACTCAGCTGCATTAGCAAGGACACATTAGGATGAAACAGTGACAATTTTCCCAAAAAACAGGGTCCACCTTGTGGTTTAGCTGGTATACCATTCCATGCCCTGTCTCCACAGATCAAAAATATTCCTGTGGGTAATTTCATTGGTGCTGTGATATTTGTGCCGTTACATTGACTGTAATGCTGTGGAGAGAATTCACTCACATTCAGGGATGAATCTAGGGTAGCCCATGTTTCTTTAGGTTGGTTTAAATTCTGAGCACCCGAAAGTTTGAAGCTAAACCATCCACCAGCTGTAGTGTTAGATATGCTGGCATTTGTACTTCCAAAAAGATCCAACTCTTCAGGAGGAGAATGCAAAGAGGTGTTAAGTGATTGGATTAGTAACCATTGATGATAGCCATCACTCTGACCTGCAGTATACCCTTGTTGCACTGGCAATGTGATGTTTGACATGTTAGACATACATAAGGTTTGATTGTTTATCAAACTGCAAAATTCTCCAGGAGACCACACCGGAAGTCCCACCAGGCATGTTCGAAATGGGTTAGTGACTCCTCCAAGACTAAGACAAAGTGATGATTGGTTAGTTTGATTAGCAAGCGTTACCCATAAATTTTCCCTTGGTTGACTAAAGTGTGTTACTCCTACTGCTTCACTTGCTACAGCATTGAGCAGTATTACAAAAACAAACCTCATTTTTCTTTCTGCTTACTTTGCTTCTCCTTTTCTTCCCTCTGCTTACGTTGTTTTTCCTTTCTTCGCTGTCTTTTCCCTGGTTTGCTAGATTGTCTATTGTAAGGCTGAGTCAATTCTTGGATGTACTGATCTAATTCTAAATCAGCATCCTTGCTCACAGGTATAGCACGAGGTAAGTTTGAAGGCAAATCAGCTTTGCAGCGAGCTGCTATGATACGTGAGGCTCTAGTGATTTCAAATATTCTAAGGTTTTCCTGTAACTTCCACCTAAGATATGCTATAACCACTTGTTCTGCACTCTCAAAGACCTGTAATCCTGTCCGTCCTGGCAGGCCAGTACTTTGTTCAAGAGCTCTAACCCAGATATGATTTCGAATCCACTTTCCAAAACAAGATGTACACCATAAATATCCCAATGACTTCTGTGAATACCAATAAACCTGATTACAATCTGCACAATGCAAAGCTACCCATGCATAGCATTTATCTTTATCCTTTTTGCAAACATAACAAGGAAGCGAATGTAAGTAAGGACCAGTATAAAATTCTGGTTCTTCAACCCAATGCAACCAATTCAATGGTGGTGATCGCAAAGCCTCTTCAGCCTTTTTACTATATGAGGCTAACAGCTCAAGGTCTTTCTTTAACACAAGGCGTATCTTATTTCGTAATCGTAGTTCTTGTTCGTTATCCTCCTCAACAACTATATCCTCCCGAGGGTCCCACAACAGTAAAATTGTTCTAATCATAGAAAATTAATTAGCAATCACAGATACTCCTATTCAAATGAGACCGTTCTCTTTTTTGCCTTCTTTTTCTTATCTGTCTTCAATCTTGCTGCTCCTAATTTCACTGGTCCTGTCCCTTTCAAACTTAAATTTTTCAACTTATCAATGCAGCAATCTAATGCTCTATCAGGATCCCCTTGGAAGGGTCCTACAACTGAATGCTGTGTTAAAGGCACTAATTTCCTACACCTTATAGAAACTATACGTGATTTACTTTGAACCTTAATTCTATTTACAATACATTGTATTTCCCATCGATAATAAGCAAGAACCTTCTGTTCAGGAGACTCATAAAGATTTAAAGCTATATATGCGTTTTGCCCCGTTTGTCTCCTTAATTCATCTTGCCAGCTTTTTCCCCACGTATGCTCGTGTTCACAAGTATGACACCACAAATCCCGTAATAATGATTGTTCTATCCAAAAAGTTCTTTTACAACCCCCACAACGTAGAGCTATCCAGGCAGCACAATGTGGATTGTGACAGTCAAGGCAATGTAGTTTCACTGGATTTGTTAAATGAAAAGTTGATAATGAGTCAATGAAACAAATCAACTCCTGGACCGTCCGGTAGTGACGTGTCAGTGCTCTGTCCACCGCTTCCGAATACCCCTTCAATTGAAACAGTAGTGGTTGTAGGACTAGAAGCAGTTTCTTCCCCAGTCGCTCCCTGTCCTCCTCCGTAAGGCGATCCACCAGAGGCTGCATCAAAAACAGGTTTAGTCCACTTAGCAGGCACCCACAAAGGCCCTGTAGGTGAGGAAACACAAAGATACCCCCGACCCCAATATAATACTTTTGCAGGTTTTTCCCATAATCCTGTACTTGGGTTCTTATACTTAACCCAGACCTCTGTTTCCTTAGTATTTTCCTGACCTGACCTTGGATGATGTTTCATTGCAGGGGGGGTATCATCTTCCCCAAAAATGCATAAATGATTAATCACATACAAAACCTTAGCCAAACATGCTTGTGGATCTGTCAAATCTTGATGTTTTTCAATATACTGCTTAAGGGTACCGTTTGCTCTTTCCCGTAAAGCTTTCCTTAACTGTATCAGTAACTCATACAATCGTTTATTATTCACTTCTTTAATTGCTGCTTCCTCTATTCATTTGACTACTCCTTCAACATACATAGAGTCTGTGACCACATTTAAAGGCTCCTGTAAGTTGGACAGCGCCCATACTACTGCTAACAATTCCAAAGTTTGTAAGCTATCTGCAGGGTCTGCTGTGAGGAGTTGATGCTTCCACTGTCCTTTTTCTTGCCAGGTAACAGCAGCACGCCTTGATTTCTTTCCTGCATCTGTAAAAACTGTAATAGCTCCTTCTATGGGGTTTTCTTCTCTTAAAGGTCGAGTAATCCAGTTCCATTTTGTCATCCATTGCAAAACTCTAGGCACTAATTTACTAGTCTCTACTTTAGCAGGTGACATCAATAATGCTTCTTGTAAATTCTTTGAATTTATCAAGTACCAGTCCAAGGTTTCTTTTTCCATAGGTAATCTAATAGTAGCAGGTTCTCTACCATCCACTTCAAGAATTCTGAGACGCCCCTTTTTGATTAATGCAGCGAATTGTTCAATTTTTGAAAATATTGTTTTCTTATGCTGTAGTGGTGGTGATAACCATTCCAATACCCGTATCTCCCCCGTTTTCTTTTGCAACTGAGAGAGAGCACCAAGCAAGTGGCAAGGGCTATTCCAAATAGTAAGGTCAATGGGGTGGTCGAGTTGTCGACGAGACACATACCCTTGCTGTACACAGTTACTAATTTGCTGCAAGGCAAGATGATGCTCCTTTGTCAGGTGTACAGGAGTAGTAGGGTCCACACCTTTTAACAAAGGCCGTAGGGCTTCTAATAAGTGATTTGGTATTCCCACAATAGGCTTCAGCCACTGTAAGTCTCCCAGCAACTTCTGTGCATCATGTAGAGTTTTAATGTCCAATTGTAATTCCAATTTTTGTGGTATCACTATTTGATCCGTCAAAGTCCATCCCAAATATTTCCAGGGCTTTGTAGTCTGAATTTTCTCTGCAGCAATAACAAGTGAATATGCAGCAAGAGTATTTATAATGGTGTTAATCTGTAAAGAGGAGAATGGCTGTTGCTGTGCAAACAAAATATCGTCCATGTAATGATATATTATAGTTGCTGGCCATTTACGACGTAGTGGCTGTAATGCTGCATCAACATAAAGCTGACATAAAGTGGGAGAGTTGCGCATGCCCTGTGGAAGAGATGTCCATTCAAATCTTTTATCTGGTTCCCCACGATTTATTGCTGGTAAAGTAAAAGCAAATCTCTTCATGTCATCAGGATGCAGGCCAATAGTGAAAAAACAATCCTTTAGGTCAATAATTAAAAGAGGCCAGTGTTCTGGGATCACAGCTGGATTTGGAAGACCAGGCTGTAAGGCCCCCATTGGTTCCATTTGGTCATTTACAGCCCTCAAATCATGTATCAAACGATATTTCCCTGATTTCTTTTTGATTACAAAAATAGGTGTATTCCAAGGGCTTGTGGACAGTCGCAGGTGCCCTTTTGCATATTGTTCCTGTAACAATTCATGGGCATGCATAAGACTCTCCCCTTTTAATGGCCATTGCTTAACCATCACCGGTGTATCCGTTTTCCAGGTGAGTGGAATGGGGAAAGTCCAAGCAATGGCAATTACCCCAAAGGGTGCTGATTAGTTAACACCACTCCCAATTGTGTTAAAATGTCCCTTCCAATTAAGCAGGAAACTGTAGGAGGCAGTTGAACAATTGAAAACACAGCAGATATTTGTTGATTCTCAATGCACACAGACAAAGACGGCGACCTGCTTGCCAATGTAAATCCTCCTACTCCTGTGAGCATGTTTGATGAAGGAAACATAGGCCAATGTTGTGGCCAGGCTTCTGGAGAAATGATGCTAGTATCTGCTCCTGTATCCAATAATCCATAAAGGGTTATGCTTTGATGCCCATAGGTAATTTCAACCTTTTGTTTTGGTCTATTTTGTAAATCCACAGTTAAAAGTGTAACACCAGTAGAGCCAAAACTTTTTTCATCCCGTGCTTGCCCAGTAAATGATTGTATTCCTGATGTCATTTGTGACAGTGGTACCAATTGTGCAATGCGTTGTCCTTTTGTAATTTTAATCGGAGGATAAAGGGTGTAAGCCATAATTTGTATTTCCCCTGTAAAGTCCGCATCGATAACACCAGGCAAAACAAATATTCCCAACATAGTTATAGAGGAACGTCCCAGCAATAATGCTCCACATGTTTGTCCATTTAGTATAAGAGGACCCTTTACTCCAGTGGGTATCCTCTCAGGCTGGTTCGTCATTAGTGTGACGTCTACTGCTGCTGATAAATCCAAGCCGAAGCTCCGTGTTGTTGCAGGTTGCAGACAGGAGGTAGCAGCGATGTCACGGCAGCTGCTGGTGTCTCCGATGTCACGGTGGCAACTTGTGTCTGTCCCTCATTGCCACATCGGTAACACTTGATGAATGGTCTCGAGCCTCTTTACGTGACTGCCAGTGAGCCGCTTCGGAGAGGAGCAAGAGCAGCTAACACCTGATTTTGAGTAGACTATGCTTTTGCAACCCTAATCCTAATTCCTTTAAGGCTTCTGCTATAAATGCCTGTGAAGCTGTTGGCATTAATGCCATTCGCTCTAATGCTTCCTCAATAGTCCAGTTTGCCCCTAAAGTAGCTAACACTCTTTGGGTTGCTTGATTGCTATTTTGCAAGGCACACCTGCTTCAATAGCGTCCTGCAACACCAGCCCGATCTATAGCAGTAGCTGTTCTATCGATAAAATTTCCAAATGATTCTTCCCTTCCTTGCTTAAAACCCATATAAGCCGGTAACACTCCTGGCTCTTTAACCATGTCTATTGCAGCACGCACTAACCACATAGACTCTGTAAGTTTATCTTCTCCCGATATCATCTGTGCCTCTGTACGCAAATATGCCTCTAAGCCCAACAGCTCCTTTACTGTTACTCCATGTAATGGGTCATGTGCATTAAACAATAACTGCTGATGCTGAGTAAATATCAACCGAACTATTCCTCTTAAATCATTAGGACATAAAACCTGAGTATTAAAAAGATAATCTAACATTTGCTTAACAGGTTCACTTTTTACTCCAAACTGACTAACCGTAGAACGTAGCTGAGTTAACAGCTTCCAATCTAAGGGAGTATATTCTGCTATATTATGCGTAAGGTTCCCCTGTGCATCATACTGTGGTGTGTATGTAACTGGACATGCAAGACTAGAAGCTATTTCCACCGCCTCACCATCCCCCATTTGCATTACTTTTTTCGCCGAAGTAGCCCAAGCTTCCCTCCTCTGTTTAGCCATCTCCCCTCATGGATCACGGTGTGCCCCTGGGATGGGATCTGGCCCTTTAAGGGTGCTATGCTGCTGCCACTTCGGTGCAGACACCAAGTTTTCGCGCGGGGGGGGGCAGTGAAGCAGGGGCTGGCTCGTGCGGGGGAAGCGGGAGCCCCCCCTCCCCCGCTGGAGCTGACAGTGAAACCGGAGCCGGCTCACACGGAGCCAGCCTGCGGGGGGCAATCCGCCCCCCCGCTGGAGCCGGCTCGGGCGGAGGAGGTGACCCCCCCACCGAAGCTGTAACCTGAGCCGGCTCACTGAGGGGAAGCGGCGGAGGCAAGGCTGGCGGCGGAGGCGAAGCTGGCTTGCCCCTACTCCCACCATCCGACCCGCCTGAAGCTGGTGGCGGAGGCAAAGATGGCTTGCCCCTACCCTCACCATCCGACTCGCCCTCCCCCTCTGACAGGAAAGGTGCAGACGGTTCCACTGCGCCTATAGAGAAATCCTCCACACCACTTTGCTGGGGACTCTTAGGCATAAGTACCTTAGTTACAGAAGGTGCCAGGGGATCATCTTCACGACCATACCCTATATTCCTCTTATGAGCTTCTGTTGCCCTTTCTGCTGCCTTTCTCTCAGAGACCTGCGGAAGTAACGTGTTATACACCACCCGCCATAACTTCCCGAATTTCTTTGCTGACTTATCATCGTCTAGTATTGTATCCCACAATATTTCCCCAAACTTTCTCCACTCTGCTAGCTCATGAACTGTATGAGGATTAGAAAAGATACCCTTAGCATGGCCATAAGCTAATAACCCTGGTAACTCCTTTTTTAAATCTATCCCTTTTATCCCACGCCGCTCTAAATAGGCGGTAAATAAATCATATGCCGCTTGCCTATCTATACCTATTAATCAGCGCGCGCTGTTGCAGCTCTCCAGGCTCCGGCGGACACGTATTGGCTTAAGTCACAGTTGTGAACCTTAAGGGTGCTTCAAATTCCGGCACCGTCCCGGCTGCTGGGACCCAAACCCAACTTCCGGACCGTGGCATAATCCCTTTTCCTTTTAATCCGAGAAAAAGGGCAGAGATTCGGTTATGCCCGCATTCTCCACCATTTGTCGACGGAAGGGAACCAGGACATCAGTTTGATCATCACAGGCTCAATTTTATTGATCAGTACGGCGGGTTAAATACAGTTAATAATGAGCTTCATACATATTGCAAAAGTTGAGCTCAGGATTGGTCAGCTTACATATCAGCACCTACGCCTACTTCTGCATTCCTATGGTTCTACTTTTGATACTTTCTACATATTCTTAGGATGTATTCAGGACTAATCTCAACTCCCTATCCTCATGTTGCAGCAAGGTCACTGCTGACTCTTCCTTTTAGCTTGCTGACTGCTGACTTTTCTCCTTCAGTTTAACCAGTGGCATTATATCAGTGTGGCCTTTCTCAGCTAACCAATTATTGATAATGCTCTCCACAGGTCATCGTGCACAGCCTGCCCACCCGGCCTTGCCTCTTGGGGAATTTTACTGAGGAAAAGCTTCCCAGCTCTTTAGAGTCCCTTCTACCCGTTTCTCTGGTTAAACCTCTCTTGGTCTGTTCCCTACCAATTTTGTCTTCCCCCAGGGGAGTGTTCTGTAGAGGATTAACCTGGAGTCTTTAGAAATAAATTGGGGAATTAACCAGAATTACTTATTTACAGTCTTAAACTTTTTACCAACATAGTTTACACAGAACAGTCTAAAACATTTTAAGCAATATTAGAACTCTGATACCAATTTTTTTGTCCCACACAGTTCAGTCTTTTCGACTCTTCCTTCTGAGAGTCAACTTTAAATCACAGTCTACTCAGGTGAATTAACTTGTGAAGCAGATGAATCTTGTCCAGTGCCGGGGGGTGAGAGTGATATGGACTCTGGTCCAATGCCAGAGGGAAAAATTGAGAGTCTGGCCCAATGCCAGAGGGAGAATGGGGTGCAGTCCAGTCCAGTGCCAGAATGCCAGAGGGAAAAAAAACTGGTGTTGAATGCTGGTCCAATGCGAGGGGGTGAGAGTGATGTGAGTCCAACCTTTACCTTTTGGTCTGCACCGTCGAGTTAGTAATGAAGAGTACGTGAAATGGGCTTTCAAACACAGGCAGTAATGGTCTGCAATTTAATGATTTTATCAAAACTCAGTTTCTCTGTTAAATATTATTGGTTAATTTCTCTTTTTTCCATAGCTTGCATATTTCTCTCATCAACTTCTACATACTCTGTATTTTGCAAGGAGTTGTATTTCTCAGCTAACTTAACTCTCAAAGTATTTTTATTCACCTATTTTTTCTGTGTATTTAATTCACTGGTTTTTCTGTTCTATTTTTCAAGATGTTATCTATTTATCTCTTGCTTCTGTTTCTTACTTTCACTTACAGCTTAAATATTTCTTTCAACCCCTTACACTTAAATATTTTTTTTTACACCATTCTTCTACACAGTACACTTCCCTCTAAGGAGATGTGGTAAAACTTGTACTGCACAATCTACATTACCTCTATTCTTTGTCTATATTCACCCTCACACATTCCTTCACACCCTCAAGACACAAACTGGATCATTATTGCTAGAAAATCACTGTGGCTCCCCTCACCTTGGGGTTGGCCCACAGGTCTCAGCATCTCTGGGCCTCCTGGAAGGGCCCTGGCTCTGGTTGCCTCTGGTGCACATTCACCTGTGAGGCTCTCTGCGTGTCACTCACGCTCTTACAGCTACGGCTCCCTCACACACCTGGGGAGCACTAGTCTGGTTTGCAGGTCACAAAAACACATTTCAGCCACAGCCCCCACCTGCCCAGGGAACAGTATCTTGGTTTGCAGGTCACACACACACACACTTCCACTGCCCCCTTCCCACCTGCCCGGGAAGTTGAGGCTGACTTTGCTTGTGACTCACTCTCACGCACACAACAAGACAACAATAAGGTACCTTTTACTTCCACATCACTTATTACAAGTTAAGTATTACTGGCCAGTTTTGGTGCTATTGGATATCCTTTCTATCTAGCTGTTTTTTCTAACTTCAGATGTTTTTCACTATACTATACTATACTATACTATACTATACTATACTATACTATACTATACTATACTATACTATACTATACTTTTTAGTACTTTGTTGAGACAGGACTTATCTGCTCCTGTATCTATTCAAATTCTTCATTTAGGGGTCCCACTTCAAAGTTTACCAAGGGCTCTTCTAGATGTTACATCGGGTCCCCTATAGTGTAAAGCCCCTGACCCTCTAATCGTCACCTTTAAGGATCTTCCCTAAATTATCTTGTTCCCTGGCTATTGCCGCATCGAGTCTGAGTTTTCTACAAAACCTCCTGACGTGTCCTCGCTCTCCACACTAATAGCAATGTCGCTCTCTCAAAGGGCCTTGAGGTCTCTCCATCCCTCTTGTACCTGACAGTACTGACCTATCCTTGCCTCCTCCTGGTGGTGGACCCGCCCACCCTGCACTTTCTCTAGCTACAGCAACCATGATCCAAGCCTTGGCCTTTGCTTTTTCTTCCTCCCTCCTTAAATACACCTTCAATGCCTCTCTTAATAACTCATTAATGTCCTTCTCTTGCCAATCTTCCATCTTTTCCAGTTTTCTCCATATATCAGGCCAAGATTTGGTAACAAATTGGACTTTTAGCAGCATTTGACCTTCTGGGGTGTCTGGGTTGTCCTGGTTTAGGACAAATTAGGGGAAATCTCCAAAAGGGAGCCCCCCAAACAAAACAAACCTCCAACCCCCCCTCTCCCAACACCGGGTTCGGGAAGGAATTTCTCGGAGGAGCAAAGTGGAAAACAAAACCTATTTATTTACAAGTAACAAAAGAACACTCCCCAACACAAGAAAAGGAAAGAAACAGACTGTGTTGTGAGGGCGCCAGGCTTCTCTTGCAAGCTCCAGGTGTCCTGGACGTCTCAGGTCAGGTCCGGAGCCAGTCCAGTATCTTCAGGGGAGGGTAAGAAAGAGGGAACAAAAGAAAAGAAAAAAAAACCAGCGCAAAAAGAAGAAAGCAAGCAAGCAAAGTGGCTAGCCAAGCCAAGCAGCAAAAAGCCCAAAGTAAAAAGGCCCTGGTCAAACACTCCCCCCCCTCTCTTCCCCACCCCGCCGCAGCAAGACGGCCGGGGGTGGGGGGAAGAGAGAAAAGGCACAGCTGCCAGACACAACACACGATATTGGGATAAAGGCTGTCAACCCACGACACTCCACCCCTTATCCCGTATCGTGAATATACAATAAAAACTTTCATTTCACTTACTCACACCTTTGACACTTACGCATTCTTCTCATCTTACTTGCTCAGACCTTTGACACTTACAGTTTCCTTCTGTCTCACATTCAACAAACAATGACATTCATATATGAGTCTCATCCCACAATCAGGTCTCCCTGAGGTACACACCGTGTTGTTCCATCTTTCTGCATTATCCACCATGTATAACCTGGTCCTTGAGCAAAGACAATCCCACGGATGGGTTTGTCTGTACTCGAGGCAGGGTTGATCCATACTGTCTTTCCCAACAAACCTCTGACATGGACCACTGGGGCTTTATCCCCATCTACTATATTAAGGAGCTCAGACTGAGCAGGACCTGCTCAGTTGGTGGAACCTCGAGTGTTAACTAACCAGGTAGCCTTTGCTAAATGCTGCTCCCAGTTTTTTAAAGACCCCCCACCCAATGCTTTTAAGGTGGTTTTAAACAATCCATTATACCTTTCCACCTTCCCTGCAGCTGGTGCATGATAGGGGATATGGTATATCCACTCGATGCCATGTTCCCTAGCCCAAGTATTAATAAGATTGTTTTTAAAATGAGTCCCATTATCCGACTCAATTCTCTTGGGAGTACCGTGCCTCCAAAGGACCTGCTTTTCAAGGCCCAGGATGGTGTTACGGGCTGTGGCATGAGACACAGGGTAGGTTTCCAACCATCCCGTGGTGGCTTCTACCATGGTCAGTACATAGCGCTTGCCCTGGCGGGTTTGAGGCAGTGTGATGTAATCAATCTGCCAGGCCTCCCCGTATTTGTACTTAGACCACCGCCCCCCATACCAGAGGGGCTTCACCCGCTTGGCCTGCTTAATGGCAGCACACGTCTCACAGTCACGAATAACCTGAGAGATACTGTCCATGGTTAGATCCACCCCTCGGTCTCGTGCCCACTTATAGGTGGCATCTCTACCCTGGTGGCCTGAGGCATCATGGGCCCATCGTGCTAAGAATAACTCTCCCTTATGCTCCCAGTCGAGATCTATCTTCAACTCCCCTATCTTTGCAGCCTGATGTACTTGCTGGTTGTTTTGCTGCTCTTCATTAGCTCTACTTCTGGGGACATGGGCATCTACATGGCGAACCTTCACAGGTAACTTCTCTAACCGAGTAGCGATATCTTTCCACTCTTCCGCCGCCCAAATTGGTTTTCCTCTTCGCTGCCAGTTCGCCTCTTTCCATCTCTTCAGCCATCCCCATAGAGCGTTGGCTGCCATCCAAGAATCGGTATACAAATAGAGCCTTGGCCACTTCTCTCTCTCTGCAATACCTAGGGCCAGTTGAATAGCTTTGATTTCAGCAAATTGACTGGATTCGCCTTCTCCTTCAGTAGCCTCTGCAACTCGTCGAGTGGGACTCCATACAGCTGCTTTCCACCTCCGTTTCATCCCTATGACGCGACAAGAACCATCGGTGAATAGAGCGTAACGCGTTTCTTCTGCTGGTAACTGATTGTATGGCGGAGCTTCCTCAACCCGGGTCACTGGCTCTTGTTCCTCATCCGCGACACTAAAGCTTTCACCTTCGGGCCAATTTGTAATTATTTCCAGGATCCCAGGGCGATTAAACTTCCCAATTCGAGCGCGCTGTGTAATGAGGGCAATCCACTTACTCCAAGTAGCATTGGTGGCATGGTGGGTAGAGGGAACCTTTCCTCTGAACATCCATCCCAGCACCGGTAGTCGGGGTGCCAGAAGGAGTTGTGCCTCTGTACCAATCACCTCTGAGGCGGCTTGGACTCCTTCATAGGCGGCCAAGATTTCCTTTTCTGTTGGAGTATAGTTATCTTCAGACCCCCTGTAGCTCCGACTCCAAAATCCCAATGGTCGGCCTCGGGTCTCGCCAGGCACCTTCTGCCAAAGGCTCCAGGACAGACCATGGCTCCCGGCTGCAGAGTAGAGCACGTTCTTCACATCTGGTCCCGTCCTGACTGGACCAAGGGCTACAGCATGAGCGATCTCCTGCTTGATCTGGATGAAAGCTTGCTGCTGCTCAGGGCCCCAATGGAAGTTGTTCTTCTTGCGGGTAACCAGATAAAGGGGTCTCACAATCTGACTATACTCAGGGATGTGCATCCTCCAGAAACCTATAGCACCTAAGAAAGCTTGTGTTTCCTTCTTATCAGTTGGTGGGGACATAGCAGTGATTTTGTTAATAACATCTGCAGGAATCTGACGCCGTCCATCTTGCCACTTCACTCCCAAAAACTGAATTTCTCGGGCAGGTCCCTTGACTTTGCTCTTCTTAATGGCAAATCCGGCTTCCAAGAGAATATGAATAATCTTCTCTCCTTTCTCGAACACTTCTATTGCCGTGTTCCCCCAAACAATGATATCATCAATATATTGTAAATGTTCTGGAGCCTCACCCTCTTCTAGTGCAGCCTGGATCAGTCCATGACAGATGGTAGGACTGTGTTTCCACCCCTGGGGCAGTCGGTTCCAGGTATACTGCACTCCCCTCCATGTAAAAGCAAACTGGGGCCTGCATTCTGCTGCCAGAGGGATGGAGAAAAACGCGTTAGCAATATCGATGGTCGCGTACCACTTTGCTGCCTTGGACTCCAGCTCGTACTGCAGTTCCAGTATGTCCGGTACAGCCGCACTCAGTGGTGGAGTCACTTCATTCAAGGCACGATAGTCCACAGTCAATCTCCATTCTCCGTCAGATTTTCGCACGGGCCAGATAGGGCTGTTGAAGGGTGAGTGGGTTTTACTGACCACCCCTTGGCTCTCCAGCTCTCGGATCATTTTGTGGATGGGGATCACGGCATCTCGATTCGTCCGGTACTGCCTGCGGTGCACTGTTGAGGTGGCAATTGGCACTCGTTGTTCCTCTACCTTCAAGAGTCCTACTGCAGATGGGTTCTCTGATAGTCCAGACAAGGTATTCAATTGTTTAATACCCTCTATCTCCACTGCAGCTATTCCAAAAGCCCACCTGAATCCCTTAGGATCTTTGTAATAGCCATTCCAGAGGAAGTCTATGCCCAAAATACACGGAGCCTCTGGACCAGTCACAATCGGATGTTCCTGCCACTCCTTCCCAGTCAAGCTCACCTCAGCTTCCAACAAAGTCAACTGTTGTGATCCCCCTGTCACTCCAGCAATGGAAACAGGTTCTGTCCCCACGTGTTCCGATGGCATTAAGGTACACTGTGATCCAGTGTCAACCAATGCTTCATAGTCTTGTGGCTCTGATGTGCCAGGCCATCTGATCCACACCTTCCAGAAAACCCGGTTCTCCCGTGCCTCTTCCTGGCTGGAGGCAGGGCCCCTCTAAGCCAGATTGTCCTTCTTTCCTTGGGCATATGCCTTAGAAGTTCCTTCAAGGGGATCGGACATGTCATCGTCATCAGCATACTTAACATCTCGGCTACGAGCGACCGGAGCTGCTATCCTTTTGGTGATACTTTCTCTTTTCTTCAAATCACGCACCCGTTGTGCTAAAGCAGCGGTGGGTTTTCCATCCCATCTCCTCATGTCTTCTCCAGACTCACGCAGAAAAGCCCATAACTCAGCCCGTGGGATGTACCTTCTCTCCCCATCAAAGGAGCGCCAGCGTTGGACACCAGGGCCTCTAATTTGTACAGCTGAGATTTGAATAAGGTCCTCCTTAATCTCTTCCCGGAGTTTCTTATGATTCTCCTCTATTTTGTCCTCTAGTTTCTGCAGTCGGGTTTCCACTGCTGCAATTCTGGCATGAGTTGGGCCATGCACAGCATCTGCATACGCTCGAAGCTTCTTTGCCATATCGAGCACAGTCTCATATGTATCATCCCGCTTCATTATTGCTAGGGCAGAAGCGTATTCAGGTGGCCCAAGTCGCACAAGTTTCCTCCACATTATAGGTGTGCATGGTACCAGGTCCGGATTCCTAGTTGTTGTATCATCTGAGAAAATGAGCTCTGCCACCGCCATCTCTCTCAGGCGTTGGATCCCCTGTTCTATGGTCTTCCACCGTGTCTGCTGCATATAGAGATCATCCGTACACAGGTATCGTTCTGCTACGCTTCTTAGGACCCGTTCCCAGAGGCTGTGAGGGTTAGCCCCCCTCATCATACCTTGATCAATGACAGGATCATGTGACAGGGATCCCAAATGCCTCGCTTCAGTACCATCCAAAATTGTAACCTCCCCTGCAGCATCCCAAAGGCGGACTAACCAACTAATTATAGATTCGTCAGGTTGTCGTCTGTAATCCTTTCTTAGGCCTCTGAGGTCCTTCAGAGAAAAGGAGTCAATATTAGCTCCAGATTCTGTGCCCCTTGATGTGGCCTCTGATTTTGGTGAGGGTCCTTCTCCTGCATCATCATCATCATCCTCCACCTTTCGATCAGTCTTGCCTTTACACTTTCCACCTCTTGTATTAGCTGCAACAGCCATGGGTTGGGGCCTATTGTCTGATTCAGCTGCTAGCCTGGAGCCTGGGATGTTAGCTGCAGCCTGGGTCACTGGGATAGTAACTAACTTATCTCCCTGTTCCCTTTCTGCTATCTGCTGCTCCACAGTATCTAGCAGAGTACAGTAAACAAACGCCAAGGCCCAGCTCACTGCAGTAACCCTTTCCTCCTTAGTATTACCATGGCACTTCTCCCTCAAATACTTTGCCACCTCGACTGGATCCTGAATTTGATCAGATGGAAAGTCCCAATCTATAGGATCGGAAAGTTCCTTTAAAGTCTGGCCCATGTCCTCCCATTTCCCACTCAAGTCAAGATTTTTCCTGCTTTGTTTTACTCCTAAGTCAGGAGTGTCTCTAACCCCTCTAGAAATCTCAGTCTTCATTTTATACACACTCCAGACAGTATAGAAAAGGCTTAATAAATTAAATGCCAGAAAGATGGTTTCTTTCAAACTCAGGGGAAATTCAGTATTTTCTAATAGAGATGTCAACAATTTGGAGGACAAGAAGGAGGACAAAGGCTGAAAAGCCCCTTCCCCTTCTTCTCCCCAAACAAACTGAGTAAACAACCATAACAGCAATCCATACATTCCTGAAATAAAGTCCAGCATTTTTATCCGACACATCATCACACATAAGACCAGCACAATGACTATTCTGGTTAGTGCCCCCCGCTTACAAAAGCTACTTATTAGGGACAACATCAGAGCTATTTTTGGGTAAGGAAATAACCCCAGGGACCACAAAAGTATTAAAACTTCAAAAACCCCTAGGGACCAGAAATACCGGCAAGCTTCCACTCCAAATGACATTATGAATCACCAATATGCCCACCAAAATAGCCAAAACCAAAATATTATTGTTATAGGTTTTTTTTCCACTGTTTTTTTTTTTTGGCCTCCGTTTCCCGGCCAACGCACAAAAAAGTATATTGTCCTGGTTTAGGACAAATTAGGGGAAATCTCCAAAAGGGAGCCCCCCAAAACAAAACAAACCTCCAACCACCCCTCCCCCAACACCGGGTTTGGGAAGGAATTTCTCGGAGGAGCAAAGTGGAAAACAAAACTTATTTATTTACAAGTAACAAAAGAACACTCCCCACCACAAGAAAAGGAAAGAAACAGACTGTGTAGGGTGAGGGCGTCAAGCTTCTCTTGCAAGCTCCAGGTGTCCTGGACGTCTCAGGTCAGGTCCAGAACCGGTCCAGTATCTTCAGGGGAGGGTAAGAAAGAGGGAACAAAAGAAAAGAGAAAAAACAGCGCAAAAAGCAGAAAGCAAGCAAGCAAAGCGGCTAGCCAAGCCAAGCAGCAAAAAGCCAAAAGCCAAAAAGGCCTGGTCAAACACTCCCCCCCTCTCTTCCCCGCCCCGCCGCAGCAAGACGGCCGGGGGGGGGGGGGGGAAGAGAGAAAAGGCACAGCTGCCAGACACAACACACGATATTGGGATAAAGGCTGTCAACCCACGACAGTACCTAACCCCTTCTTTGCCTCAGTTTTCAAGATTAAGTAAAGTTCTCCTCATGACAAGTGTTCTCCTGAACTGGTGGATGGGCACAGGGAGCAGAACAGCCCCCCTGTAATCCAGGAGGAAGCAGCTGGGGACCAGCTGAGCCACTCAGATGCTCACAGGTGTATGGGATCAGATGGGATCCATCCCAGGGGGATGAGGGAGCTGTGGATGAGCTCCCCAAGCTGCTCTCCATCATTTACCATCAGTGCTGGCTCAGCAGGGAGGTCCCAGAGGACTGGAGGTGCCAATGTGAGCCCATCCCCAAGAAGGGCTGGAAGGAGGATCTGGGGAACTCCAGGCCTGTCAGCCTGACCTGGGTTCCCAGCAAGGTTATGGAACAGATCACCTTGAGTGCCATCACAGGGCACCACAGGATGGCCGAGGGATCAGAGCCAGCCAGTGTGGATTTCAATGTCTGCACTGATGATCTGCATGAGGGGACTGAGTCCAGCATCAGCAAATTTGCAGATGACACCAAGCTGGCTGTGAGTGTGGATCTGCTGGAGGGTAGGAGGGCTCTGCACAGGGCCCGGGACAGGCTGGATCCAGGCCCAAATCCAACAAGGTAAGGTTTAACAAGTCCAAGTGCTGGGTCCTGCACTTTGGCCACAACAACCCCTGCAGTACTACAGGCTGGGGCCAGAGTGGCTGGAGAGCAGCCAGGCAGAAAGGGACCTGCAGGGACTGATGGACAGCAGGCTGGACATGAGCCTGTAGAGTGCTCAGGTGGATAAGAAGGCCAATGGCTCCTGGCCTGGATCAGGAATGGTGTGGCCAGCAGGAGCAGGGCAGGGATTCTTCCCCTGCACTCGGCACTGGTGAGGCCACACCTCGAGTGCTGTTTGCAGTTTTGGGCCCCAATTTAGGAAGGACATGGAGGGGCTGGAGCATGTCCAGAGAAGGGCAACAAGGCTGGGGAGGGGTCTGGAACACAAGTCCTCTTCAGAGTGTCTGAGGGAGCTGGGGTTGTTTATCCTGGAGAAGGGGAGGCTCTAGGGAGACAAGGTGGTGTCAGGGCACAGGTTAGACTTGATGATTTCCAAGGTCTTTTCCAACCTTTCTGATTCTGTGACTCTCTGGAACCACCCTTGGAGCAGTTGCAGGAGGAGCCCTGGGCCTCCTCTTCAGAAGCTCCAGCAGCCCAGGTCCCTCAGCTTCTCCTGCCAGCCCCAAAGCCCATCCTGTCAGTCCTGCAGAGCCTCTGCAGCTCCTCCTCACTGCCCAGAACAGGGAGCCCCAGAGCCAGACACAGCAGCCCAGATGTGCCCCCCTGGCCTGGGGTGCCTCTGGCAAGGGAGCAGCACCAGGCACTGCAGGAGCCTGCAGACAAATCCTGCAGCACTTGTAGGATGATCCTGCTGCCCAAAGGACGTTCCCATGGTGCCAAGTCAGGAACTGCAATAGGGAGTGGGGCCAGAGAAGAAAGGGCCAACAGGGATGGGCTGTTTGCAGGGGAGGGAGCAGGGTTGGGCAATAGGAAGAAATCTGGATCAGGAAAGAGGAAAGAAAGCAAAGGTGAAGACAGGGAAATGCTCAGGGCAGTTTGGGGGTGGCTGCCAGGCAGCCCTGGCTCTGAACAACAGCATCTACAGTGGGACAGGAAACTCCCAGCTGATGGGAACAAACTTTCTGGCTGACTGTAGAGGCCAGGACAAAGCTGAGTGGTTTCCCTGCTGTCCCCCAGCCCTTGCTGGCCCCAGGGGCTGACGGCATTTGTGCTCCCTCAGGTTCATGTCCCCACAGCAACAGCATGCGGGTGCTCCCCTGCTCTGTGCAATCCAAACAGGGGCTGCTGAGCCAGTGCTGCCCTGTCTGTGCCTGCAAGGATGGGGCACCTGTGTGAGCTGGGGGGAATGGCCAGGGCTGCAGAGGGGGGATGTTGTTGGCAGCTCCATGAGGACGCTCTGGGACGCTGCCCTGGGCTGTGCAGCACACTGGGGATGGATCAGCCCCTGCTCTGCTGCTCCTTCCCATCTCCCCCAGGGCCCTTGCAGAGCCCCAGCCATGCTGTTTGCCCCCAGCCTGCCCATGGCCAGCCTGGGGCTGCTCACGGGGCTTTTCTGTGGTGAGCATTGGCCTGGCTGTGTTCCTGAGAGAGCCTGGGCAAGGAGCCTGGAGCCCCCAGGGCCTGGCCTGAGACGTCAGCGCTGTCCCAGCAGTGCCCATGGCCTGTCCCTGCTGCAGCCCCGGGACTGCCACCCCCAGGACTGTGCCTGGCCCCGAGAGCACTCAGGCCCTACAGGAACACCAGGGCCACCAGGGCAGCGGGGCAGGGCCACAACAGCAGCACTGGCAATACCAAGTGCTGCTGCTGCAGCTGCTGGGCACAGCTGCTGGGCCAGCACTGGTCTGCCCCCAGCTCTGCACATAGACATTGCTGCTGCAGCTCCAGAGAAGGGAACAAGAGGGGGATCTTTGGTGAAAACTCTGCTGGGAGATCCTTTATTTCATTTAAAGCAACTGAGAGCACAGCTCCTCATTGACATAGTCTCTGAGCTACAGCAAATTTGGAGGTAAACAAAATGAAATGAAGCACAAATAATGTCTTTTCTTTGTGGACAGTATTAAAAAACTGAAACAAAGGAAAAAAAAGAAGAAAGAAATCACAAAATCAAGCAACAACTATCAAAGATAAGTTTTATTACAAGTGATATGCAGAAACTTGCCAGCAGTTTAATTCTTCTGAAACCATCCAGTCGTTAGTCTCCACCCTGCAGTCTTGAGCTCCTGGTTTCTCAGACTGTAGATGAGGGGGTTCAGGGCTGGAGGCACCACCGAGTACAAAACTGACACTGCCAGATCCAGGGATGGGGAGGAGATGGAGGGGGGCTTCAGGTTGGCAAAAATAGCAGTGCTGATAAACAGGGAGACCACAGCCAGGTGAGGGAGGCAGGTGGAAAAGGCTTTGTGCCGTCCCTGCTCAGAGGGGATCCTCAGCACAGCCCTGAAGATCTGCACATAGGAGAAAACATTGAAAACAAAACATCCAGAAGCTAAACAGGTGATAATAGCAAGAAGCCCAAGCTCCCTGAGGTTTGAGTCTGAGCAGGAGAGCTTGAGGATGTGTGGGATTTCACAGAAGAACTGGCCCAGGGCATTGCCATGGCACAGGGGCAGGGAAAATGTATTGGCCGTGTGTAGCAGAGCATTGAGAAAGGCACTGGCCCAGGCAGCTGCTGCCATGTGGGCACAAGCTCTGCTGCCCAGGAGGGTCCCGTAGTGCAGGGGTTTGCAGATGGACACGTAGCGGTCGTAGCACATGACGGTCAGGAGAGAATATTCTGCTGACATAAAGAAGAGAAAGAAGAATACCTGAGTAGCACATCCTGAGTAGGAGATGTTCCTGGTGTCCCAAAGGGAATTGTGCATGGCTTTGGGGACAGTGGTGCAGATGGAGCCCAGGTCGCTGAGGGCCAGGTTGAGCAGGAAGAAGAACATGGGCGTGTGCAGGTGGTGGCTGCAGGCTACGGCGCTGATGATGAGGCCGTTGCCCAGGAGGGCAGCCAGGGAGATGCCCAGCAAGAGGCAGAAGTGCAGGAGCTGCAGCTGCCGCGTGTCTGCCAATGCCAGCAGGAGGAAGTGCCTGATGGAGCTGCTGTTGGACATTTGCTGCCTCTGGACATTGGCACCTTTTGAAGAAGGAATGACAGTGATAATCGAGCGGATATTTCTCATAGAAATGTCAAAGCCCTTTCTCATAGACCCTTTCCTACCACTAAACACCTCTCTCTTGTGTATGTCTAGGAGATCTTCCTTCACCTTTGTTGCTGGAGCCCTGGTTGCTGCTGTCCAATATTGTGTGAGGAGATGGACCTTGACCTGCAGGACACCTGGGAGTGAGACCTGACCCCCAGTCAGTGCAGTGGCACAGTAAGGGCAGGGGCCAGTCCTGGTTTTGGGATTTGTATAAAGAATGTTGAGCCAAGGCAGAGGAGATGCCTGCATGAAGGGATGGGGATTGTAGGAGGCAGAACGAGAGATTCTGCTGCACAGACTGGAGAAGAGAGTGTCCAGAGAGGCAGGAGCATTGTCTGAGGCTTAGTGCAGACTGAGGGGAGCTGCTCTGTCCCTCTCTCCTGCTCCAGCTGCCCTGCACTTGCACCTTTCTGAAATCCACTCCCGTGCTACCCTGGACAGCCAGGAGACACAGCTGAGAGCAGAGGGATCCCTGGCACACAAAGTGGCTCCTGCCTTTCCCAGAGTCAGGAGAGTGGGCTCTTTGCCAGCCTCCCAGGCTGCCCTGCCCAGAGCTGCCTAGGCACATGGAGCTGGGACACCCCATTGCTGTGCTCAGCCTGCACAGGAGGAGCCAAAGCGCTGGGCCTGGCCCTGCATCTGGAACTGCCATTGCAGAGAGCCCCTCAGCAATGCCAGCAGCACCTGGGCAAGGCAAGGAGAGAGAGAGAGCCGGGCCTGAGGAAAAGCCTTTCCCTGCCCAGCCCTGCCCAGCCCCTGCCAGGCAGCAGCAGGGCAGGACAGTGGCCCTCAGGCCCTGGTCAGCAGGGAATGGGCACATGGCTGCAGAGATGCCCTTCATCTCTGGGGCTGCTCTGCCAGCCCAGGAGGGACTGAGGGCCCCGAGCCCTGGGCTGAGGGCTGTGCTGGCTGCGAGGGGACACAAGAGCTGTGCTGCTCAGGGCAGTGTGTGGTCTGCAGGGCAGGCCTGGCAGGTGCCACATTTGCCCTGCAGCAGGGCCTCCCTCAGCACCGCCTCCCTCCCTGCCTGCCCACGGCTCTGCTGCTGGAGCTGTCCCAACCCCAGCTGCTCCTGTGGCCCCGGGCTCCTTCCCTGCCAGAGCTGCCAGAGCCCAGCCCAGCCCCTAGGCCAGCCCTGCCCTGCAGCTGCTGGGCCCTGCAGGGATTAAAGAACAGCTCCCCCAGTCTGGGCACCATGGAAAGGTGATGCTGCATGGATCTGGAGGCTGGGCAGGTGCAGGCACTTCCTGAGGTGCCCAGGAATCCTCGGGGTGATGGTTTAAGGGCCTCAGCCCCTGCTCTGCCCTGCACAGTTGAGTTTGCATTGCCACCAAGCTGAGCCCTTGGAAAAGTAGGAGCACAAATTCAGGAAAGCAGAGACCCAAGCAGGAAACCCCAGCCCTGAATGAGTTCATGACAAGTCCCCTCAGAAATGAGCTGGGTATGAACTGGAGCTCTGAGCAGCCCTGGCTGCAGCCCCAGATTCACCCCCTGCAGCCGTCCCTGGCAGCAGGAGCCGTCCTGCCCTCTGACAGGGCAGGATGGCTCTGACAGTGCCCAGGGCATCCCCACTCTGCAGCACATCCTCCTCCTCCTCCTCCTCCTCCTCCTCCTCCTGTGCTACAGAGAAACTGGGAGAGTCCTCCTGGCACATCCCCCAGGCTGTGTGGTGTGCTGGCTTCAGGAGATCCCTCCAGGAGCACAGGGGACATTGCCCTGCACCCACACACTCACCATGCACAGGGCTGTGAAGATTTTTCCCCAAGTGAAGTCTCAGCTCAATGTCTTCCCAATCCTGATTGCCCTCAGCCTGTCTCTGCCTGGCTCCTGTCCCCTCAGTGTCTGCAGGCAGAGCCCTCAGCCCTGCTGGGCTGGGAGGGGAGCTGGTCCTGGGAAGAGCTGTTCCTTTAAAACTCAGCAGACAGACACAGCACAAGGAATTTAATGAGCCTCTAGGGGATTTGGTGTTGTTTACATCAGAATCAGTGCCTAAGAGGGTGTTCAAAAAACTTCTCAAGAACTCAAAATTAAATTGAAACTCTGAAGTTTCCTGAAGTTTTAATGGGTCCCACTGAGGAACACAACTGAGAAAGTGTCCCCAGGCTGCAGTTAGAGCTTAACACTGGAGGCAGTGATGGCAGCTGGGGACAAACAAGGCAAAGGTGTCCCTGGTGCTGAGCAAAGCTGGATGTGTTTCAGGAATGCCAAGGGCCAAGGCCTGAGCCCCAGCCCCTGGCCAGGCAGATGCTGTCCCTCCCTCCTTGCTCAGGGCTCTTCCTGGGATGGGCACTGGCATGTGGGGATGTGCAATGGCAAGGGCAGGAGCATGGGGCGGCCCCTGCCAGGCTGCTGAGCAGGGACAAGGAGGCAATGAGGCCCCAGCCCTGCAAGGGTCACTTGTCTCCTGCTCCTGCATCAGTGCTTTCCTTTTTATGGAAAGGAACCCTCCCTCCTTCCCAGGCACCCATTGTGGGAAAACAGGACTCCCATACAACTAACCAATATCATTAAGCAGAAGCTATTAATTGTTTTCATTATGCACTTATTTATACATTTATATATATATATACATTTGTATAAATATACTTATTCATTCATTCTAACCCTTCTGCATACACCGATCACGCTCTTCTTCATTGGTGCCTCTGCGTTGTCCACGTGTCCTGCACTCACTTCTCAGAGTATGTGAGTGGTTACAGTCCAGGTGGCTCACAGCCCTCTGTTATCAAGTTCTTGTGGTCTTGGTATTCTGTTTCTCAGCCTTTTCTTTCTTCATTTAGCACAGTTTATGTCTTAGTAACCTTGGTGATTTCTAGAGGGCTCTGATAAGAATAACTACAAGTGGTATGGCTGGTGCACAGTGTGCCCCAAGTTGTTTAGATACATTGCTACAATTCCCTCTTCTTCATCTTGCACCAGCCAAATAGTTTTCACTGTATTTTCTACCAAGCGGGTCACCAATTTCACTATGCGTGGAATAGCACAAAGCAATATAATAATAACTACTAGTAATAACAAAGCTCCCTTTAAGATATCTTTCAATCATCCAGTTATTCCCCATTCCTCAAACCATTCATCCAAGCCCAAATCATTCAGAGTCAATTTCTTCATGTTGTCTTGTAGTTATTTGAGTTTCCTGTGAATGGAAGAGAGGAGGTTCATAAAACACATTCCTTCAAAGTTCTCACACCTGTGCCCATGTGCTAATAACAAAAAATCTATAGCAGCTCTATTTTGCAGTGTGCCATGTCCAATACTATCTACATCAGTGAGCATTTGGTTCAAAATAGCTGAACTTGTGTTCAGTGTGGGAATCCACAAAATCAGAGGGTTTTGGGAAAGCTGCAAAAGGCAGGCCTCAGAGACAGCAGAACTGTGGTTAGAGCTAAGCAGTAGCCATGAGATAGGTCAGCAGCAAAATTATTTGAAAAGTAGAAAAGCAAGGACAAATAGAACAATGGTCTGTGCATTAACACTTGTCTAGAAAAACTCCCTAAGCTACAGAAAAGTTTATCTAGCAAGATATTAGGAAGTTTGAAGCTTAATAATGGAGCTCTGTGCATTGTGTTTTAAGGCTCACAAGCAGGTATTGTATTCGAAATAGGCAAGGATTGTTTTAACCAAAGGTGCTTGTGCTTATAGTGGTTGGATAGAACTGCTGTCAATGTGCTTCTGCTTTGTGTGATTGGTCAAAAAACTTATAAAGTAAGTTATAACATTAAGTTATTGGTCTGCTTGGGATGTGAGCTGCTGGCATCTTCCCATTGTCATAACCATGTAATGAGACTGATGCTGAAAAATAAAACAGCTCAAGGCACGTTCCACAGCAGTCCCATCTCATCTGTGATTTCTACATAGCCCCCAGCTGGCGATATCATCCACATCATCAATAAAGAGATTTCTCTGACCTGGCCCCAATCCTGAGCCCTGGGGACACCCCTGGATGTGGCTCCATTCCTCAGCTGCTCTGAGTGCCAGGGGTTGGATGGGGGAAATGCTGGGGAGGGGTATGGACAAAGTGTGATTGATTGTCAGCCATGAAGGGTCTTGATTTTCATATGTGTTCAGACTGCATGAGGAGGTGCTGGAGATCAATATCAGCTGGAGATTGATGGTATCTCTCTATAAACAGGAAAACTAAACAGAACAAAACAATTCTCTCTTCATTGTTTTCTATATAGTAGGTTCACTTTGAAAACACTTCTGAATTCTGTCTAACCACCAAAGAACTGAAGATTTGAATTATTCCAATGAGCTTTTCTTGCTTGGGTGTTTTGAACAAACGTTAATCAGCTTTTCTCGCTGAATTTCTGAACTGAAGAGATCAAGAAAGAAGAGGCCTCTGGAAAAGTAAAATTCATCACCAACTGTTGGGAAGGATGAAAGTTTGACAAGAAAGTCTCACACGTGTGTATGTTTAGCAGAAAGATTTTTAAATGTAGAATTTGAAGAAGGAATAGAAATGAAAGCAAGTTTTGATATGGAAGAAAAGAATTTTTGAACCAGTCTTACTGGCTAACCAAGGAGGCAAAGGGTATGTTAGTTAGAAGTGGTTTTTATGGCTTAGAGCAAAGGACAAACCCACCTCAATATCCCTGGACACTGGAAATTTTGGAGGAGGAATCATGTTTTGGTCATGGATGCTTGAATGAGAAGAGCAGTTCTTTTCCATTTGAAGGAAAGCCCAGAGCCCCAGGGTTTCAGGGGTACATGAGAAGAGACCCTCGACATGCCAAGGGCAGTTGGACCAGTCAGGCCAAGCCAACCAGACCTGTTCCCTGTTCCCTTGTTTCCATGGGGCCCTGCAGTGGAGGTGTCATATTGGATCCTTGGTTCCATCTGGCCCAGATGTGTCACACTGGCCTCTTCTTTCCATGGGGCTCCAGAGTGTCACAATGGTCCCTTGCTTCCATGAGGCCTGGCAGTGTCACAGGGGTCTCCTTGGTGCTGCAGTGTCACAATGGACCCTTGGTTCCATGGGGACTCACAATGTCAGAAGGGTCTCCTTGGTTCCATGAGGCCCTGCAGAGTCCCTTGATTCAACGAACCCTCCAAGTGTCATCATGGCTGCCAGGATTCCATGAGGCCCTGCAATGTCACAGTGGACCTTTGGTTCCATGGGGTCCTGCACTGTTCCATGAATTCTTAGTTCCATGGGGCCATGCAGTGTCACAATGGCCTCCTTGGTTCCATGGTGCCACACAGTGTGACAACTGCCCCTTGGCCTGCCAAGACCCCACAGTGTCACAATGGTCTCCATGATTCCATGTGGTCTTTCAGTGTCACTGGAGATTCAACATTGATTTCACGGAGCCCCACAGTGTCACTACGATTCCCTTGTGTGGTGGCAGCTCTCTGGTCAGAAAGTGAGAAAGCTAGATAAACTTCCCCATGAATTAGTCAGGGAAACTTTAGGGAACTAGAGAGAAAGAAATCTAAACAATCTGCCGCTGGTGTTTTATAATAAGCTGTTTTGTCCATAAAGTTGTTTAGAAATGGGTGTCTTCTTAATTAACTCAAGATGACAGTGTTTTTATTAAGTTACCAATCAGGTCAACCTGTATAGGGACGAATATAAAAGATTAGGTTTCCAAAAAAAAAGAGTGTCATTTTAGCTTTATGATAGCCTTGGGAGTCTATGTTGGTCATTACTCAGCAGCAACACCCTTGGCTCCACAAGGCTCTGAAGTGACAGAATGTCTCTTTGGTTCCACAAGGCCTCCAAGTGTAAAAGTGGCCTCCAGGTTCCATGAGGCCCCGCTGTGTCACAATGGACCTTTGGTTCCATGATGTCCCAGAGTGTCACAATGGAGTTGTTGGTCCAACAGTGTCAGAATGGGCCCTTCATCCCATGGACACCCACAGTGTTCACTGCAGCCCCCTTGATTCCACCAGACCCTGTCATGGCCTAATGGCCCCTTGGTTCCAGTGGGTCCCAAAGTGTCAGAACAGTCTCCATTGTTCCATGAGGCCCCACAATGTCACTGTGTTCCCCTTGGTTCCACAGGACCCCACATGGAGCAATGGACTCTTGGTTCCATGAGGTTCCTCAGTCCCAATGGTCTCCTTCGATCCACAGTGTCACAGTGGCCCCTTGGCTCTGTGTGGCCACGCTGTGTCACAATGGCTCATGGTTCCATGAGGCCACAAAGTTTAACAACAGACCCATGGATCCATCAGGCCGTCCTGTGTCACAATGGACTTCTGATTCCATGAGCTCTCACACTGCCAGCAGCACTCTCCTTGGTTCTGCAGTGTCACCATGGACCCTTTGTTCCATGAGGTTCCGCAGTAGAACACGGTCACCTTGGTTCCGTGAGGTTCTACACTGTCACCATGGACCCATGGATCCACCAGGCCTTGCTGTGTCACAATGGCCCCTTGGCTCCAGGAGGTTTCTCAGTGTCACAATGGTCTCCTTGGATCCGCAGTGACACAATGGACCACTGGTTCAATGTAGCCCCAATGTGCCAAAATGGATTTTGGTTCCATGGGGTTCTGCTGTGCCACAATGGACCCTTTGTTCCATGAGTTTGCACAGTATCACAACTGACTCCTTGGTTCTGTGAGGCCCCACTGTCACCAAATCTCTGAAATATCAGAATAAGGCTCCTCAACATTCATTTGCTATTTCAGAGGGTGTCATTATTCAGGCCTGAGGTATGGTGAGGGATAACTCCTAACCTCACACAGACATGTAATTCTACCAGTGTGTTGCTTATACACAGTCCCTATATGTGAATTACAATTTATCCATTTCCATTAAACCCACCACAAGTTCCCAGATTCACTCCTTGTTTTCTCTATTCCTGCCCCCTTGAGCCAGATGTCTTCTTCTCTTCCACCCATCCTTGCTGGGAAAGCAGCCCCTCAATGCCTTGTTCCTGTGCTGAAAGTTCACAGTCAAGGTACAAATGGAATGAACCCTTTTGGTATCAGCCCCAGGCTCTGTGTGGGCAGGCAGGGGCAGGCAGGAGGCAGAGCTGTCAGCAAAGGAAGGGCCCAGCCAGGTGGGGCAGCCGGGGGATGCCGACGGCCTGCAGGGACAGAGGCACAGAGCAAGGACACCGTGGGACAGCCTGGGCTGCACAGGGCACAGGGATGGGCAGCAGCTGCAAGACAGCCCTGCCAGAGCCAGCTTGGGCAGCACTTTGGCCATGGCTGCTGGGCCTGGGCCTGAGGCAAGAGCAGGAGACAAGTGACCCTTGCAGGGCTGGGGCCTCACTGCCTCCTCGTCCCTGCTCAGCAGCCTGGCAGGGGCCGCCCCATGCTCCTGTCCTTGCCATTGCACATGCCCACATGCCAGTGCCCATCCCGGGAAGAGCCCTGAGCAAGAAGGGAGGGACAGCATCTGCCTGGCCAGGGGCTGTGGCTCAGGCCTTGGCCGTTTGCATTTCTCAAACACATCCTGGTTTGCTCAGCACCAGAGACACCTTTGCCTTGTTTGTCCCCAGCTGCCATCACTGCCTCCAGTGTTAAGCTCTAACTGCAGCCTGGGGACACTTTCTCAGTTGTGTTCCTCAGTGGGACCCAATAAAACTTCAGGAAACTTCAGAGTTTCAATTAAATTTTGAGTTCTTGAGAAGTTTTCTGAAGACACTTTCAGGGACTGAGTCTGATGTAAACAACACCAAAATTCTGAGAGGCTCATTAAACTCTTCCTAGTCCAGTTTTTGAGAAAGATTTCAAAGAACTTGTAAAAATACAGATTCCTATTTTAAAGGAAGTATTTTATTTTATTTCTCTTTAGAGCAGAGGTGATTGCAGCATTCTGTGATTGATATTGACCCAGGGTCTCTCCTCAGCAGCTTTGGCCTGCTCACAGAAGCTGTGCCTGGAGCTCTGACCCAGTGTGCACAACCTTGCTCCACATTGCCCAGCCCCATCCTGTCTGTCCTCACTGCCCTGGGCCCTGCTGTGCTTGCAGAGCTGGCTGCACTCAGCCTGAGAGGGGTTTTCCCTTTTTGTACTTTTTGCAGCAATCTGAAACTCCTGAGTTTCCCCAGTGCAAACAGACACACTGCTCAGGTGTGTGCCAGCCCCAGGTGCCACCAAAGGCACTGCAGAGCTGCCCTGGGCCAGCTGTGAGGGTGGATCATCAGCCCAAGCTGCACGGGGCCCCTGCAAGGGGCTGTGGCCATGGGCACTGCACTGACCCCACTGCTGGGTTTGGCTGCCATGGCCACCGAGAGAAATGAAACTGTCCTTGGAAACACTGGGGAGGACTGGGACATACTGGGGACACTGGGAACACTGTGGGAGACACTGGGACACACTCTGGGAGTGACACTGGGGAGGACTGGGACATACTGGGAACAGTGGGAACGTTATGGGAGACACTGGGACATACTGGGAGTGACACTGGGGGGGACTGGGACATACTGGGGAACACTGGGAATGCTGTGGGAGACACTGGCACATACTGGGAGTGACACTGGGGGGGACTGGGACATATTGGGGAACACTGGGAATGCTGTGGGATACACTGCGTGGACTGGGATGGACTGTAGGGTACACTGAGACAGACTGGGACATACCAGGACATACTGGGAGTGATACTGGGATAAACTGGGGACAGGGAGGACATTGCAGGGAAGAATGGAGAAACAGGGATATACTGTAGATGACATTGGGATGAACTGGGCTGTACTGGAAAAGAACTCAGGTGTATTGGGAGGGACTGGGTTGTACTGGGAGGGATTGGAGGAGCACTGGGGTTGTACTGGTCTGTACTGGAAATAAAGTGGTCTGTATTGGCAGGGACTACAGAGGTTGAATGGGCTTTTCCCGCCTCCCATTTGCTGAGGCTCCCGCCCATCACGGCCTGCAGCCAATCAGCGTAGGGATCGGAGACATCGAGGCGGTGCCTAGGGTGGGCGCCATCTTTTCTTTTTGCTTACAACTCCCGTCATGCCCCGCGGCCCGATTGAGCTCAATTGCGACCAGGATTATAACACCCGTCATGCCCCGCGCTCCACAGAATCCCAGGATCGGCCCCCATCTGTTCCATAAGTGTTCCCCAGACCCTCCAGGATCCCTCAGTGTCCCCTCAGCGCCCATTTGGGACCCCTCAAAGCATCCCCGGACCCCCTGGGTGCTCCCAACCCCACAGATGCCTGGTACAGCCGCTTCTGGGAATTCATCTCCTCTCATGCCCCGCGGCCCCAGAGCCCCTCAGAACACAGTCCCGCGTCTAAAACTCCTGCCGTGACCCGCGCCCTAAAGAGCCCGGTTGGAGCTCCTCGAGGTCCCCCCAAGGGCTCCCGAGCTGTCCAGTGCTATTCCAGCCGGTACTTCATCTCCCGTCATGCCCCGCGCCCCATCAGAGCCATTGCAGCTGCCGCCCGAACTCCCGTGATGCTCTGCGGCCCCGTTAGACAGTATGATACCTGCGCCTACAACTCCCATCACCCCCCGCACCCCGTTCAAGCCCCCCCAAGGGCCCGCCCGCACCCCGAAGGGCCCCAAATTCCCCTCCCTGACCTCAAAGGGCCCCCTGGACCCCCAAGTGCTGCCTCGCACCACGAACTGTCCCTGAGAATCCCTGAGTGCCCCTCCAAGTGCCCACCGAGCTCCCCCAAGTGTCCTCCAGACCCTCAAGTTCTCTCTGAATTCCCTCCCCAGACCCAAAACTGCCCCAAATGTGCCCCAGAAATGTCTCAATGGACCCCAGAGTGCCGTCCCTTGACCCTATTAGAGAAAAAGATTATAAAAATGGTGCCAAAAGGACTACAAATATTAGTAGTTACCATAAGGAGGAAGAAATAAATAGCCAATAAAGCCTAATTAATTAATGAACGGTATTGTGTTTTCTTTGAGCTAATGAGAAATAGTTTTTTTGGTTGCTAAAATTGTATTGATTTTTAAATATAAATATAAAAATTAGGTAGTAAAATATTGAATAATACTATCATAATTAGAATAATATAAATATGATTTTCTTACTTAATTAAATTTTATTTAGAAGCAAAATGCTTAAATTTTTTTCATGTTTTGTGATGTGAGATATGGTGAGGTTTGGGATGAGGAGCAGCTTGTCCAAACAAGCTCAACCTGCAAGGGGCTTTTTCTTCTCCCTGCCCAGACCTCCTAAGGAGACATTCAGCATCAAGATCACCTGGGAAATGCGTCTATCCACTCTTCTCTGAAATAAAAATAAAAAAATATTTCCCTGACTAAAACCAAAAATCCTGATGTGCACTTTGGAATCTCCCTCCTGAAGAGAACTCCAAACTGACTCCAAGCACTGCACAAGCCCCGGAGACTCAAAGACAATGGAAGGGAGACCAAGAGCTCCTGAGGGCTTTCTGTATTTTAATCAGCCCCACGCTGGATTTCGGGCTGGGTCCAGGAGCCTCAGGCACGCAGAGAAGGATGGAGAAGCTGCTCAAGGAGTCAGCAGCAAAACTCCAAGTGCCTTGGAGCATGGCTGGGCCCCAGTGAGGGCAGGGAGTGCCCAAGGCTGCCCAGGGCCTGGTGAGAGCAGATCCTTGAGGGCAGGATTGCAGGGAGCACAAGGCTCTGAGCAGGGAACTGCAGTGCTGAGCAAGGCCTGGCAGGGTAGGGTTTTCTCTCCTTTCAAGAGTCTCTGGGTAGGCACTGTTGGTTTCAGGTCCATGGTCCCTGTGCTGCTCTTGGCCTGCTCTGGTTAGGGTGACAAAGGCAGAAAGCTCTGACCATTGCCCTGATGTTGTCTTATGTTTTCTCTGGTTTGAGGTGTTATTTTAATTCTTCATTTGCATGGTGGCTTGTCGTTCTAGGGGTTTGTGTTTGGTCATTCTTTTCTTCCTGGTCTTATGGAATTTTCATATTTGGTTATTATGACATAATCCTCTTCTTTATGGTGTTGGGTGGTTCGCCATCTTAGATGAGAGAGGGAGTGATAGTAAAAGGTTTTAAAACCATGAAATTCGGGGAATTAGAAAGAAGCTAGACTTAGTGGGGCCCTGGAAAAATGTTAAAAATAGACTCTGGAAATGTCAGGCTTTGTGTTTGCCAGATCATGTGAAATTGCACCTGCATAAGGAGTATATGATAAAGGATATAATTGTTCAATGTGATGATTGTTTAGTCATTAAGTATAATTAATATACAACCATAAGAAGAATCATGAGAAACTATGTTAGAAGCTTGAGAGGAGGGGGAGGTCACGAGTAGCCCATGCTTCGATGAAACCTATGTATACAATAGAACAATATAAGTTTAATAATTAACATGAAAGTTATATAACTATAGAATATAAAAACATGTTCATCCTGAATGCATGTCAGAGACAGATTTGGGTATGTACCCCTGACACCCAGAGCTCTTCAATAACAGCACCTGCATGGAATCATTCTCATGATTATGTGCTTCTGAACACTAACAGGAGCAGTGGGGGGAACACCTGACAGTGAGGGGATTTACATAATTATAAATCCTTTAACTAGCATTGGAACTTGACATAACTATAAAACATTCAACAAACAATCTATGACTAACATTGGAACTTTATATTAACTCCTTTAACAATGAACTTTATATCAACTCCTTTACAATCGATTCTCTACAATCTCCCTCTCTAATTTTTCCATTGGGCTCAAGCCTGCATCAATTAGCAATTACTTCTTCTTGAAAGTACAATTTTCTTACAATTTTTAATTCTGGTTGAAAATTGGCTTGGCATCTTCACGTTATTGATCATTCATTGTCATGATTACTTTTACTTCTTTTTTATTAAGCTCTTTTGGTATCATTACACTTGCTTGTCCAGCAGATGTTACAACTGGGATTATACAGGGGAGCATGCAAGGTAGGAGGATCAAACCAGCAATTGCACATATGATGAAAAAGGCTGTTTTTTCCCACCAGTTTCCTTTTAATGACCAGAAATTGTCCCACCAGCTGGTATCGAATGTAGGGGTCCACTCTTGTGTTCCAACATAAGCTAACTTCCAGATTTCCTTTGAGATATTTCTAATGACATCACTGCGGTCATCTATTTCTAAGCAGCACTCAGAGGAGTTAAATTTTCCACATAGGCTTCCATCATCAGCTAATAAATAATCTACTGCTAGTCTGATTTGATACACCACAGTTCTAGTCTGGGATAGTTGGTCATTTATGTGGTCTAAAGCTAGAGAGGCTCGGTTCGATACCATCTCGAGTGCTGCTTGTAATCTCAGAATCCCATTTCACCCCGTATAAATTGGGGTCCGGTGTCCCCAGGACCAATCTTGAGCCCAGGTCGCTGGTCCATAACTGCAAATTATTTCCTGGGGTCCGTACTGTGTTTTTCCGTGTCTGTGTTCCTCCAATTTCAATTAAGTTTCTTTTTGGTCAGCTAGATCTGTTCAAATCATCATATACTGGGACCCCTAAGTTCGATCCAGACTCTTTTGGGAGTAAGGAAAATAATGTTTTAATAATTCTGATAGTGCAAGTGCTGCTCCACTCCCTGGGTAATTCAGTGTAAGCCATATTCCCACATACCCAAACCAGGTTTTCTGGAGCTTTCCAGGAAGAATAACTGATAGTGATTGGAAATTCCCGTTACTTGGATATTTCTCTCACTCCCCAGAATGGGTCTATTCCTTTTATTCCTTTATTTATTCCTTTATTTATTCCTTTGCTTATTCCTTTTCCAGTACACTCATGGAGTTTAGATCCTTCTCGGTAGATACACCCCGTTTCTTTCTTCCCAATGGATTTTCCATGTTTAATTAATTATTTTAAAATATTTATATAATATAATATAATATAATATAATATAATATAATATAATATAATATAATATAATATAATATAATATAATATAATATAATATAATATAATATAATATAATATAATATAATATAATATAATATAATATAATATAATATAATATAATATAATATAATATAATATAATATAATATAATATAATATAATATAATATAATATAATATAATATAATATAATATAAAATAATATTATATTATATTATATTATATTATATTATATTATATTATATTATATTATATTATATTATATTATATTATATTATATTATATTATATTATATTATATTATATTATATTATATTATATTATATTATATTATATTATATTATATTATATTATATTATATTATATTTATTATATTGTATTATATTATATTATATTTGTAATAGATTCTATACTGATTAATTTTTAATATTATATATATAATATCAATATATAATATTAATATTTTAAATTATTATTATAATATTAAATAGTATTTTAATAAATTATTATTACTTCTTATTATTTAATAAATATGATTTTAAAGTAATATTATTGTTTATTATTTAGTTAAAATTAAAATTAATACATTAAAATTGTATTGTTTATTATTTAATAAATAATAATATTTATTTATCCGATATATAAATAATAAATAATACTTCCAGTATTTATTGGGTTGTCTAGGGACCTACCCAACTACTGGATGTTTTATTTTTAAATATCTCTTACAGGATATTTCTCCTACTGGGGTTTTATAAATTCATACATTTTATACATTTGCCCTTTCCTAGATACACACTACTCTTCTCCAATTATTTTAGACTTTAATTCCCACCATTCTTTTCCTCTTTGTCCAATAGTTGGTACCTTTTGTCTTGTTTGTGTCCATTTTAAGATTTCTATTGGTCTTAAGCTGATCCCTTCCCAAGGCCAGACTTCGGCCATTTGTGCATTTCCACAGATCCAGCAATTAGTTAAATGTAACTCTTTACTGATCTTTTCCACTAAATCTATGAAAAAGTTTTTCCCACGAGATGTTTCTAGGTCTTCTTTCTCATTTACTGATGTTGTTACTTCTTTCTCTTTTATTAAGTCTGCTCTGCCTTTTTGATTGGGCTTATGTTCAAAGAAAAGCCAAGCATCTCCTATAGGACACTCCCCAGGCAGTCCTTGCTGGTAAGTGGCTATATTTTGTGAAATCCAATAAGTCTTCCTATGCCCTTGACAGGTTGCTAACAGAGAGAGATTGACACAGTTTAGGTTTAAATTTGTATGTACTTGTATTAAAGATCCGGCTTCTTCCCCTCTGTAAAGGGGGGTAGTAACATTTAGCACATGGGCTCTTCTAACTTCCCAGTGTGTTGTTAACAAGTTAGATCAGTAAGAGCATTCCCAGGAGTCTGGTATGAGGCATTCCCCTAAACTCTACAACTACTGAGCTGCACCCAGTGATTGGAGTGACTGTTTTTAGGCGGACTGTAGACTCACCCAGCCTTGCCTCCTGATTATGCTTTTCTCCTACAGAAGAGCTCATTGATTTTAGTGGAGAGTTTTTTATTCTCTCAGTGTCAACACATTTGACTTTTCTTTACTAATTTATTTTTGCCCTAAAGGATGTTCTATAGGAGATTACTTTATACACTAAGATTGGAGTTAACAGGGGTATTTTAACTTTTTAACACAAAAATATTCATCTAAAAACCTTGAACTCAATGGTCAGATGACTTTAAGAATTTTTGGTATCCAAAATGAGAGATAAAATACTCACACCAAACAAATAACAAGGTATTTACTCTTATGCCTAACCCTACAAAATAATAGTATCATTTTATGCTAATCCTACAAAATCATAATACACCTTATGCCTAATCCTACAAAATCATAACATACGCCGAAAAAAACAAAGGCTCCAACGCAAACTAAAAATTCTTCATTCTTTACTAAACACTAACTAATAATAAATGCAACAGGAAAGTATCTACTTGTCAAAATCAAAAGTAAAAGATAAATAACATTAACTGCAATTTTTAACAGTTCTTCACAAGTTTTGATTATTTAGACAGTTCTTAACAAGTTTTTGACTATAGACAGTCTCCAATAGTCTTTAGGTCTCCTCTGGAGGGTTACCTTTAGATCATCTGAGTGATTAGTCACAATCCATTAATTAGAAGACTTAGTAGGAGATGTGGTTGGTTTTGACTCTTCAGTGGGAGGTGGAACAGGTCCTTTAATCTGGGTTATATGTGTTCACCCCTTCTCTTGGGTCTGTATGGCTGTATTGGTGGTGAGTAGGACCTGAAAAGGGCCTTCAAACTCAGAGGTTAAAGGTGCAGAGTTCCATGATTTAACTAGCACCCAGTCCCCTGGATTGATGTTATATCCCTTAGTGTCTAAGGGAGAGGTTTGAGGGAGATAGCCCTTTTTGCTAAGATCTTTGAATCTCCTTCCTATGGCCTTTACCTACTTTTGGGTGGCTGTCTCTCCTTCTGGATAAATTCCCGTGCTATACGGGGTCGTCAGGAAGGGGAGTCCAAACATCATTTCATAAGGGGAGACTCTTATACCTGATCGAGGCCTTGTTCTCGATCAGGTATAATTTGTAACAGTGCTAAGGGTAGTCATTTAAGCCAACTCATCTGGGTTTCTGTAACTAATTTAGTGAACACGTTTTGGATGGTTTTATTCATTCTTTCTACTCCTCTGGAGCTCCAGGGATGCCAATGGGTTGTGCAACCTCCATTTCATTCCCAGGGCTTCAACAACTTGTTGTAAGATTTGGGCAGTAAAATGTGGACCTCGGTCAAAATCGACATTATTTATCAACCCATATTGGGGAGTGATGTTTTCTAGGATTGCTTTTGTGGCTGATTGGGCTGTCTCTCTTTTGGTTTGGAACGCCTCTACCCAATGGGTGAGGTGATCCACAATCACTAATAAGTGTCTGTGTCCCTGGACAGGGGGCATTTCTGTGATGTCTACCTGCACACTTTGGAACAGCCACAAGGCCAACTCTCGTCTCCCAGATCAGACAGTACTCTTCTCATTAATCTCTGATTAATTTGTTGGCAAGTTAAACATCCCTTGGTAACTGCCTTTGCTATGGTACGTACTCCCATGCACATATGATCCCTTGGAAAGTGGTCACATAATCCTTGTGTTCCCCAGTGGACCAACTCGTGTAACTCCATCATCACCTTTCCGGCTAGAACTTTATTTAAAATTTGCCGTCCATCAGGGGTCCACTATTCTCCATTTTCTTTTTGCTGTCCTCTCATCTTTTCTAACTCTCTTAATTCTTTCTCGTCAAAGATGGGTCTTTCCTCTTTTCTTTCTCTACTAGGTGTTCCCTCTATCTTAAGAATTTTAACTGGACTTTCCTGTTCCAAAGCTACTTCTTTCACTATTTGATCAGCTAATTGGTTTCCCTTTATTTCCAGGGTGTCTCCTTTTTGATGTCCTTCTATGTAAACTATGGCTATCTCTATTGGTTTCCTTAGGGACTCTAGTACTAATTTTCTTAGCTCTTCATGTATTAAATTTTTGCCTTTAGAATTTAGGTACCCCCATTCTTCCCATATTTTTCCGAAGGTATGGACAATTCTCAATGCGTACCAGGAGTCAGTGTAGATTGTTCCTTTATCTTTTTCTAGTAAATGTAGTCCTCTCTTCAGAGCATAGATTTCACAACACTGGGCAGACCAATTTGTGGGTAGCTTTCCTTTTTCCTCAGCTTGCATGTTCTGCCCATCTATGGTTGCATACCCTAAAACCTGTTTACTGTCTACCATTCATGCTGATCCATCTGTAAATAAAATTCTCCCATATGGGAGGGGCTTATCTTCTAAATCTTCTTTCCCTTTAATCTGCATTTCAGTAATTTCTAAACAATCATGTTCCTGGTCTGTTAATGGCTCTCCCATGAGGAACTGGGCTGGATTTAAATATTTTGAAGTGACTAATTCGAGGCCCTTGGTACTTATTATGATGACTTCATACTTTAGTATTTGGGCGTCGGTTAGCCACTGAGGGGCCTTGTGACTTAAAACATCTTTCACATTTTGTGGGGTGTGGAGAGCATTATTAATAATTGGTTAGCTGAGAAAGGCCACACTGATATAATGCCACTGGTTAAGCTGAAGGAGAAAAGTCAGCCGTCAGCAAGCTGAAAGGAAGAGTCAGCAGCGACCTTGCTGCAGCATGAGGATAGGGAGTTGAGATTAGTCCTGAATACATCCTAAAAATATGTAGAAAGTATCAAAAGTAGAACCATAGGAATGTAGAAGTAGGCGTAGGTGCTGATATGTAAGCTGACCAATCCTGAGCTCAACTTTTGCAATATGTATGAAGCTCATTATTAACTGTATTTAACCCGCCGTACTGATCAATAAAATTGAGCCTGTGATGATCAAACTGATGTCCTGGTTCCCTTCCGTCGACACAGCAGGAATGATTTGTCTCTGCTCCCATCTGTCCCATCTCCTCTGGAGCTGGAGGTGCAGCCCCAGCCCTTGGCAGGGCTGAAGGGCTCACAAGCTCAGCTCCCACCCAGAGAACTTGCAGACCCTGGGTTGCTTTTCTTGACCCCTGCACACTCAGTCAGGCTGAGATGGGCACTGATGGTTTCTGGGCCAGGCTCTCGGAGCCCAGCCCAGCTCCCTGCAAGCTCTGCCAGCTGCCCTGAGCTCTGGGCAGCACCAAGGGCCTCTCCCCAGCCCAGCCCAGTCGGCTCTGGCCCCACAGCTCTGCTCAGGCCAGGCTGCTCTGGGCACTGCCCCACGGCCTCAGCCCCTGGCAAGGGCACAGCAGCAGCTGCAGCTGCCACAGGACTCAGCCCCAGCCCTGGGGGCAGGTGCTTGGCCAAGGCCAAAGGAGACTCCCTGGCTGCCCTGCTCCCCTCGGGCTGAGGTGCTGAGAGCTCTGCAGCCCCTGCTGCCATCCCATCTGCCCAGGGCAGCACAAGAGCCGCTGCCTTGGGGCCCTCAAGAGCTGTTCCTGCCGCAGGCCCAGGGCCCATCCCAAAGCTGGGGCAGCCACAAAGCTGTGCCCATTTCTGCTCATTGCTGCTCTGATGGGAATGGATCCTCAGCACCTTGGAGGTTGCTGATGAACTTTAGTTTTCAGAGGCCTCTTCTTTGTTGAGCTCTTCAGTTCAGGAATTCAGTGACAAAGGCTCATTCACATTTGTTCAAAATATCCAAACAAGACAAGCGAATGGGGAAAATTCACATCTTCAGTTCTCCTGTGGTTAATTAGACAGATTTCAGAAGTGATTTCAAAGTGAATCTACTATATCGAAAACAATGAAGAGTGAATTGTTTTGTTCTGTTTAGTTTTCCTGTTTATAGATTGATATCAGCAATCTCCAACTGATAATTGATCCCCAGCACCTCCTCATGCAGTCTGAACAGATATGAAAATAAAGACCCTTTGTGGCTGACAATCAATCACTTTGTCCCCACCCCTCCCCACCATTTCCCTCATCCAATCCCTGGCACTCAGAGCAGCTGAGGAATGGAGTCACATCCAGGGCTGTCCCTAGGGCTCAGGATTGGGGCCAGGTCAGTGAAATCTCTTTATTGCTGATCTGGACCAGGCCATCGAGGGCACCCTCAGTCAGTTCCCAGGTGAGCCCAAGCTGGGTGGGAGTGTGGCTGTGCTGGAGGGCAGGAAGCTTGGCAGAGGGATCTGGCCAGGCTGGAGCCATCCATGGGCCCAGGACAGGTGGATGAGGTTCACCAAGGCCAAGGCCGGGTCCTGCCCTAGGCTCACAACCAGGCTCCAAATCCCTGCCTGTGCCCTGCCCCAATTAACACAGCCTGTCCTGTTTCCTTCATCCCTGCATTGCCAGGGACTCTCTGGGACAAGGGAGCTCTGCTCTGGGCATGGCGGGAGGTGCAGGTGCTACCACTGGAGTGGGAACCAGAACTCCAGTGGTGGCCAAACACAGGTTTGTGTCCTTTATGGGTCAGGAACTGGTGAGACTCAGAGGCACAAAAAGTTTCTTTTCATGGCCAACAGACCATAGTTGAACAGGACACAATTTAATAACAATCACAGTTCTTCCCTGAGCTATGTGCAATGTCCCAGCAGTATCTGATGAGTGCACCATTCACAAGTGATTTCCATACTAAAATTATTTAGACAAACATGGTTCTATGTTCGATGTAAACACAATTAAGTTCCTGTATCAGGATGCTCATCCTGGAGTGGGTGTAAAACAACTCGAATGATTCCTGATTTGCAAAGCTGTCAGTGGGGGATGCAGAAAGGGAGGTCAGGCTGCTTTTGGTGGTGAGGAAATGCTGAAACCAGCCTGACTCATTTCATCTCCTCCTGTCCTGGCTGATCCCCCCTCTTTCCCCTTCCACCCATTGGCTCTTGTCTCCCACCAGGCCTCCCTGTGAAGAGCCTGGCTCTGTGTTCTCCATCCCCTCCTCGCTGGCACTGCCAGGCTGGCATGAGGGGCCCCTCAGCCTTCCCTGCTCCAGGCTGGACAAGCCCAGGTTCCTCAGCCTCTGCTCACAGCCCAAGGGCTCCAGCCCCACCTTGGAGGCCCTTCCCAGACCCTGCTCCAGCTGCCAGACATCTTTCCTGCCCTGGCCAACCCAAACCAGGTCTCAGTGACCTGGATAATCCATGTCCTTGATGTCCTGGTAACACAGCCCTGGCCCCTTGTCCCCTGTCAGTCTCTGGGGTGGATCCTGTGGAACATCCTTTGGTGGAGGCTGTGGCTCCAGGTGGGCTGGGGGGATCCTGGGGGACAGGGACCCTGCTGGGCATGAACAGCATTGGACTTCTTGGGAGAAACTGTGAGGGGGAGCTGGGGCGGAGTGACCAACCCAGTGACCTGACACAGCCCTCCTGGGATGTCACACAGCCCCTCTGTGATGTCACAGCCTGCTCTGTGATGTCTCAGTTTGCTCTGTGATGTCATACCTCTAAACTGTGATGTCACACCTCTAACCTGTGATGTCACAGCCTGCTCTGTGATATCACAGAGCCAGTTTGTGATGTCATAGCTGCTCTATGACCTCATATACCCCATTCTGTGATGTCATAGCCCACTCTGTGATCTTCTGTGAAATAAGGAGGGGCAGCAACAAAACTTCTGCACTGGAATTAGGAAGGGCAGACTTTGGTCAGTTTAGGATGCTGATCTGGGGAGTACCAAATCAGGTCCTGATTCTTTAAAGGGAAACAGCCCTTAAAAACAAAGGGGTCCAGGAAGGATAGACACATTTCAAGAAAGTAACCCTAAGAGGAAGGAGCAGCCTCTGCCAGTGTGGCAAAAGATGATCTAGTGAGGAAAATGACTGGCTTGCCTGCCCATTCAGATTTTGTGGGAACTCCAGTGTAAAAAAGGACCAGCAACTCAGGAAGTGTTTAAGGATGTCATTATGTTATCCAAAAGAAAATTAGATACGTGAAGCTCAGTCAGAACTTAACCTGGCCACTTCTGTAAAAAAATTTAAAAAAAAACTTTGTATAAAAAAGTGTATAGCAAAAGGAGGGATAAGGGAATGTCTATTCCTTATTGGATGTAGTGGAGAATATAGAAACTAAAGAGAAAGAAAAGCTGAGCTACTTAACACCTTGTTTCTCTCAATTTTCAATATTAGGACAGGCTGTTCTCAGGACAAGTGCTCTCCTGAGCTGGTAAATGGGCACAGGGAGCAGAACAGCCCCCCCTGTAATCCAGGAGGAAGCAGCTGGGGACGTGCTGAGCCACTCAGATGCTCACAGGTGTCTCTGGGAACAGATGGGATCCATCCTAGGGGGATGAGGGAGCTGTGGATGAGCTCCCCAGGCTGCTCTCCATCATTTACCATCACTGCTGGCTCTGCAGGGAGGTCCCAGAGGACTGGAGGTGCCAGTGTGAGCCCATCCCCAAGAAGGGCTGGAAGGAGGATCTGGGGACCTCCAGGCCTGTCAGCCTGCCCTGGGTGCCCAGCAAGGTTATGGAACAGATCGCCCTGAGTGCCATCACAGGGCACCCACAGGATGGCCGAGGGGTCAGAGCCAGCCAGCGTGGATTTAGGGGTGGCAGGTCCTGCTTGACCAACCTGGTCTCCTTTTATGACAAGGTAACCCATCTGGAGATGCAGGAAAGGCTGTGGATGTTGTGTGCCTGGACTTCAGCAAAGCCTTTGACACTGTCTCTGGCAGCATTCCCTGGAAAAGCTGCAGCCCACAGCTTGGGCAGGTTCCCTCCTCGCTGGGAGACTTAAGAACTGGCTGGAGGCTGGGCCCAGAGAGTGGTGGGGATGGTGCTGCACCCAGCTGGTGTCCAGGCACTGGTGGTGTCCCCCAGGGGTCCGTGCTGGGCCCAGTCCTGTTTAATACCTTCACTGATGATCTGGGTGAGGGGATTGAGTCCAGCATTCACAAATTGCAAATGGCACCAAGCTGGGTGTGAGTGTGGATCTGCTGGAGGGCAGGGCAAGAAGACACAGCCTTAAGCTGCACCAGGCGAGGTTCAGGCTGGACAATAGGAAGAAGTTCTTCACAGAAAGGGTGAGTGGGCATTGGAATGGGCTGGTCAGGGGGGAGGTGGCAGAGTCCCTCTCCAGTGGCACTTAGTGGCATGGTCTGTGTGACAAGGCAGTATTAGGGCATTTGTTGGGCCTGATGATCCCAAAGTTCTTTTCCAGCCTATTTGATTCTGTCATTCTGTGATAATTGGGACGCTCTGGGGCCATTGTGACACTGCCGAGCCTAGTGGAACTAAGAGGACCATGGTGACACCGTGCAGCCCCACAGAACCAGGGGTCCACTGTGGTGCTCTGAGGCCAAATGGAGCCAGGGAGTGCGCCGTGACACTCTGGGTCCTCGTGGAACCACAGAGGCCATTGTGACACTGCAGGGCCTGGTGTAACCAACGGGTTTCACCATTTTGACACTGTAAAATCAAGGAGACCATTGGGACACTCCAAGGCTTTTCTGACACTGCAGGGGCCCATGGAACCAAGGGGCTCCTGTGAAACTGCAGCACCAATGAGAACATTGTCACACTGTGTAGCACCATGGAACCAAGGAGACCATTGTCATACTTGGGGCCCCATGGAACCAAGGACATCTTTGCAGATGTCACCAAACTGGGTGTGAGTGTTGATCAGCTGGAGGGTAGGAGGGCTCTGCCCAGTGCCTGGGACAGACTGGATCCAGGGCCCAAAACCAAAAAGGTGAGGTTTAGGAAGACCAAGTGGTGGGTTCTGCACTTTGGCCACAACAACCCCTGCAGTGCTACAGGCTGGGGACAGAGCGGCGGGAGAGCAGCCAGGCAGAAAGGGACCTGCAGGGACTGATGGACATCAGGCTGGACATGAGGCAGCAGTGTGCCCAGGTGGGCAAGAAGGCCAATGGCTCCTGGCCTGCATGAGGAATGGTGTGGCCAGCAGGAGCAGGGCAGGGATTCTTCCCCTGTGCTGGGCACTGGTTGGGCAGCACCTCAAGGGCTGTGTCCACTTGTGGGCCCCCTGGAGTGGGCAATTAGAAGAAATGTGAAGCAGGGGGTGTAAAGAAAGCAAATGTGAAGCAGAGGAAATGCTCAGGGCTGTTTGGGGGCAGCTGCCAGGCAGCCCTGGCTCTGAGCAACAGCGTCTGCAGTGGGACAGGAAACTCCCAGCTGATGGGAACAAACTTTCTGGCTGACTGCAGAGGCCAGCACACTGCAGATGGATCAACCTCTGCTCTGCTGCTCCTTCCCATCTGCCCCAGGGCCCATGCAGAGCCCCAGCCATGCTGTTTTCCCTCACCCTACCCACGGCCAGCCTGGGGCTGCTCATGGGGGTTTCTGTGCTGAGCATATGCCTGGGTGTGTTTTTGAGAGAGCCTGGGCAAGGAGCCTGGAGCCCCCAGGGCCTGGCCTAAAGCGTCAGCGCTGCCCCAGCAGTGCCCATGGCCTGTCCCTGCTGCAGCCCCGGCACTGCCACCACAAGGGGTGTGCCCGGCCCTGAGAGCACTCAGGCCCTGCAGCAACACCAGGGACACCAGGGCAGCGGGGCAGGGCCATGGCAGCAGCACTGGCAACACCAAGTTCTGCAGCTGCTGGGCACAGCTGCTGGGCCAGCACTGATCTGCCCCCATCTCTGCACACAGACATTGCTGTTGCAGCTCCAGAGAAGGCAACAAAAGGGGCATCTCTGCAGAAAACTCTGCTGGGAGATCCTTTAGAGGCACCAGGGATACAGCCCCTCATTGACACAGTATGTGGCCACAGAGAAGGCAGAAAGAAACAAAATGAGAAATGGCACAAGCAATGATATTTATCTGTGGACAATATGATGAACATAAAACAAAGTAAAAAACACCACAACCAAAGCAACAAAAAGTATCAAGGATGACTTTTATTACAAATGATTTGCAGAAAGGGGCCAGCATTTAAATGTTTTTGAAAGCATCCAGTCATCAGTGTCCACACTGCGGCCTTGAGCTCCTGGTTCCTCAGGCTGTAGATGAGGGGGTTCAGGGCTGGAGGCACGACCGAGTACAGAACTGACAGGGCCAGATCCAGGGATGGGGAGGACATGGAGAGGGGCTTCATGTAGGTATATACTACTGTTCTAAGGAACAGGGAGAGCACGGCCAGGTGAGGGAGGCAGGTAGAAAAGGCTTTGTGCCGTCCCTGCTCAGTAGGGATCCTCAGCACAGCCCTGAAGATCTGCACATAGGAGAAAACAATGAACACAAAACAGCCAAATACTAAGAAAATGGAAAACACAATGATTCCAAATTCCCTGATGTAGGAATTTGAGCAGGAGAGCTTGAGAATTGCGGGGATTTCACAGAAGATCTGACCCAGGGCATTGCCATGGCACAGGGGCAGGGAAAATGTATTGGCTGTGTGCAGCAGTGAATAGAGAAAGCCACTGGCCCAGGCAGCTGCTGCCATGTGGACACAAGCTCTGCTGCCCAAGTGGGTCTCGTAGTGCAGGGGTTTGCAGATGGACACGTAGCGGTCGTAGCACATGATGGTCAGGAGGGAAAATTCTGTTCCAAGGAAAACGATAATCAGAAAACCTGTGCAGCACATCCTGTGTAGGAGATGTCCCTGGTGTCCCAGAGGGAATTGTGCATGGCTTTGGGGACAGTGGTGCAGATGGAGCCCAGGTTGCTGAGGGCCAGGTGGAGCAGGAAGAAGAACATGGGCGTGTGCAGGTGGTGGCTGCAGGCTATGGCGCTGATGATGAGGCCATTGCCGAAGAGGGCAGCCAGGGAGATGCCCAGCAAGAGGCAGAAGTGCAGGAGCTGCAGCTGCCGCGTGTCTGCCAATGCCAGCAGGAGGAAGTGGCTGATGGAGCTGCTGTTGGACATTTGTGGTGTCATGGCATGGGGACCTGTTCATGGAGAAAAAGACAGGGAAGTGTTGGAGCAGATACTTGTAACCAAACTCAAAGTCATTTCCCATACATTCTTCTCTGGATCTCTCACAGACACACTGATCTTTTTAAGAGTTTTGAGGTTTTCTTTTTAAGCTCCCCCTATGTTTCTGCAGGTATTCTAGGATATCAGAAACCCTCAGCATTTCTGCTGCCCTCTGGTAGAACAGAGCTTCCCTGAGGCAGATGATGAGTAGAGAGGGGAGATGGTCTGTCATTCTGACCTGTTCAGAGTGTATCTGGGCTTCAAGCTCTCTCACATGGAGGTTGATCACCTTGTCATGCTCCCCCTTAAAATGTCACCAGGTACTGCTGAGAGCAGATGGATCCACCACAGCCCAGCTCCAGACTTGTAGCCAAGAACTCACGTTGCTCACTTCACCCATCCAACAGCATTTTCTGTGTCACAACACCTCTGTCTTTCCCCATCAATCTTAAAACTCAGAATTGCTCTAGGACAGGTTTGCACCCAGGATTGAAGCTCCCAGCTTGGACTGAAATCTCAGGGAGATTTCCAAGTGTCCTTATGATGGCACTGGATTGAGGGAGATGCAGCTCCTTCCCTGGCTGCACTGACAGCATTGCCCAGAGGTGGGCACTGGGGACAGCGTCACCCTGAGCCAGCTGTGCCCCCCTGCCAGAGCCCCCAGGGCCGGGCAGCTGCTCCCAGCCCTGTGCTCTGCAAGAGGGAACTGTGCCCGGGGCTGCAGAGGTGCCCCACGGCTCTGCTGCAGCTCTGCCTGCACAGGAGGGGCTGCACGCCTTGGAGCCCCGGCCCTGAGGGCAGAGGCTGGGCTGGGGCACAGGAGAGAGGGGGCTTGTTCAGAGGGAGGGGCTGGACTGGAGGAGATCCTGTGGGCATCTCTAAAGTCTCCCTGCCACAGCATTTCTGAGTTTTGTTTTCTTTCCTTCCCTGATCTTCTCTCTGCTTCCTGGAGATTTTCCTCCTGCAGGTGTTTCCCAGTGCCTGATCTCTCCCTGTCAGCACTCACAGAGCCCAAATCTCTGTGCACTCTCCTTGGTCTGACAGAACCCTGCCTGTTTGCATGGCCATGGCTGGGGCAGGTTCTGTTTGCAGCTTGGAGAAAGGACAGCTCAGACTAAACCTGATGGGTCTAACAAAGGTGATGCTGGTGCTGTCCATGGGCAGAGTGGCTGAAAGCATATTAGGGATCTCCTGTGAACCTATTGATCACTAAAAGTAACACTTCAGATGTCTTAGACACTTGACAAAATTAATAACTAATAATTCATACTACGTTGAATATTTAAAGCTCTCTTCCTGCCATTCTCCAATAGTAGGAAACTGAATTAAAAGTCTCAGGAAATTTCCTCATTTTTATCAAAATCCTCGACTTGGAAATATTGTACGACTGAACCGAACCCCTCATCATGTCAGAGCTCCATGAGCATTTCATCTACACCACACCAGATATACTCAGAGTTGTACTCACAGAGTTTGTAGGCATTGGGATGTTCCAGCTTTAGGAGATGGCTCCAGGAGGTGCAAGTGCAGCCAGAGGTTCCTGTGCCAAGGGCTGGCAGTGATTCTGCCCCAGGCACTTCTCAGCACCTTCCCAGCCCTGACTGATTAAAGCTCTCTGTGCCTCTCTGCTGTTCCCGGGGTGGCTGCAGGCAGTGTCCCAGACCTGCTGGGCTGGCAGAAGAGCTGCTCATCAAGAGAAATGTGCTTTTGAAGCTCTTCTTGGTTACTAGGAGCTGCCTCTGTGCCAGGAACAGCTCAGCAGCACAGACACAGAGCACAAGGACTTTAATGAGCCTCTGGGGCTTTGTGCTGATGCCCTGAACATCAGTCCCTGAGAGGGAGCTGAAGAAACCTCTCCAGAACTCCAAGTCAGAATCCAACTCCAAAGTTTCTTGAAGTTTTAATAGGTCCCACTGAGGGACACGACTGAGAAAGTGTTCCCAGGCCCCAGGACGAGCAGAGAACTGCAGGCAGTGCTGACTGGTGGGGACAAAGAGAAGCCAAGTCTTGGTGCCCTGGGGCACAGCAGTAGGGTCTGTGCCAGCAAGGGCTGGGAGGAGACACCTTGTCCTGAGGTACTGGGGCCTCCTGGCACAGCCCCAGACAGGCTGGGCACTGTCACCCCCTTGTCCTGCCCTCAGCATTCCCCCCTAGCCCATATCCCAGTAGCCTCAAGGATCTGCTGGAAGGAGTCCCCGGGGATTGCCTTGCTCAGCAATGGCCCTGGGGGCTCCTGAATGCTCCCTGCAATGACTGCAGGTTTTTCAAAGGACTTTGGGTTTTGCTTTTGCTTTGGAGTCTCTGAGAGGTTTGTGTAATCATGGCCTCCAATTATCTGATTTAATTCGTCCCTGGAGAGGCTTTGTCAACACTCAGTGGGGATCATTAATGCTTCAAGGTACTCAGTTATTTTAAGGTATTTTGTGTTTCCCTTTTGATACATACTCTATGAGAGGTTTGTGCAATCATGGCCCAATTATCTGCTTTAATGAGTCCCTTGAGAATATTACATTGACACTCAATGGGGCCCATTAATGCCTTGAGATACTCAAGGTTTTAAAGGTACTGTGTGGATTTAAGAATACTTTTAGGTACCTTTAAGGATTTTCTTTCCCACACTGAATCTCTGAGAGGTTTTTTTGCCATTCTGGCCTCCAATTCTCTCCTCCAAGGTGTCCATGAAGACCTTGTGTTGGGTATCTTACCCCTTACTGTTTTACAACCAAGATGAAACTGAAAGAATTTATTAAGACTTTCTAAAAGCATCCAAACAAACATGGGACAATTAACAATACAACAACAGCCAGTAAGAGAATTAATAGTCCTGTTTTAGCTAGACATCATCCAACCCTTTAGTCTCTTGGATTGGAAGAGTTTATTGACCCAGTCTTTGTTTTCCACTTGAAGCTTCTTGAACCCTTCATCACTACCCGAATGCTCTTGTGGATTGACTCGCTGTGGCTGGAGAGGTTCATGCAACACATGCCCTCAAGAGGCTACACAGTCATGCCCATGTGCCCAGAGTAAAAACTCTATCACTGTTCTGCAAGGTGGCATGTCTGATGGTCTCTATGTCTGAGAGCAGGCCACTCAATGTGAGGGAGGTAGCTTTGGCTTGCTTACTTAACAGGAGCACAAGATGGTCTAATTGTCCTAAAGCTTTAGTTGCAGCCACCCAAGGTAGTCCAAATTGGCGGTGAAACCATCCAATACCTGGATTAAAGCTTTCAAAGCCATCTCTTAGATGTCATCCAATACTTCTCGGAGGATACCTGCTGCTTGATCATCTGGTAGGCTGTGTTGTCCCTCTCCAGCTAGATGGTTGATTGTCAATTCAATCCTCGCCTCATAATTACCAGTCTGCTATTAATTGATTTAGTAAACACTTTCATCCCCCTTCCCACAAGGTGTATTCTGTAGGTGACAACAACATGGTCATAATACATTTAAATCATAGGGGGTTAAGGCATGTGGGGTAAACACGGCCCTCATTAGGCCATTAAAACAAGGTAAGTCCTTTATGTGGTTTTTAGCTGCCATACCCAGCTCCTTGATTTCCCCATAAACCAGTGGCTGACACCTGGGATTCTGCCCCCTTCTTTCATAACATACAGGGGCAACGAGTATTTTCGAGACTATTTGCCAGTCTCCTTCTTTAACTGCTTCTTTCTGGATCCTTTTCTAGGGATCTTGTAGGGTTGAGAAGCAAAGTGGCCCTGGGGAATCCAAACTGTCTTTTGGGGAGGAAGAATAATTTGGAGCAGAAATATTTGGATTAGAAATAGTGTGACAGTTGGGCTTATTATCTGTGACCACAGGTCATATTGTTGCTGGAGGGCGAGGCAGTGGGCACTGCCATTTTGTCAGGTGTCGCCGACTGACACGAAAGGACGCAGGCACACACCGCTTTCAGGTGAAAGGAAAAAGGGAAGTTTTATTCTCTGACTCCACTATTTATAGTTTTACAAGGGTGACAGTGGATTGGAAGGTGACAGTGACACCTCTGCAATGCCACAGGTCAAACCGACAGTCCATCAAATCTCTCCTCCTCCAAAAGGAATGAAAAACAATGAGTTGTTTACAGAAAAAGTGTGTGGGAAAGTTCACTACAAGAATGTCAACATCAGAAGGCTTAGAAAATCCTAGAAAACCAGGGCGACAGGTTGTTGAGGAGGAGGGGCCTTTATTTAGGATGGCGGACTTCCAGGTTGGCATTCTAGAGGCATGGCCCGAGGTGAAGGTGGAAGGATTGACAGTGGGGCATGATCTGCAGTTTTTGGGGGTTGAGTCTGGAGGTTTGTTCAGGGCGGAAGAGAAGGTTGTGGTAGCAGGAAGTGGAGGAGCCAAGACGGAGGGATGATGGTCAGGCTCTCGAGTCACATTTGGGCTCCTTCCATCTTAACTCTCCAGGGCATGATAATCGAAGACAGCCTGGCCATTGCCATCTTGGACCAATGTGGAAGGTCTGAAAAATGCAGGTTTGAGGGGAGATCCCAAGTTAGGAGTCACCAATGGATTGAGCTTTCAACACACTGCTTGCTGGTGAAGGGTCTCAAGGATGGTGTGGAAGATGGGGAGGATGCAGTGTGCAAAGGGGTCCGTTTTGATTGAAAGGTTGTACGATTTAACTCCCATTGAGTCCCAAAACTCAATGGTATGGATTTTGTCAGCACTGGAGTCTGGAAAATTTTTAGTGATCCACCTCATGAGTAATTTTAATTGGTTCTTTGAAAATATTTTGTCATGATCAGTTGGAATTAAAGCATCCATATATGCTCCTTTCTACTTTGGACATCTGACTGCCCATTTTTTTCTTCTCAGCCTTAGGGGGAAAGCCACTGGAACACCCCAAATCAATTATTGGACGTGCTTGCATATTGTAAAAACACAATGGCAAAATGGGAAATAAATGTCTTGCATTTCCTTAAATCCACCTGCAATCCTATGCAGGTGAAACTGTCGTTGTCCCTGCTGATCCTGGGCAAGGTCCCTTGAAGCAACGATGAATCTGATGGGCCAAGCACAATCCAAAATCCTGGGGAGCATTGGCCTATCCATCAGCTAACCCCAGCTGACGTGACTGACACAGGGAGCCCTGAATGCCATTGTCCTTGTTCGGGCGCCAAATGTCACAATGAAGGTGGCTGCAACAAACCTCTCTGGTTCCATGACTTCAGGGCGAGGGTGGCAAAAATGAAAAGGAGCGGGTTAGATGGAGTTGTTTAAAAGGAGCTTTATTAACAGGGTGAGAAACAATAAACAAGGAGAAGTCAAGAACAGTATGAGGGGCAGGATCCTAAGACCTCAGATAAAGGGGAAGCAACAACATGTACACTTGGGGCTAGAACACTCCAGAACAATAATTATATAGGGGAAAAAGCAACCAATAGGGGGGAGAACTTGGACAGCTTAGCATAACAACACTAAAGGCTTATGGGGGAATTCTCAAGCTCACCCTAAGTTAAACAAAAGATTCCCAGGGCTTGGAACTCCTGCCAAATTCTTTTGGAGTAAAATCTGGCTGACTCTGAGTTACAGCCCGGCTAACTAATGCACCGCTGCTTTGCACTGGCCCCTTGGGACCATGCGGCCCAACAGAGCCACAATGATGTCCTTGGTTCCATGAGGCCCCGCAGTGTCACAATGGTCCCTTGGATTCATGGTGCTCTGCAGTGCCACAATGGCCCCTTCATTTCACAAGGCTCCCAAATGTCACACTGGTCTCCATAGGAAGGAAACCACAGAGCCTCATGTTTCAGGACCTGATGAACGGCAGCCACCAGAGGTCAAGGCAAGCCTGACCTGTCTGTCCTGGCAGATTTGCTCTGAGCAACCCATGAATATTCAAAATTATGAATGTGGAATCCTAATTTCATACATTTGTGCCTGGAGAAGGATGATTTTTTCCATACAAAGAAAAGCACAGAGCCCTTTCCAGTGTTTGAAAAACAGGTGATTGCTGACACTCAGGAGTTAAAGATCACCCAGACCTGTCTGTCCTGGCAGCTTTTGTCTGGGAGCAATCCTTGGATACACGCAAATTTGGAGGTGGAATCCAAATTTTGGCCAAGGATACCTGGAAAAGATGGACAGTTCTTTTCCATAAAAAGGAAAGCCCCGAGCCTGAGTTATTTAGGGGTGGATGAGAGTGGCCTTCCATATTCCAAGGTCAGCCAGACCTGTCAGATGACCCCTGGGAGACCAAGGCAGCCACACCTATTTGGTGTTCCCTTGTTTCCACAGGGCCCAGCAGTGTAACAATGGCTCCTTCCTTCCATGAGGCCTTGAAGTACCACAATGGTTCTCTGGCTTCCATGATGCCCTCAGGTGTCATAATTGTTCCTTGGTTACACAAGTACTTAATGGTTACAAAAAAATCTTAATAATGTCCATGGTTCCACAAGGCCCCACAGTGTCCTAATGGTCTTTGGGTTCCATGAAGCCCCTCTGTGTCAACATGGTCCCTGGATTCCATTGAGGCCTAGTAGTGCAACAATAATTCCCTTGTTTCCACAACTTCCCATAGTGTCACAATGACTCCTTCCATGCGGCCCTGCAGGGTTACAATGGCCCTTTGGCTCCACAAGGTCCTGAAATGCAGCTATGGCCTCTTGGTTCCACAAAGCCCCCACCCCTGGCCTGACAGACATGTCAATCACAGAGCAAATGCTGTGCTCACCCCACTCTGATTGGCTGAGCTGTCAATCAATCACACACTCATATCTGGTGCTTCCCTCCCTCTGATTGGACAAGCAACTGGCAGTCCCACCCCAGGGGTGGGCCCATGAAGGCCGAGGGACTTAAAAGCCAGAGCACAAGGCTGGCCTATGGTCTGGATCCTGTGTTCTACTGGGGTTTCTCTGTTAGTGATGCTGGAACCCCAGTAGCTGGTACCTATGTGCGTGTCTTTCTTTAGTTCTTCTGTCTTTCTGTTGTTCTCTATTTCTTCTCCTTCTAATCCTACTTACCTGGAACATTTTTTGGTAACTTCACATGTTAAGGGCTAAAGGTTTTTAGGTTAAATGTGTCGGAATCCAGGGCACAGGGAATATTTCTCTGCTCTGAGGCATTCTGACCCCCAGAGAAACACTGATTTCACCTTTGCCTGTGGATGTCGAAGGAAGGGGACCAGGACACCAGATGGTTCATCACAGGTCCAGTTTATTTAAGAAAGTATCAAACACTTATACAGCAAATAATAAGCTTATGAATATTCTGTAAGCCAAGCAATCCATTGGTTAGACTATACCATGAACTCTTCCTGATTCCTTAGGGGTTACATCTCTCTTTTCTCATATCTCTTTCACTATTTGTTATCGTACTACAGCTAGGCCCAAGGACACACTATCTAGCAGGTGCAGAACTTGGAATTAGCCACAGCTTTGTACTTTTCCATTCTCTAGTCAGCTAAAATCCCAACATGTGGAAAGAACTTCCAAGACTTTGGGTTAGATTAGAATTTACCAAAGTGTGAAATAAATAATAGATAATAGTATAGTATGTCTCTTGGGTGAGAAATTTAGTTTTTGGGATTTTTAGTATGGTGTAGATAGGAAGCAAGATGGAGGAATTTGGGTGTAGTCCCTGTCTTCTTCTTCATCTACTCCATTTTCTACGGTGTTGGTGGAAGAGAGTGATTCGTCAAGGAAAGCACAGTGCGGAGATTATGTGGACAGTCAAGGGATGAGTTATTGGTAGATAACTAGAAATAACATGTGTTTTAAGAGTTAATTGGATGAAACAACATTAAAAGACCTTGAAACCATATATTTTGGGGCAATTTTGGGGTTCTTTTCCAGCGTGCTGAGGCTTGTGTGGACAGCAATGCAAAACCTTAGATAAGATAACAATAAAGAAAAAGATGAAGACCAAAAAAGTCCCGTGCATCTCCTTTTACCAAGGTGGATTTGCTTTTCCCACAAGACACTTTTGATGGAAATGCAAAAAAAACCCAAACTTTAATAAAATGACAAAAGAAGCAAATTCGTGGCAATTCCAAGTTCCATTAGTCCTGCTCAGCTCCAGTTTAGCTGCTGGCACATTCTGATAAAAGAAATGTGGAAATTTGGCCGAATTCACATTTTGAAAAGGAAGGTAAAGCTCTGTGTAGGTGTTAACAAGGTTGATAGGGACAAAAAGACAAAATATTCTTAGATTTGGCAAAGCCCCCCAGTCTGTGAAAGAGAAAAGGGGGGTGGGCAAGAGAGAGACAGAGACAGAGACAGGGCAAGTGTGACATTGTCCCCTGTGTGTGTGGCCTTCCCAAGGTGTGGGTTTTACAATTGAGCCAGTTTGGATAAGGGGGATGGTGTTCACCCCACTGTTTCAGGTTGCCATGCAAGATGTAACCAAATGCATGTTTTCAATCCCCATCTTCATCAACTGCTATGAACAGGTGGGGCAGTGTTCTTTATCTCTTCCATGACTCACCCCTGATAACGCCCTCCAGGGGAGATATCTTCTGTGAATGGGCCATTGAGTGTCACTGCAGGACTGATAAAATTCCATCTTCCCATTGTGGGATGCTCGGCCCAAGGGGAGGATCCAAGCATTCCTACCTGGATATAAGCTGAGGCTGGAAATACCAGGAGCAGCTTGCCTACTGGATTCCCAGAGGACAAGAGCTCCAGAACCACCATGGGACCTCCAGAGGAAGACCAGACCCTTCTACAGGATCACTGTTTTGACAGAATCACCTTCATCACTCCAACAGGACTGCAGCCACCATTTAATGGGACTGCTGCCACCACCCTGACCAACAAGGTGTCAGGTTATATCCTGACTCTGTCAGTTTAAGGCAGGGTTTCTTTATCATTGCCTTGATCTTCATTTTCTTATTAAATTGTAATTCTAGCTTAGACTGTCTCCCAGGTTTGCCTTCAAACCAGAAAAAAACTCAAAGTGCTCATCCCTTGTTATTCTCCCAAAACAGGATTTCCCATCCCGAAACCTTTGTCAGATGAAGAAGGTGGCTGCAAGGAAGAGGAAGATGCCCCAGGACACCCAGGCAGGTGAGGAGGAAGTCAGTGCCCGTTTCCCCCTCTCTCCTGCTCCATCTCCCAGCCCAGCACGGCCCCTGGCTGCAGCACAACCCTGCTGCCAATGCTGTCCTGCCGGGGATGCACTGAATGCACTGGGGGGATCTCCTTCCCCTTCCCTCTGGCACGGAGGCAAATCCCATCCTCTCCTTGTCCTTCTGCCCCCAGACAAAGAGATGAGGATTGAGACCAGGGAGGACAAATCCCCACAGCAGAACCTCGTGGAAGAAGCTGTTATGAGTGACTCCAGGGCACAGGAATCCAATAGAGAGGAAAAGCCCCAGCAATCCCGCACAAGGATGGGCTGCAAACCCAGCCCAGGGTGCTCTGAGTAGGAAAGACCCAGCCTGAGCCAGGAAGGTGGGCAGAGCTTCAGCCAGAGCTCAGAGCTGGTGGTCCATGAGCAGCTTCATGATCAGAAGAAGCCCTACAAGTGCTCAGAGTGTGAGAAGAGCTTCAGGCAGAGCAGCACCCTGATCTGTCATCACATGATCCACACTGGGGAATGGCCCTACGAGTGTGAGGAGTGTGGGAAGGGCTTTAGCTACAGATCCGCCCTCATCAGACACCAATGCATCCACACTGGGGAGAGGCCCTACTAGTGCCCCACCTGTGGGAAGCGGTTTCAGAGCAGCTCCAATCTCCTCCTGCATGAGCGGATTCACACAGAGGAAAAGCCCTTCCGCTGCCCCAACTGCGGGAAGGGCTTCAAGCAAAACTCCCACCCTGTCACCCACCTACACATCCACACTGAGCAGAGGCCCTACCAGTGCGCCACATGTGGGAAGAGGTTCACCAGCAGCACTGACTTGACTAGACACCAACGCAGGCACCAGTAAGGGAAGCTGGAAATGCCCCAGCTGCAGGAAGAGCTTCATCCCCCATGAGAAAACTGTGTTGGGAAGAGCTTGGGTGATCCATGTTCCCTGTGATCCATGCTGGGAAGACACCTGTCCCTATTCCTTCCCCTGTCAATGACATGGTGTGGAACTGACAAACATGAGGGTCTGGCCATTGGCATGTCATTACATTCACTCCCACCACAGGTCACTGCCAGGGGCAGGAAAGGGACTCTCTCCCTCAGGAGAAGGGTGTCCTTTCCAGGTGGGGGATATATGTTGCTGGGAAGAGCCAGGCAGCTGTGTTGTAGTTTTCCCTGTAAACAGTTTCATTTATCCCTTCTGTTAGCAATATTGTTTCTGTTCTGTTTCTTCCTTATCTTGTTGCTGTTCCCAATGAATTGTTCTTATCCCAGCCCGGGATCTTTCCCTTTTGTGCTTACCATGGGAGGCTGGAGGGCAGTGAGGGCAGTGCGGTTTTAGCAAAAGCAGGAAATTGGGGAATCCCATTCCTAAATCCTGGCCCATGGAAACCGAGCATCCCAGCTGGTCCCAGCCCTGGTGGCCATGGCAAAAGCCTTGGGAGCGGGTCCCTTGCTGGGGCTGTGGGAACCTCTTCCCTCTGGTGCCCAGGGACAGGAGTGGAGGGAACGGCTGCAGCTGAGTCGGGGCAGGCTCAGGTTGGATGTCAGGAAAAGGTTTTTGCCCAGAGGCTGCTGGGGCCCTGCCCAGGCTCCCGAGGGAAGGGTCCCAGCTCCAGGGCTCTCTGAGCTCCAGCAGCGTTTGGACAGCGCTGCCAGGCCCAGGCTGGCATTGTTGGGGTGTCCTGTGCAGGGCCAGCAGTTGGACTGGAGGATCCTGATGGGTCCCTCCCAGCTCAGCCATTTCTGTGGTTCTGGGATCCCATGAGCCTGGGGATGGGGCTGCCAATGGTTGCCATGGGAATGGGCTCTGGCTGCAGGCCTGAGCTGGTGTCCATGGCAACCACCCCTGGCATGGGGTCTCCATGGAGCTGCCAAGGGACTGAGCATAGCAACAGGGGGCTGGTGATGGTTGCCATGGAAACTGACCATAGCAACAGGGGGCTGGTGATGGTTGCCATGGAAACTGACCATAGCAACAGGGCATCCTGGTGATGGTTGCCATGGAAACTGACCATAGCAACAGGGGCCTGATTGCCTGCTAAGGATCAGATTTGTCACAGGCCCTCAGAGGGGCTCCATGGGGACTTTCCAAGAGTCTCCAAGCTCTTCCAGAACTGGAATGTCACAGGCACAGACAGGGGCTCCATGGACGCCTCCCAGGGCTTTCTGGGTATGGTAAAGAGCCCTGTGGTCAGAGGCAGTCTCAGCCATTCCATGGTGACATCCCAGGGCACCTTAAGCTGCAAAAGCACCAATCTTTCACAGGCACTCATGGGGGCTCCACAGTGAAATCCCAGGAGTCCCCAGGCTGCCAAAGAGCTGGGATGTCCCAGACACTCACAGGGGTTCCTGTCATGGGCACAGTGGGAGTTTCAGGCAAAAGCTTTATTTCTTTATTGGAAAAACTCCTGCTAAATCATGAGGTGGAGAAATGACACTGAACAGTCACCATGGATCCTCAAACCCCTGCAGGATCCCTCAACTTCTACAATTCCTTCTAAGAGAGGAGAATGGGAGTGGCTGGATCCAATCCCAGCCCCAGACTTTGTCAAAGGTGTAAAAGATTGGACACGTAGAATTGAACTTTACCCCAATTTGTCCCACAGGATTAATGATAGAATACCAGATACATTTATACAAATACCACTCTGATTGATTGTGATCATGATTTTACAGGAAGATCTTAACCAGAATTATTTACTCCACAGTACAGGCGCTATAACAATTATTAGAATATAATGTTCTTTGAAGCAATTTTGAGGTCAACAGGGCCTTGCTGGAGTTGTTGGAGCCCATTGCAGGCAGAGCCTCCTGCTCCAGCAGGAGCTGCCTTTCCTGTGCCATCAGCAGGGCAGGTCCTGCTGCAGGAAAAGCCCCAGGCCAGCCCCAACACAGGGAAGGGCTCGGGCACAAGGGCAGAGTGCCATGCAGGGAGCTGTGCCAGGGAGAGCCTGAGGCACCAAAGGCACCTTGGCAGCAGCAGCTGCTTGCAGGCCGTGGCCAGAAGCCTCCCTTGGCAGCCCGGCCTGGTGGCCACCACTGCAGAGCTGCTGCCTCAGGGCTCATTCCTGGCTGGGCTCTGAAAAGCCACTTCTGCCCCAGGAGCCTGACTGGGAAGCCATTGGCCCCAGCACCTTGAGGACAAGATATTAATGACAAAACTCTTCATGGCAGCAGAGCCAAGGCAGGGGCAGAGGAAAGGGCAGAGCCAGGCCCAGGGGACAGGGCTGCCATGGCGATGGCTGTGAGGTCAGTGCCCCTGCAGCAGCCTGGCTGCCCTCAGCAGACATTCTGGCCAGCAGCGCTGTGAGGGCACGCAGCACATCACAGAACACACACAACGGGAATTCCGTCCTTGGGGATGAGAAGGTTTCACTGGGTCAGGTTGCACAAAAATCCTGATCTTGGAGTATTCCTGGGATTGGGCATCCACTTCTCTGGAACTGCACTTCCACTTTTGTGCCTTTCTCATAACTGTAAAATATTTCCTCCTTCTTACAAATGTAACTCCACCCTCATTCAGTTTAAAGATATTGACTCCTTTTCTGTCTTGGCAAGATGTGGGAGAAAATAACTTTGACCACTATTTTTCTATTTTCACAGACCTTGGAGAGGAACTAAAATCTCCCAAGATGGGGTTTAGAGGCCTCATCACATAAGCATCAGAGAGAGGCTGAGGGGTGGGGACTGAGGACAGATCAGGAATAGCCTGGGAGGGGTTGAAGGGTGGTTCCACAGATGCTGGAGCTTTTTTCATTGAGTATATAAGCATGAGAAGGAAACAATGGCACCAAGGGCAGCTGGGGAGGCCCAGACTGGCACCAGGAGATAGGAATTTCCCTGCCAGGGCAGGGCTGTGGTGCAGCAGGTCCCCTAGAAGGAGTCTGGGTCAGCCCAAGGCTTTGTGTGGGCAGCCATAGGCAGGCGGGAGGCAGAGCTGTCAGCAAAGGAAGGGCCCAGCCATGTGGGGCAGCCGGGGGATGCCGACAGCCTGCAGGGACAGAGGCGCAGGGTAGGGACACCGTGGGACAGCCTGGGCTGCACGGGGCACAGGGATGGGCAGCAGCTGCAAGACAGCCCTGCCAGAGCCAACTTGGGCAGCACTTTGGCCATGGCTGCTGGGCCTGGGCCTGAGGCAAGAGCAGGAGACAAGTGACCCTTGCAGGGCTGGGGCCTCATTGCCTCCTTGTCCCTGCTCAGCAGCCTGGCAGGGGCCGCCCCATGCTCCTGCCCTTTCCATTGCACATCCCCACATGCCAGTGCCCATCCCGGGAAGAGCCCTGAGCAAGGAGGGAGGGACAGCATCTGCCTGGCCAGGGGCTGGGGCTCAGGCCTTGGCCCTTTGCATTCCTCAAACACATCCAGGTTTTGCTCAGCATCAGAGACACCTTTGCCTTGCTTCTCCCCAGCTGCCATCACTTCCTCCAATGTTCTGTTCTGACTGGAAGCTGGCGACACTTTCTCAGTTGTGTCCCTGACAGAAATTCCTTCAAATACAAGAAACTTCAGGGTTTCAATAGAACTGAGTTCTTGAGGGTTTTGTGACATCAACGAGGGGGTGGTGACATCACAGAGCTGGCTGTGCCATCACAGATTAGGGTGTGAGGCCATAGAGCAGATCCTGCCAACATAGAGGGTGGCTCTGTGGCATCAGAGAGTGGGTTGTGACATCACCTGGTGGCTGTGGAACATCATAGAGTTGGCTGTGATATTACAGAACAGATTGTGACATCACATGGGCAGTGTGACATCCCAAAGATATCTGTGTGACATCACATGTGTAGTGTGACATCACAGAGATGATTGTGTGATATCACAGGGCCTATGTGACATCACAGAGGGCTGTGTGGCATCACAGGGGCAGTGTGACATCACAGGGGCAGTGTGACATCACAGGGGCTGTGTGAGGTCACAGGGGAGGTCATTCTGCCCCAGCCCCCCTCACAGTTCCCCCCAGAGCAGTCCAACCCTGCTTGTGCACAGCGGGGTCCCCTGTCCCCCCGGGTCCCCCTGCCCCCGGCCCCACAGCCTCCCCCAGAGGATGTTCCACGAGATCGACCCCAGAGCCTGACACGGGGATGGGGGGCCGGGGCCCTGGGGGTGGCACAGGGGGACAGGGACCCCCGGCAGCGTCCCCGTGTCCCCCAGGGCCAGAGCCTGGGCCAGGGCTCCTTCACCCTGTAACGAACGAGGGCTTGAGAGCGCTGAAAAAATCCCCAGCAAGGGATCAGCAAAAACCAGATTTAATATTAAGGGACAGCAGCACAAATTTCCTCGGCAAGAACCACTCTGCTCCTGACTTGACACTTCAGGCACACCAGGGAAACAAAGCAACAACAAAACCAAACCAAATCCAGGCAATCAAACCAGAAATTACCCGAGAACTGTCCCTGTGTGTCTGTGTGTGACACAAGGACAGCGAGGGCAAGGATAAAAGGAATACTGCCTGAAAGCTTAACAGAACTCAAACTTAACAGGACTTAACTTATACCTTAACCTTAACTGATACTTTCAACTTCACAATTTAGCAAAAGAGCAGAGTGTAACAGCATTTAATCTAACTCAAACTTATGACTTTGCAATTTACCAGTGGAATAACACTTTACAATATTTTGCTTAACAGATAACTTATATTAAAGGTAACAGCTTAGCAAAGGAAAAACTCTTAGCAGCATTTATCTTCACTTAGGCCTTGTGACTTAACCTGACCTACACGCCTGACTGACTCAGCTATCCACGGCACTCAAACCCCTCAGAGAGCAGCATTTCTGCCACATTTCCCCAGCACAGGCCCTCCTGTGTGCACACAAAGAGTCAGTGCAAGGCACCTGTGAGAAATTCCCCTGAGGGCAGGAAATGCTCACTGTGGGATCCTTTGGCATCTCCCCAGCAGGTGAAGGGCTGAGCCTGGGTTAGTGGGGGGATCGGCCCAGGCTCTGTCGTTGTTCGGGATCCCCAAGTGCAGCAAACGGGAGAGTTCCCGGCTGGGACAGGCCCCACTCAGAGGGAGTGGCTGGCCCAGGAGAGCTCCAAGGGCTCCTTTTGGAGCGCTGTTTGCAGGGCCCCAAGAGAGGGGCTTCAGTCCCAGCAATGGTTCATCCTGGCTGCACTTGGCAGCAGCAGCTTTCTTTGGCAGTGTGATAACAGGGATGTTGTGCCACTGAGGGAACACAAACAGTTCCCAGAGTTGCTCCTACAGAAAGCAGGAGCTGGTTGGGCAGCAGCAGGGCCTGGAGCAGACAGTGTTTGTGATGAGCTGCAGAGGAGCTGAGCCCAGGGGCTGTTGGCCAAGGCCGAGGCCCAAGGAGCATTTTTCAGCTGGCAGGGTGGCCTGAGAAGGGGAGGGGGGAATGCAGCAGCACAGAGCCCATGGAACCAAGGGACCATTGTTACACTGTGGGGCCCGGTGAGACCAAGGGACCATTGTGACACTGTGGGGCCTCATAGAACCATGGAGAGCATTGTGACATTGCTGAGCCTCATGGAACCAAGGGGATCATATTGACACTGTGGGGCTCCATGGAATGTAGGGATCATTGTGACACTAAGAGGCCCCATAAAACCAAGGGTCCATTGTGACACTACGGGGCCTCATGGAACCATGCAGACCATTATCACACTTTGGGGGGGGGCATGGAAACAAGGGGCCATTTTGATACTGTGGGACCCCATAGTCTCACAATGGTGCCAAAGGTCCATTGTGACATTGCAAGGCCTCATGGAACCATGGAGACACCATCAGGACACCTTAGAGCCTTATGGAACCAAGGAAACCATTGTGAGACTATGAAGCCCCATGCAATAAGCAAAGCATTGTGACACTGTGAGGCCTCATGGAACGAGTGAGACCATTGTGACCCTGGGGTTCCCAACAGAGCCAAGAGGACCATTGTGATACTGTGAGGCCTCATGAAACCAAGAGGCCTTTGTGACACTGCAGGGCTGCATGGAACCAAGGGTCCAGGGTGACACATGTCATCAATGGTGCATTGTAACACTGGGGAGCCAAAGGAGACCATTGTGACACCGCACACCCCCAGGGTCCAAAGGTCCATTGTGACATTGCAGGGCTCATGGAACAGAGGAGTCCCATGACATTTTGGGGCTTGGGGAACCATGGAGACCATTGTGACACTGCAGGGCCTTCAAGAAGCTAGGGGCCACTGTGACACTGTGGGACCCCATTGAACCAAGGGTCCACTGTGACACTGCAGGTCTTCTTGTAATCAAGGGGCCATTGAGACACTGCTGGACCCAATGGAACCAAGTCACCATTTTGGCACTGTGGGACCTCACGAATCCAAGGCAGCAATGTGGCACTATGTGGCCCCACAATACCAAGGGAACATAGACCAGATCTGGCTGGTTTGGCCTCCCAGAGGCCACCTGACTGGTCCAGCTGACCCTGACATGTTGAGGGTATCTTCTCATCTGCTGCTGAAACACTGGGATTCCATGCTTTTCTTGCCATGGCAGAGAACTCTCCTCCTCCTCCAGGCATCCATGGCCAGAATTAAGAATTCACCTCCGAATTTGTCTATTTCCAGAGATTGTTCCCAAAGGAATATGGCCAGGACAAGTCTGGCTGGCAATGTATTCACAAGGATCACCTCTCATTGGTCCTCAAAACACTGGGGAAGGCTGCATGCTTTCCTTCCGATGCGAAAGAACTGTCATGCTTCTCCAGGCACTCATGGCCAAGATTGGGTTTCCACCTCTAAAATTCCTTTAATCCAAAGAATGCTCCTGAAAAAAAATCTGCCCTTACTGACAAATCTGGCTGACCTTGGCCTAGTGAGGCTCTCATCTGCCTTCCAAACACTGGGGCGATGTGCTATGGAACAGAACTGTCCTTCTTGCCCAGGTGCCCATGGCCAGAATTGGGATTTCCACCTCCAACATTCCCTTTTGTGAAAGACTGGAGGAGATTGTTGGCTGAAAACATTTCATGTGTGTGGGAGGAAGGGGCAGGTCCAGGCTTGCCCTGCCCTATAAGCCTTGCCCCGCCCTTGAACCCCAATCCCCCCAGAACCTCTATCCCAGCCCAGCAGTGTCTGCCAGTCCCTGGCACAGCACAGGCAATGCTCCACAGCCACCTCTGCAGCCCCCAGCCCAGCTCCTGAGGGACCAAATGAGCCCAAGGCCCAGCTGGGGGAAGGGTCCAGCAAGACCAAGGGGTACTGAAGGCTGACCACAAGGCAAGCACACATCTTGACCCTACCTCATCTTGGAATTTCTATTCTTTTGAACACCACTGGAATCCAGGAGTTGGTAGCTGTGTGTGTGCTTCTCTGTATCTTTTGTTTCTTTCTCTCTTTCTGTGTCTTCTTCTAATTTCTTTCTCTTGCACACTTTGATTAACTTAAAATAGAACAGGCTACAATTTGTGGAATTGAATGAGCCAAGGTAAGGCTTTGAGAAGTGTTTTCTGTTGATTGTATGTTGTAATAAACTTTTGTAAAAATTTCTGTGATTTTTCAGTTTGCCAGTAAAGGCTGTTTTATAGTTTTGAGCTCCTCAGAATCTCTTGATGGTATTTCTCCAGGGAGTCCAACTCAGAGTACACAAACAATTGAATTTCTTTTTAAATGACTCATTGAGAGAGTTGTTTGGGGGATGGGAGTCAGGGCTTGTCTGTCCTGCTTGGCACAGCCCAGGCCGGGCTTTTCCAGCCACATTCCACACTCCATTTCCCAGCTGCAGCCGCTGGTGCCTCTGAGTTGCGCTGCCCCAGCCCCAGGGATGCTCTCCTTGTCTGCCCATTGCCCCACGGCCTCTGGGCAGGGATGGCCTCAGTGGGGGCTGCTGACATCCTCAGCAACTTGGAGGCTGCTGCTGAATTTTCCTGCTGCAGAGGCTTGTTCAGCCTTCAGCTCTTCAGTGCAGGAATTCAGTGTCCCAGGGCTCATCAACATTCAGAACAACTTAACAAGCCAAGCCCCTTGGAATAATTTCATTTCAGTTTTCATATAATCTGTGGTTAACTTGACCAATTTCAGTAGTGTGTTCAAAGTGAATGCATTATATTTAAAAATACAGTGAGAATACATTTTTTAGGTCTTGTTTAGGATTTTTTCCTGTTCATAAATCGATATGTGCAGTCTCTAATTGACACTGAATCCAAGTACTGCCTCATGCCATTTGAATGGATATGAAAATCAAGACCCTTAATGGCTGACAATCAATCAGACCCTGTCCCTACCCTCACCCCACCATTTCCCCCATCCAAGCCCTGGCACTCAGAGCAGCCTTGTGCAAATCTGAGCTCCCTCCAGCCCAGGCTGCACCTGCAGCTTTCAGCTCCCAGGCTCCAACTCCCATCTGCTTTCCTTGGAGAAGGAGCTGCCCGAGACACAAAGGGATGTTCATTTCTTGTCAGCCAACAAAGCCAAGGGAAGGCACAGCTCCATCAAATGCCAAAGTCATTCCTCTGCTGGATATGAAATCCACTTTGCACAGCAGACAGTCTCAGAGCAATGGAAAACACGTTCTGAGCCCAGCACAGATCCAAAGGTCCCCCCCAAACCCTCCCTGCCCCGATTCTGCCTAGATTTGCTCTTTGCACACACGAGTCATAGACTGAAGTCAGGGGCCCTCTACATTCCCAGATGGAGAAAAAGAGAGTAAGGGGATGAAGAGCTCTCCTGTACAGAGCCAAGGTCCTCTCAGTTGAAAGGCACTTGAATGACCAGAGAGCACTTGGAGGAAGAAACCTGGGAGCAGTGGGAAAGACAAAGATCCAGCTGGTCTAGTGAAGATACATACTCAGATATGTCCATTTAAACAGGAGAGCTGAAAACATCTGAAGACAAAGGGACATGATAAACAGAATATTGGTGATGCAAGTAGAAGGGAAGATGAGCATTTCTTTTCCTGCCATCAGTAAACATCGAGGAAGTTGCTGTTCCTGGTGGGAAAACTTTGTCATGTCTTAAAAGTACTCAAATGACCCAGATAATAAAAATGTGCTTCCATATTATAAAATAAATAGGGATTAACACCTGTGCCCCTTTTCAGGCAGGCATCAGTTGTGTGCCCATGAACAGGCAGTGCCACTTGTGCCCTAATGTGCCCATCTGGGATTGGAACTCTCAGAGAGCACTTGAGGGAGAGCAGAGCACCTTGAAGCTTCAAGGCCCTGAGAGCCCCGCAGGGCTCCTGTCCCATCAACATCTGCCCTGCTCCAGTGTGAAACGGGGTCCAGCATGGTGCTGGGATCATCAGAGAGCTGAGGTGTGTGCTGGAATTCAATGCCCTCCCCATCCCACAGCAGCCCTGCGTTTCCCTCCTGCAGCCTTGGTCTCCAGCACAGCCATGGAGGCTCTTTGGGCTCTGGAGTGTTCCTGCAGCCCCCAAGGGCAGCTGAGCTCTGCCTTTGACACAGTCAGGCCTGGCCAGCGCAGGCCATGTTTAGCAATGTCTTGTGTGTGCCTGGCCTTGCTGTCAGCCCCGGCAGCGGCTGCGTGGCCCCTTTGTGGCCCTGTGCTGGCCCAGCCATGGTGGCCCAGCCCCTGTGCAGGCCCAGCCCAGGCCAGGAGCATTGCAGCTGGGAACGGCCCCTGTGCCGTGGTGCCCACAGCAGCCTTGGGGCTCTGTGCCCCATGGCCTCCCTGCTGGGCAGCCTCTGCCAGCTCCTGCAGAGCCCGTGACACCTGTGGGCCTGCACAGACAGCCCTGCCCCGGGCTCTGCGGGCCTCTGGGCCAGCAGAGAGGCAGCCAGGGCTGGCCATGGCCAGGAACAGGCCCTGAGCCCTGCAGGAGGATGGAGCTGGGCTACAGCCAAACTCAGCCCAGGTCAAAGCTGGGCTCAGCAGCCAGGGCTGCCAAGGCATGGGCAGAGAGGCTGGCACTGACAAATGTGCTGGGCCCCCTCCCTGTTCTGTCCATGCCACCAAGGGCACAGAGCAGCCTCCTCTCTGGGGCACTTGCCTGTTTTCAGTGCCTTGCACAGGCACTGGCCCTGCCCCACAAGGCCTGGCCTGAGTCCTGCCCCTGCACACTCAGCCAGGCTGAGATGGACACTGATGGTTTCTGGGCCAGGCTCTCTGAGCCAAGCCCAGCTCCCTGCAAGCTCTGCCAGCTGCCCTGAGCTCTGGGCAGCACCAAGGGCCTCTCCCCAGCCCAGCCCAGCCATCTCTGGACCCACAGCTTTGCTCAGGCCAGGCTGCTCTGGGCACTGCCCCACGGCCTCAGCCCCTGGCAAGGGCACAACAGCATCTGCAGCTGCCACAGGACTCAGCCCCAGCCATGCGGGAAGGTGCTTGGCCAAGGCCAAAGGAGGCTCCCTGACTGCCCTGCTCCCCTCGGGCTGAGGTGCTGAGAGCTCTGCAGCCCCTGCTGCCATCCCATCTGCCCAGGGCAGCACAAGAGCCGCGGCCTTGGGGCCCTCAAGAGCTGCTCCTGCTCCAGGCCCAGGGCCCATCCCAGAGCTGGGGCAGCCACAAAGCTGTGCCCATTTCTGCTCATTGCTGCTCTGATGGGAATGGATCATCAGCCACTTGGATGTTGATGATGAATTTTCCTATTCAAGGGGCCTCTTCTTTTTTGAGCTCTTCAGTTCAGGAATTCAGTGAGAAAAGCATAAAATATTTTTTCTAAACATCTGAACAAGACAAGCCCCTGGGAATAATATAAATTTTCAATTTTTCTGTCGTTAATTCAACAGACTTGACAAGTTCATTCAAAGTGAATATAGTGTATTGAAAACAATGCAAAGTGAACTGCTTTTTCCTGTTTTCTATTCCTCTTTATAGATTGATATCAGCAATGGCACTTGATATTAGCCCCCAACACCTTCTAATGCATTCTGAGCAGACGTGAAAACCAAGACCCTTCATGGCTGACAATCAATAATACTTTGTCTTCACCCTCTCCCCACCATTTCCCACATAAAACCACTGGCACTCCTAGGGATCAGGAATGGTGTGGCCAGCAGGAGCAGGGCAGGGATTCTTCCCCTGTACTCAGCACTGCTTGGGCAGCACCTCGAATGCTGTGTCCAGTTCTGGGCGCCCCAATTTAGGAAGGACCTGGAGGGGCTGGAGCATGTCCAGAGAAGGGCAACAAGGCTGGTGAGGTGTCTGGAGCACAAGTCCTGTGAGGAGCAGCTGAGGGAGCTGGGGTTGTTTCTCCTGGAGAAGAGGAGGCTCATGGCAGACCAGGCAGTGTCAGGGCACAGGTTGGACTCAGTGATCTCCAAGGTGTTTTCCAACCCTGCTGATTCTGGGATTCTCTGAAACCACACTTGGAGCAGTTGCAGGATGAGCCTGGAGCCTCCTCTTAGAAAGCTCCAGCAGCCCAGGTCCCTCAGCTTCTCCTGGCAGCCCCAAAGCCCATCCTGACAGTCCTGCAGAGCCTCTGCAGCTCCTCCTCACTGCCCAGAACAGGGAGCCCCAGAGCCAGACACAGCAGCCCAGATGTGCCCCCCTGGCCTGGGGTGCCTCTGGCAAGGGAGCAGCACCAGGCACTGCAGTAGCCTGCAGACAATTCCTGCAGCACTTGTAGGATGATCCTGCTGCCCAAGGGACGTTCCAATGGTGCCAAGTCAGGAACTGCAATGGGGAGCGGGGCCACAGAGAAAAGGGTAAACAGGGACGGGCTGTTTGCAGGGGAGGGAACAGGGATGGGCAATGGGAAGACATTTGTATCAGGAAGAGTAAAGAAAGCAAAGGTGGAGCCAAGGAAATGCTCAGGGCAGTTGAGGGGGGGCTTCCAGGCAGCCCTGGCTCTGAGCAACAGCGTCTGCAGTGGGACAGGAAACTCCCAGCTGATGGGAACAAACTTTCTGGCTGACTGCAGAGGCCAGGACAAACCTGAGTGGTTTCCCTGGCATCCCCCATCCCTTGCTGGCCCCAGGGGCTGATGACATTTGTGCTCCCTCAGGTTCATGTCCCCACAGCAGCAGCATGGGGGTGCTCCCGCCTGCTGTGTGCAATGCAAACAGGGGCTGCTGAGCCAGTGCTGCCGTGTCTGTGCCTGCAAGGATAGGGCGCCTGTGTGAGCTGGGGGAGAGGCCAGGAATGCAGAGGGGGGATGTTGTTGGCAGCTCCATGAGGATGCTCTGGGACTGCCCTGGGCTGTGCAGCGCACTGGGGCTGGATCAGCCCCTGCTCTGCTGCTCCTTCCCGTCTCCCCCAGGACCCTTGCAGAGCACCAGCCATAGTGTTTGCCCCCAGCCTGCCCACAGCCAGCCTGGGGCTGCTAACAGGGTTTTTCTGTGCTGAGCATTGGCCTGGCTGTGTTCTTGAGAGAGCCTGGGCAAGGAGCCTGGAGTCCCCAGGGTCTGGCCTGAGGCGTCAGCGCTGTCCCAGCAGTGCCCAAGGCCTGTCCCAGCTGCAGCCCCAGAACTGCCATCCCCAAGGCTGTGCCCAGCCCTGAGAGCACTCAGGCCCTGCAGCAACACCAGGGCCACCAGGGCAGCGGGGCAGGGCCAGGGCAGCAGCACGTGCAACACCAAGTGCTGCTGCTGCTGCTGGGCACAGCTGCTGTGCCAGCACTGATCTGCCCCCAGCTCTGCACACAGTCATTGCTGCTGCAGCTCCAGAGAAGGCAACGAAAGGGCATCTCTGCAGAAAACTCTGCTTGGAGATCCTTAAGTTCATTTAAAGCCACTGAGAGCACAGCCTCTCATTGACACAGTCTGTGGTCACAGGGAAGGTGGAGAGAAACAAAATGAGAAATGTCAGAAGAAATAAAATTTTTTGTGGTTGGTATAAAAAATGTAAAAATAAACAAACACAACCAAACTCAAAAGAACTTTTAAAGATGACTTTAGTTAAAAGTTATTTGCAGAAATTAATCAGCAGTTTAATGTTCCTGAAATCATCCAGTCATCAGTGTCCTCACTGCAGCCTTGAGCTCCTGGTTCCTCAGGCTGTAGATGAGGGGGTTCAGGGCTGGAGGCACCACCGAGTACAGAACTGACAGGGCCAGATCCAGGGATGGGGAGGAGATGGAGGAGGGCTTAAGGTGAGAAATGTGCCAGTGCTGAGGAACAGTGAGACCACGGCCAGGTGAGGGAGGCAGGTGGAAAAGGCTTTGTGCCGTCCCTGCTCAGAGGGGATCCTGAGTACAGCCCTGAAGATCTGTACATGGGAGAAAACAATGAACAGAAAACAGGCTAATGCTAAAAGGGAACTGACAGTCATGTGCCCTAGTACCCTGAGTTTGGAGTGTGAGCAGGAGAGCTTGAGGATCTGAGGAATTTCACAGAAGAACTGGCCCAGGGCATTGCCATGGCACAGGGGCAGGGAAAATGTATTGGCCGTGAGCATGAGAGCATTGAGAAAGGTAATGGCCCAGGCAGCTGCTGCCATGTGGGCACAAGCTCTGCTGCCCAGGAGGGTCCCGTAGTGCAGGGGTTTGCAGATGGACACGTAGCAGTCATAGCACATGATGGTCAGGAGATAAAATTCTTCTGAGATGAAGAAGAGAAAGAAAAAGAGCTGAGCCGCATATCCAGTGTAGGAGATGTTCCTGGTATCCCAGAGGGAATTGTGCATGGCTTTGGGGACAGTGGTGCAGATGGAGCCCAGGTCGCTGAGGGCCAGGTTGAGCAGGAAGAAGAACATGGGCGTGTGCAGGTGGTGGCTGCAGGCTACGGTGCTGATGATGAGGCCGTTGCCCAGGAGGGCAGCCAGGGAGATGCCCAGCAAGAGGCAGAAGTGCAGGAGGTGCAGCTGCTGCGCGTCTGCCAATGCCAGCAGGAGGAAGTGACTGATGGAGCTGCTGTTGGACATTTCTTCACTCTGGGCATAGTGAACTGTTGAAAGAAGACATTGACAACCTTGGACAGATTTCCTTGAGTCCATCCTATGCTCTTTTATTAGGAATCCTCTCAAAATATTTATCTTGTTTTGAAGGAAATTTGCTTAATTTCTTTATTTTTGATTTTGGATTTCTGCTCCTTCAGAGTTACTGCTTTATCTTCAGCATTGCTCTCAGGCTGAACACTGGGGAGCCCAGAGGGAAAACAGGCTCCCTGTGCCCCAGTGCAGTCAGACCTGCTGGTCCCACACAGGTGCCCTTTGTACATTTTACCTCTCTCTATTTCAGGACGATCACACCTAAATCTTTCTTGAAAAATACAGTGGACTTTTGGAATTCTCCAGTTTAAAAATTATTTTATCCAAACCCTTCTCTCTTTCCCTATGCAGCTTAAAAGGATGGGAAACCAAGGTTTGGTCTGGCTCTCTGCTGACTGGAGTTGTGCCTACTGGGAGCTGTTTCTCTCTATCCAAGCCTTGTCCCTGCCAGTGCTGCCAGAGCCCAGCCCAGCCCTGGGGGCTCAGCTCTGCCCTACAGACCCCTTCCAGCACAGGGCACTGCCCAGGGGCTTCTCCCTGGCAGCAGGGCCTTAACGGCAGGGAAGACAAACAGATGCTGCAAGCCAAGGTGCTGCTGCTGCTGTCTGTAGGGAGAGGAGAGTGAGGAGGCACTTTCTGAGGGAGATCTGAGGCACATCTGCTGATGCCCAGGGTGACAGTGGAGGAGTCTGTGACACAGACAAAGCTGACAGCCCCTTTCCCTTCATTTCAGGAGAAAGCTGAGAGCAGCCCTGGACATGCAGCACCATCTCCATAGCAGGAGGAATCTGTCCTGATGGGGGTTGTTCCTTCCACCTCCAACTTCTCCCCTGCAGCGTCCATGGGGAGGTGCCAGGCAGGCTGAGAGCTGCCCCTGGCAGGTGGCACATGCCCTGGGCTGGCCAAGAGCCCTGAGGGCTGCAGGAGCTGCTCTGCAGGACAGCCCTGGGCAGCCCTGGCTGCAGCCCCAGCTTCACCCCCTGCAGCCGTCCCTGGCAGCAGGAGCCATCCTGCCCTGTCCCTCTGACAGTGCCCAGGGCAGCCCCACTCTGCAGCACATCCTCCTCCTCCCTCTCCTCGTCCTCGTCCTCGTCCTTGTCCTCCTCCTCCTGCTCCTGTGCCACAGAGAAACTGGGAGAGTCCTCCTGACACATCCCCCAGGCTGTGGGGTGTGCTGGCTTCAGGAGATCCCTCCAGGAGCGCAAGGGACATTGCCCTGCACCCACACACTCATCATGCACAGGGCTGTGAAGATCTTTCCCCAAGTGAAGTCTCAGCTCAATGTCTTCCCAATCCTGATTGCCTTCAGCCTGTCTCTGCCTGGCTCCTGTCCCCTCAGTGCCTGCAGGCAGAGCCCTCAGCCCTGCTGGGCTGGGAGAGGAGCTGGTCCTGCGAAGAGCTGTTCCTTTAAAGCTCAGCAGCACAGACTCAGCACAAGGACTTTAATGAGCCTCTTAGGACTTGGGTACTGTTTACCTCAGACTCAGTTCCTAAGAGGGTGTTCAAAAAACTACACAAGAACTCAAAATTAAATTGCAACTGACATTTCTTTAAGTTTTAATGGCTTCCCACTGAGGAACACAACTTAGAAAGTGTCCCCAGGTTCCAGGGAGATCAGAACACTGCAGGCAGTGATGACAGCTGGGGACAAACAAGGCAAAGGTGTCTATGGTGCTGAGCACACCTGGATGTGTTTCAGGAATGCAAAGGGTCAAGGCCTGAGTCCCAGACCCTGGCCAGGCAGATCCTGTCCCTCCCTCCTTGCTCAGGGCTCTTCCCGGGATGGGCACTGGCATGTGGGGATGTGCAATGCCAAGGGCAGGAGCATGGGGCGGCCCCTACCAGGCTGCTGAGCAGGGACAAGGAGGCAATGAGGCCCCAGGCCTGCAAGGGTCACTTATCCCCTCATGGCCTCAGGCCAAGGGCCATCAACCATGGTCAAAGTGCTGCCCAAGTTGGCTCTGGCAGGGCTGTCTTGCAGCTGCTGCCCATCCCTGTGCCCTGTGCAGCCCAGGCTGTCCCACGGTGTCCCTGCCCTGCGCCTCTGTCCCTGCAGGCTGTTGGCATCCCCTGGCTGCCCTACTTGGCTGGGCCTCTTCCTTTGCTGACAGCTCTGCCTCCTCCCTGCCTCTGCCTGTCCACACAAAACCTTGGCCTTGATACCAAAAGGTTTAATTCAATTCAATACCAAAGGTTAATTCAAGAGGGTTAATCCCATTTTTACTATGCCTATGAAGTTTCAGCACAGAAACAAGGCATGCAGGGCCTGCTTTCTCAGCAAGGATGGTTGGAGGAGAAGAAGACATCTGGCTCAAGAATGCAGTCATAGAAAACAGAAGGTCTGAAACTGGAAACTTGGGGTGGGTTTCAGGGTAATCGGTGAATTGTAATACACATTTAGTGACACTGGTAGAATTACGTGTCCACATAAGGTTAGGAGTTATCCCTCCCTAGACCTCAGGCCTGAATAAATGATACCCTCTTAAATAGCAAATTAGTGTTAAGGAGAATGATGCTGATATTTTGGAGATTTGGTGATGGTGGGGCCTCACAGAACCAAGCAGCCAGCTGTGACACTGTGCAAACTCATGGAGCACATGGTCCATTGTGACACAGCAGAACTCCCTGGAACCAAAATCCATTTTGGCACATTGGGGCTACATTGAACCAATGGCCCATTGTGATACTGCGGATCCAAGGAGATCATTGTGACCCTGAGAAACCTCTTGGAACCAAGGGGCCATTGTGACACAGCAAGGCCTGGTGGAACCATGGGTCCATTGTGACACTGCAGAACCTCATGAAGCCAAGGTGACCATGCTCTACTGCGGAAACTCATGGAACAAAGGGGCCATGGTGACACTGCAGAACCAAGGAGACTGTTGGCATTATGAACATTCATGGATCCAGGAGTTCATTGTGACACAGCAAGGCCTCATGGAACCAAGGGTCCATTGTTAAACTGTGTGGCCTCAAGGAACCATGAGCCATTGTGACACAGCAAGGCCGCATCGAGCTAAGGGGTCACTGTGACACTGTGGATCCAAGGAGACCATTGGGACTGAGGAATCCCATGGAACCACAAATCCATTTTCACACTCTGGGGTCCTGTGGAACCAAGGGGAGCACAGTGACTTTGTGGGACCTCAGGGAACAATGGAGACAGTTCTGACACTTTGGGACCCAAAGGAATGAAGGGACCATTACAGCATGGCAGGGCCTCATGGAAGCAGGGGGACTGCAGTGGACACTGTGGGTCTCCATGGGATGGAGGGCCCAGTGGAACCAAGGGTACCATTGTGACACTTTGGGGCCTCATGGAACCAAAGGTCCATTGTGACACAGCAGGGTCTCATGGAACCATGGAGGCCATTTTTACACTTTGATGCCTTGTGAAACCAAAGGGCCATTGTGGCACTTGGGAGCCTTGTGGAGCCAAGGGGACCATTGTGACACTGTGGGGCTCGGTGAAACCAATGGCCTGTTATGACACTGCAAAGCATTATGGAATAATGGAGACAGTAGTGACTCCAAAGGCCTCACTGAACCAAGGGGCCACTGTAACACTAGAAGGCCTCATGGAAACAAGGAACCGTTGGGACACTCTGGAGTCTTGGCAGGCCGAGAGGCAGTTGTTACTCTGTGTGGCACCATGGAACCAAGGAGTCCATTGTGACAGTTCAGGGCCCCATGGAACTAAAGATTCATGGCGTGGGACCCCATGGAACCAAAGGTTCATGGTGACATTGCAAAGCCTCATGGAATCCTGGAGGACATTATGACACTTTGAGGCCTTGTTGAATCAAGGGGCTCTGCAGGGCCTCATGGAACCAAGGAGACCCTTCTGACATTGTGAGTCCCCATGGAATCAAGGGTCTGTTGTGACACTGTGGTACCAAGGAGACCCCTGTGACACTGCAAGGCCTCATGGAAGCAAGGGACCATTGTGACACTGTGGGCCCCTTGGAAACAAGAGGCCAGAGTGACACACCTGGGCCTCATGGAACCAAGGCTCCAATATGATACCAGCATTGTGACCCTGCAGGGCCCCATGGAAACAAGGGGCCAATGTGAAACTGTGGGGTCCCATGGATCCAAGGGAACAGGTAATAGCTCTGGTTGGCCTGGCCTGACTGGTCCTACTGCTCTTGGCTTGTTGAGGGTCTCTTCCCCTGAAATACTGGGGCTCTGGGCTTTCCTTCAAATGGAAAAGAACTGCCCGTCTCATTCAAGCATCCATGGCCAAAATGGGATTCCCTCTCCAAAATTCCCAATATCCAGGGATTGCTCCCAGACAAAAGCTGCCATTGCCAACGAGTCTGGATGGTCTTGTCTTCCTGAGAGCTGGGTCTCACTTGCCTTCAAACACTGGGGCTCTGTGCTTTCCTTCGTACAGAAAAAAACTACCCCTCCTGCATAGGCACCCATGGTCAAAACTGGTACTTTTCCTCCAAAATTCCTATATGCAAGGGTTTTTTCTCCCAGACAAGTGCACCCAGGTCAGACAGCTCTGGCTGGCCTTGACCTCTGGTGGTTGCCTCTATTCTTCCCTGAAACATTGGGGCTCAGTCCTTTCCTTCCTAAGGGAAAAGAACCGTCCTTCTTCTCCAGGTGCTCATGGTTGAAATTGGGATTCCACCTCCAAAAGCCCTATATCCAAAGATTGCTCCTACACAAAAGCTGCCATTACAGACAGGTCTGGATGGCCCTAGTCCCTGGTGGCTGCAGTTCATCAGCCCCTGAAACAATGAGTCTCTGTGCTTTCCTTCCTATGGAAAAGAGGAAAAGAATTTTCTTATTCCTCCATGGCCAAAATTGCTACTCCTCCTAAAATGTTCACTATATGCAGGGTTTCTCCCAGACTAAAGCTGCCAGCTCTGGCTGGTGTTGTGGGCTCTGATGGCCACCTGTCATCTACCCCTGAAACACTGGGGCTCTCTGCCTTCCTTGTGATGGAAATAGAACAGTCTTCTCGTACAGGGGCCTTGGCCAAATTTGAGATTTGGCCTCTAAATTTCTTATATCCACGGATTACTCCCAGCCAAAAGCTGCCAGGAGAGACAAGTCTGGCTGGCTTGGCCTCCCAGGGGCTGCTTCTCATCTACGATCAAATCCTGGGGCTCTCTGCTTTCCTTCAGATGGAAAAGAAATGGCCTTTTTGATCAAGGGACCAGAGGCCAAAATTGGTATTCTATCTCCCAAATTCTGTGTATCCAAGGCTTTCTCTCAGGCACAAGCTGCAATTCTGAAAAGGTCTGGCTTGCCTTGGCACTTGGTGGCTGCTGCTCATCTGAAACATTGGGCCTCTTCTTTCTTTCCAACGGAAGAGAATCGTTGTTCACATCAAAGTGCCCGTGGGTGTCGCAGACAGTTCTTCACAGAAATCCTTTCTTTCAGATTTCTGCGTCTTCTGGAGGGCAGAGGCCTCAGAAGAGAAGGTAAACAATTATTATCAGCGGCTGTGGAATGTAACAGGGGCACCTTGATTGGCTCATGCTTCTTGTTTATAATTAAGGGCCAATCACAAAGTGCAAGCTAGGGACTGAGTCCTTGGCCACAACTTTGTTATAGATTCTTTCTATCTATTCTTAGCTCTAGCTAGCAGCTCTGCAACCTCTCTCTTTATTCTATTAGTATAGTCATAAAGTATTATATATTATATATCAATAAATCCAGCCTTCTGATCTAGAAACAAGATTCACTGTGTCTCTCTCACCACCAGCAACCCACTCAGGTGCTGTAATACATGGGTAAAATTGGAATTTGGCCTAAAATATTCTATCTATCCAAGGATTGCTCTACAGCAAAAGCAGCCAGGACACACAGGTCTGACTGGTCTTATCCTGAGGTGCTTTTCTCAGACTATGAGCAGAATGTTTTCATTTGCCAACACCTTGGAGAGGGGCCAGAGATGTCCCAAGGTGGGGTTTGGAGGCCTCAAGCACGTGAGCACAATACAGGAATACAAGACCACTGTGCTGAGTGGAGTGGAGATTAAGGACAGCAGAGGAGACCTGGGAAGGATTGAAGGGTGGTTTTAGAGATGGTGGATCCTTTTGGCATAATAGAGAACAGTCAGAGAAAGAAAGAATTAATGCAAAGGGCAGATAGGGAGCTCCAGACAGGACGCAAAGAGAAAGGAATTCCTCTGCTAGGGCAGGGCTGTGGTGCAGCACGTCCCCAGCAGGAGCCTGGAGCAGCCCAAGGCTTTGTGTGGGCAGGCAGGGGCAGGGAGGAGGCAGAGCTGTCAGCAAAGGAAGGGCCCAGCCAGGTGGGGCAGCCAGGGGATGCCGACAGCCTGCAGGGACAGAGGTGCAGGGCAGGGACACCGTGGGACAGCCTGGGCTGCACAGGGCACAGGGATGGGCAGCAGCTGCAACACAGCCCTGACAGAGCCACCTTGGGCAGCACTTTGACCATGGCTGCTGGCCCTAGCCTGAGGCCACAAGGGGACAAGTGACCCTTGCAGGCCTGGGGCCTCATTGCCTCCTTGTCCCTGCTCAGCAGCCTGGCAGGGGCCGCCCCATGCTCCTGCCCTTGGCATTGCACATCCCCACATGCCAGTGCCCATCCTGGGAAGAGCCCTGAGCAAGGAGAGAGGGACAGGATCTGCCTGGTCAGGGGCTGGGGCTCAGGCCTTGGCCCTTTGCATTCCTCAAACACATCCAGGTGTGCTCAGCACCATAGACACTTTTGCTTTGTTTGTCCCCAGCTGTCATCACTGCCTGCAGTGTTCTGATCTCCCTGGAACCTGGGGACACTTTCTCAGTCCTGTACCTCACAGGGATCTCTTTAAAGTACAAGAAACTTCAGTATTTCAATCTGACTTTGAGCTCTTGAGAAGTTTTTTGAGCACACTCTGAGGGACTGTCTCTGTCAAAGACCAAAATAGCACCAAAGCTCCAGAGGGTCATTAAAGTCCCTGTGCTGTGTCTGTGGTGCTCAGCTGGGATGGGCTCCTAATCCAGAGGCAGCTCCTGGCAAGGGCAGCCCTGCAGAGAGACAGCTCTGGCCAGGAGCAGCTCCTGTGCACAGCCCAGCAGGGCTGGGGCACTGCCAGGGCCCCTCAGGGATACCAGCAGGGCACAGACAGAGCTCCCAGGGGCTCAGCACTGGCAGGGGCTGTGGGATGGCCCTGAGAGGGTTGTGTCACACCAGCACCTCTGTGGCTGTGTCGTAGAGCTAGAGAGCAGCTGGGATGTCAGCAAGGGGCTGTGTGACAGCACTGAGGGAGGTGTGACATCCCAGAGCTAGCTGTGACATCATAGAAGGCGGCTCTGTGACATCACAATGTGGATTGTGACATAGAGTATGATATCACAGAACAGCTGTGTGATGTCACAGAAGGCTGTCACATCACAGACATGACTGTGGCACAACAAGGTGACTGACATCACAAAGCTGCTCTGTGACATCACACAGCAGCTGAATGACATCATATGGAGGCTGTGTGACATAACAGAGTGGTTGTGTGACATCATAGGAGGCATTGTGACATCACAGGTAGCCTGTGACATCACAGGGACTGTGTGGCATCACAGGGGCAGTGTGACATCACAGGAGCTGTGTGACATCAGAAGTGGCTATGTGACATTAAATGTTGGCTGTGTGACATCACAGGTGGCTGTGTGACATCTCAGGAGCTGTGTGACATCACAGGGGCTGTGTGAGGTCACTGGGGAGGTCACTCTGCCCTGGCCCCCCTCACAGTTACCCCCAGAGCAGTCCAACCCTGCTCATGCACAGCGGGGTCCCCTGTCCCCCTGGGTTGTCCTGCCCCCAGCCCTGCAGCCTCCCCCAGAGGATGTTCCATGAGATCGACCCCAGAGCCTGACATGGGGATGGGGGGCCAGGGCAGGGGGACAGGGACCCCCCAGCAGCATCCCTGTGTCCCCCAGGGCCAGAGCCTGGGCCAGGGTTCCTTCACCCTGTTACAAACGAGGGCTTGAGAGCACTGAAAAAATCCCCGGCAAGGGATCCGCAAAGACCAGATTTAATATTAAGGGACAGCAGCACAAATTTCCTTGGCAAGAGTCCCTCTGCTCCTGACTGGACACTTCAGGCACACGAAGGAAACAAAACAACAACAAAACCAAACAAAATCCAGGCAATCAAACCAGAAATGTACCGAAAACTGTCCGTGTGTGTGTGTGTGTGTGTGTGTGCGACAAAAGGACAGTAAGGGCAAGGATAAAAGGAATACAGCCCAAAAGGTTAGCAGAGGTGAAACATAACAGGACTTAACTTAGACCTTATGTGTACCTTAAATGTCACAATTTAGCAAAATAACAGCACTTAACAGTATTTAACCTAACTTAAAACCTATGACTTAGAAATTTAACAGAAGAATAACACTTAACAAAACTTAGCTAATAAATTAAACTTTAAAACTTAGCAAAAGAACAACTCTTAGCAGGCATTTAACTTTCCTTAGACCTCATGACTTAATTTCACTTACTGATACCTGGATATCTGACTGACTCTGCTATCCAGGGCACTCCAGCCCCTCAGAGAGCAGCATTTCTGCCACATTTCCCCAGCACAGGCACTCCTGTGTGCACACAGACACAAAGAGTCAGTGGAAGGCACCTGTGAAAAATTCCCCTGAGGCCAGGCAATGCTCACTGTGGATGCTTTGGCATCTCCCCATCAAAGGGCAAAGGGTGGAGCCTGGAGGAGTGGGGGGATCGGCCCAGGCTCCGTCGTTGTTCAGGATCCCCGAGTGCAGCAAACGGGAGAGTTCCTGGCTGGGACAGGCCCCACTCAGAGGGAGTGGCTGGCCCAGGAGAGCTCCAAGGGCTCCTTTTGGAGCGCTGTTTGCAGGGCCCCAAGAGAGGGGCTTCAGTCCCAGCAATGGTTCATCCTGGCCGCACTTGGCATCAGATGCTTACTTTGGCAGTGTGAGAAGAGGGGTGTTGTGCCACTGAGGGAACAAAAACAGTTCCCAGGGCTGCTCCTATAGGAACCAGGAGCTGGTTGGGCAGCAGTTCCTGGAGCAGACAGTGTTTGTGATGAGGTGCAGAGGAGCTGAGCCCAGGGGCTGTTGGCCAAGGCCGAGGCCCAAGGAGCATTTCTCAGCTGGCAGGGCGGCCTGAGAAGGGGAGGGGGGAATGTAGCAGCACAGGGCCCATGGAACCAAGGGACCATTGTGACACTGTGGGGCCCTGAGAGACCAAGGGACCATTGTGACACTGTGGGGCTCTGTGAGACCAAGGGACCATTGTGACACTGTGGGGTCTTGTGAGACCAAGGCACTATTGTGACTCTATGGGGCCCTGTGACACCAAGGGACCAGTGTGACACTGTGGGGCCTCATGGAACAGTGGAGACCATTGTGACACTACGAGGCTCCATGGAATAAGCAAAGCATTGTGACACTGTGGGATGCCATAGAACTATGGAGACCATTGTGACACTGTGGGGCCTCAAGAAACCAAGAGGCCTTTGTGACACTGCTGGGCTGCATGGAACCAAGCGGCCATGTGGGAATCCACAAAATTAGAGGCTTTTGGGAAAGCTGCAAAAGGCAGGGCTCAGATACAGTAGAACTGTGATTAGAGCTAAGCAGCAGCCATGAGATAGGTCAGCAGAAAAATTATTTAAACTGTAGAAAAGCAAGGACAAATAGAACAATGATCTGTGTATTAACGCTTGTCTAGAATAACTCTCTAAGCTGCAGAAAAGTTTATCTAGGAAGGTTGAAGCTAAATAATGGAGCTCTGTACGTTGTGTTTTAAGGCTTACACGTAGGTATTGTATTCAAAACAAGCAAGTATTGTTTTAACCAAAGGTACGTGTGCTTATAGTTATTGGATAGAACTACTGTCAATATGATTTTGCTTTGTGTGATGGGTCAAATAACTTATAAAGTAAGTTGTAACATTAATTTCTTGGTCTCCTGCCTGGGATGTGAGCTGCTGGCATTTTCCCATTGTCACAATCATGTAATGAGACTGATGCTGAAAAATAAAACAGCTCAAGGCACGGTCCACAGGAGCCCCATCCTGTTGTGATTTGTACATAGAACCCCAGCCAGTGTCAGAGCCATTGTGAAATTGTGAGGTCTTCTGTCATCAATGGTCCGTTGTGGCACTGTGGAGCCAAAGGAGACCATTGTGACACCACAAACCCCCAGGGCCCAAAGGTCCATTTTGACATTGCAGGGCTCACGGAACAGAGGAGTGACGTGACATTATGGGGCCTGTGGAACCACAAAGACCATTGTGACACTGCAAGGCCTCAAGGAATAGTTGGGACCATTGAGACACTGCGGGACCTTCAGGAACCTGGGGGCCATTGTGACACTGTGGGACCCCATGGAACCAAGGCACTCTTGTGACACCTCCGGGCCCCTTAAAACCAAAGGAACACAGAACAGCTCTGGCTGGTTTGGCCTCCCGTGGGCCGCCTGACTGTTCCAGCTGACCTTGGCATGTTGAGGGTCTCTTCTCATCTGCTATAGAAACACCGGGGCTCTGTGCTTTACTTCCTATGGGAAAGAACTGTCCTTCTCCTCCAGGCACGCATGGCCAGAACTGGGATTTCACCACCAAATTCCTTATATCCAGGGATTGTTCCCACAGCAATATTGCCAGGACCAGTCTGTCTGGCAGTGGTTTCACAAGGGTCACCTTTCATCTGGCCCCAAAATGCTGGGGAAGGCTCCATGCTTTCCTTCCTATGGAAAGGAACTGTCCTTCTCGGCCAGGTGCCCATGGCCAAATTTGGGTTCCAACTCCAACACTGCCTATTGTGACAAACTGCAGGAAATTGTTGGGTCAAAACATTTCATGTGTGGGGGAGGAAGGGGCAGGTCCAGCTTTGCCCTGCCCTGGAACCCCAGCCCTGCCCTGCCCTGGAACCCCAATGTCCCCAGAGCCTCTATCCCAGCCCAGCAGTGTCTGCCAGTCCCTGGCACAGCACAGGCAATGCTCCACAGCCACCTCTGCAGCCCCCAGCCCAGCTCCTGAGGGACCAAATGACCCCAAGGCCCAGCTGGGGGAAGGGTCCAGGGAGACCAAGGGGTATTGAAGGCTGACCACAAGGCAAGCACACATGCTGACCCTACCTCCTCTTGGAATTTCCATTTCAACAGTGCTGGAATCCAGGAGTTGGTAGCTCTCTGTGTGCTCCTCTGTACCTTTTATGTCTTTGTCTCTTTCTAATTCCCTCTTCTTGCAAATTTTGATTAACATTACGCTGAACAGGCTTGTAGTTTGTGAAGCTGAATGGGCCAAGGTAATGCTATGAGAAGGGTTGAATGCTGTATTAAACCTTTTACCAAAGTTTTTCTGCTTTTCTAAAGTTTGCAATAAAGACTGTTTAGTTGTTTTGAACTCCTAAGAATCTCTTGTTGGTATTTCTCCGGTACTTCCAACTCAGAGTACACAATAATTGTAATCCCTTTTAAATGTCTAATTGAGGGAGTTTTTTGGGGAATGGCAGTCAGGGCTTGTGTGTCCTGCTTGGAACAGCCCAGGCAGGGCTTTCCCAGCCACATTCCACACTCCATTTCCCAGCTGGAGCCGCTGCTGCCTCTGAGTTGTGCTGCCCCAGCCCCAGGGACGCTCTCCTTGTCTGCCCATTCCCCCACGGTCTCTGGGCAGGGATGGCCTCAGTGGGGGCTGCTGACATCCTCAGCAACTTGGAGGCTGCTGCTGAATTTTCCTGCTCCAGAGGCTTGTTCAGCCTTCAGCTCTTGAGTGCAGGAATTCAGCGTCCCAGGGCTCATTGACATTCAGAACACCTTAACAAGCCAAGCTCCTGGGAATAATTTGATTTAAGTGCTCAAATCTTTTGTGGTTGATTAGTCAGATTTCAGAAGCCTATTCAATGTGAATACCCCGAGATTAAAAAGACAGCAAGAAAATATTTTTTAGGTCCTGTAATTTTTTTTCCACCAGTAATTCATTGATATGTGCAATCTCCAATTGACATTGAATCCAAGTTCCTCCTCATGCCCTTTGAATGGATATGAAAATCAAGACCCTTCATGGCTGACAATCAATCAGACTCTGTCCCTACCCCCACCCCACCATTTCTCCCATCCAAGCCCTGGCACTCAGAGCAGCCTTGTGCCAATCTGAGCTGCCTCCAGCCCACACTGGACCTAGCCAACGGACCAAAGTTGAACAGGATATAATTTAATAACAATCACACAATTAAAATAACAATCACACAATTACAAACTCTTTCCTGAGCCATGTGCAACGTCCCAGCAGTGTCTAATGAGTCCACCCTCCACAAATGATTTCCATACTAAAATTTATTTCACATAAACGTGGTTCTGTGATAGATATAAACACAATTACGTTCTTGTATCAGGATTCTTGTCCTGGAGTGAGGACAGAACAGCTTGAACAATTCCTGATTTGCAAAGCTGTCAGTGGTGGATGGAGAAGGGAGGTGAGGCTGCTTTTGGTGTTGAGGAAATGCTGAAACCAGCCTGACTCATTTCATCTTCTCCTGTCCTGGCTGATCTCCCCTCTTTCCCCTTCCACCCATTGGCTTTTGTCTCCCACCAGGCCCCGGTGAAGAGCCTGGCTCTGTGTTCTCCATCCCCTCCTTGCTGGCACTGCCAGGCTGGGATGAGGAGCCCCTCAGCCTTCCCTGCTCCAGGCTGGACCAGCCCAGCTCCCTCAGCCTCTGCTCACAGCTCTGGTCAAAATTGGTACTTATTGGTACTTCTCCCAAATTCCCTACATGCAAGGGTTTGTCCCGGACAAAAGCTGCAAGGACAGACAGGCCTGGCTCAATTTGGCCTCTGGTGGTCACCTCCAGTCTGCCCTGGAAACACTGGGGCTCTGTCCTTTCCTTCCTGAGGGAAAGAACTGGCCTTCTCATCCAGGTGCTCATGGGCTGAAATTGGGATTCTTCCCCCAAAATCCCGTATATCTGGGATACAGAATATTTATATATGAGATACAAGATATTTATTTTGTTGCTCCCAGATGAAAGCTGCCAGGACAGACAGATCTGGCTGGTCTCAGCCTCTAGTGGCTGCTGTTTATCAGTTCCTGGAAGACTGGGGCTCCATGCTTTCCTTCCTGCTTTCCTTCCTGTGGAACCATGATGACACTTCAGGGCCTCATGGATCCAAGGGGCCATTGTGAAAATGTGTGGCCTCGTGGAACCAAGGACATCACTGTGGCTGTATTGGGCTGCATGGTCCCAAGGGGCCATGTGAAGCAGCAGGGATCTGTGGAGCCAACAGGCCATTGCTGCATTTCAGGGCCTTGTGGTGCCAAAGGGCCGCTGTGATCCTGCAGGGCACCGTGGATCCATGGAGATCATTGTGGCATTGCAAGGCCCCATGGAATCATGGAGAGTGTGGTGACACCGTGGGGTCACACAAAACCAAAGGGCTTCTGTGACCCTGCAGGGCCTCATGGAAGCACGGGGCATTGTTATACTGCAGAAACAAGGAGAACATTGTGATACAGCAGAGCACGATGAAACCAAGGGAACAAGGAACAGATCTGGCTGGCTTGGCCACCCAGGGCTCACTTGAGAGGTCCAGCTGATCTTGGAATGTTGAGGGCTGCCTCTCCTCAGCCCCTGGAGAACTGGAGCCCAATGCTTTCCTTCCTATGGAAAAGAACCATTTGTCCTTCCAGGTGCCCACAATCAAAATTGATACTCCCCTCAAAAATTCCCTGTATGCAAGGGTTCTCCCAGACAAAAGCTGCCAGGACAGAGAGCTCTGGCTGGCCTTGGCCTCTGGTGGTTACGTCTCATCTGAAGGAAACCCTGAGGAAAGTATATGAACAGGTTTGACTGCTGGGACATCAATGAGTCTCACGCTCTTAAAAACTCAGATGCTCTTCTGATTATGAGGCTTTTCTTTCTTATTGTGTATTATGTGAAGTATTATTTTCAGGTTAAAATATTATTCTTATCATTTTACCCGAGTTATCTGAAACAAAACAGCTCATCTACATATGACTCCAGGGAACCTGTATAAGCAAACACAAGAAAAAATCCAGCAGGAATTATTTGACCCTGCTCCCATCTATCACATCTCTGGAGATGGAGATGCAGCCCCAGCACTTGGCAGGGCTCAGGGGTCCACAAGCTCGGCTCCCACACAGAGGACTTGTGGACTCTGGGCTGCTCTTCTTGGCCCCTGCACGCTCAGCCAGGCCGAGATGGAAACTGATGGTTTCTGGGCCAGGCTCTCTGAGCCAAGCCCAGCTCCCTGCAAGCTCTGCCAGCTGCCCTGAGCTCTGGGCAGCACCAAGGGCCTCTCCCCAGCCCAACCCAGCTGGCTCTGGCCCCACAGCTCTGCTCAGGCCAGGCTGCTCTGGGCACTGCCCCACGGCCTCAGGCCCTGGCAAGGGCACAGCAGCAGCTGCAGCTGCCACAGGACTCAGCCCCAGCCATGGGGGAAGGTGCTTGGCCAAGGCCAAAGGAGGCTCCCTGGCTGCCCTGCTCCCCTCGGGCTGAGGTGCTGAGAGCTCTGCAGCCCCTGCTGCCATCCCATCTGCCCAGGGCAGCACAAAAGCCGTGGCCTTGGGGCCCTCAAGAGCTGCTCCTGCTCCAGGCCCAGGGCCCATCCCAGAGCTGGGGCAGCCACAAAGCTGTGCCCATTTCTGCTCATTGCTGCTCTTATGGGGATGGATCCTCAGCCACTTGGATGTTGCTGATGAATTTTCCTACTCCAGAGGCCACATCTTTCTTGAGGTCTTCAGTTCAGGAATTCAGTGAGAAAAGCTCATAAACATTTGTTCAAAACACTTGAACAAGACAAGCCCCTGAGAATAATTTAAATTTTCAATTCTTCTGTGATTATTCAGACACATTCAGGAAATGTATTCAAAGTGAATATATTGTAATGGAAAAAAAATGCAGAGGGAACAGTTTTGTCTTGTTGTCTTTTCCTTTTTATAGACTGATATCATCAATGTCCAATCTCTTTACCTCCAGCATCTTCTGATGCAGTCTGAACAGATATGAAAATCAAAACCCTCCATGGCTGACAATCAAGAACACTTTTTCCCCATCCCCCCCCCCTTTTCCCTCACCCAAGCCCTGGCACTCCTATGGATCAGGAATGGTGTGGCCAGCAGGAGCAGGGCAGTGATTCTTCCCCTGTGCTCAGGACTGGTTCGGCAGCAGCTCGAGTGCTGTTTACAGTTCTGGGCCCCTCAATTTAGGAAGGACATGGAGGGGCTGGGGCGTGTCCAAAGAAGGGCAACAAGGCTGATGAGGGGTCTGGAGCATGAGTCCTGGAAGAGCGGCTGAGGGAGCTGGGGTCGTTTATCCTGGAGAAGAAGAGACTCAGGGGAGACCTTATCACTCTCTACAACACCCTGACAGGAGGGTGCAGCCAGGTGGGGGTCAGGCTCTTTTCCCAGAGAACAGTGACAGGACAAGAGGACACAGCCTTATGCTGCACTATGGGATGTTTAGGCTGGACATTAGGAAATACTCTTGACAGAAAGGATGATGGGGCATTGGAATGGGCTGCCCAGGGAGGTGGGTGAGTCACCGTCCCTGGAAGTGTTTAAGGAAAGACTGGATGCGGCACTGAGTGCAATAGTCTGGGTGATAGGATGGTGTTGGATCCCAGGTTGGACTTGATGCTCTCCAAGGCCTTTGCCAACCTGGTTGATTCTCTGATGACTGTGACAGTGCAGGGCCCTGGGGAAGCCAGGGGCCATTGTGACACGGAGGGACCTGGTGGCACTAAGAGGACCATGATGACAGTATGTAGGACACGGCAACACAGAGCCACGGGGCCATTGTGACACTGTGAGGCTGAATGGAAGCAAGGAGTCCATGGTGACAGTCTGGGTCCTGGTGCAACCACAGAGGCCACTGTGACACTGCAGAGCCTTGTGGAACCATGCACAGCATTGTGACAGAGCAGGGTCTGGTGTCATGATGGGGCCATCGTGACACTGCAGGGCCCCATGGAACCAAGGGGCTAGTGCTGTTCCTCAGGGACTCCCGGAATGAAGGAAACATGTTGGACACCGTGGTGGCCCTTGGGACCAAGAGGCCATTGTGACATGGTGGAACCAAGGAGAGCATTGCTGCTCTACCAGACCTCATGGAACCAAGGATCCATTGTGACCCTGCAGGGCCCAAGGATTTAAGGGACTTTGTGATACCAAAGGGTCCCATGGCACCAAAGGGACAATGTGAAACTCGGAGGCCTCATGGAATCATGGAGACCATTGTGACACTCTGGGGCCTTATGGAAGCTTGGTGACACCAAGTTGTCTGAGAGTGTTGATCTGCTAGATGGTAGGAGGGCTCTGCACAGGGCCCTGGACAAGCTGGATCCAGGGCCCAAATCCAACAAGGTGAGGTTGAACAAGAACAAGTGCTTGGTCCTGCACTTTGCCCACAACAACCCCTGCAGCACTACATGGTGGGGAAAGAGTGGCTGGACGGCAGCCAGGCAGAAAGGGACCTGCAGGGACTGATGGACAGCAGGCTGGACATGAGGCAGCAGTGTGCCCAGGTGGCCAAGAAGGCCAATGGCTCCTGGGCTGGATCAGGAATGGTGTGGCCAGCAGGAGCAGGGCAGGGATTCTTCCCCTGTGCTGGGCCCTGGTTCGGCATGACCTCGAGTGCTGTGTCCAGTTCTGGGCCCACCAATTTAGGAAGGCCATGGAGGGGCTGGAGCATGTCCAAAGAAGGGCAACAAGGATGGGGAGGGGTCAGGAACACAAGTCCTGTGAGGAGCAGCTGAGGGAGCTGGGGTTGTTTCTCCTGGAGAAGAGGAGGCTCAGGGCAGACCAGGCAGTGTCAGGGTACAGGTTGGACTCAGTGATTTCCAAGGTGTTTTCCAACCCTGCTGATTCTGGGATTCTCTGAAACCACATTGGAGCAGTTGGAGGATGAGCCCTGGGCCTCCTGTTCAGAAGCTCCAGCAGCCCAGGTCCCTCAGCTTCTCCTGCCAGACCCAAAGCCCATCCTGTCAGTCCTACAGAGCCTCTGCAGCTCCTCCTCACTGCTCAGAACAGGGAGCCCCAGAGCCAGACACAGCAGCCCAGATGTGCCCCCCTGGCCTGGGGTGCCTCTGTCAAGGGAGCAGCACCAGGCACTGCAGGGGCCTGCAGACAATTCCTTCAGCACCTGTAGGATGATCCTGCTGCCCAAGGGACGTTCCCATGGTGCCAAGTCAGGAACTGCAACGGGGAGTGGGGCCACAGAGGAAAGAGTAAACAGGGATGGGCTGTTTGCAGGGGTGGGAAACAGGAAGAAATTTGTATAAGGAAGAGTAAAGAAAGCAAAGGTGGAGCCAAGGAAATACTGAGGGCAGTTTGGCGGTGGCTGCCAGGCAGCCCTGGCTCTGAACAACAGCGTCTGCAGTGGGACAGGAAACTCCCAGCTGATGGGAACAAACTTTCTGGCTGACTGCAGAGGCCAGGACAAAGCTGAGTGGTTTCCCTGCTGTCCCCCAGCTCTTGCTGGCCCCAGGGGCTGATGGCATTTGTGCTCCCTCAGGTTCATGTCCCCACACCAACAGCATGGGGGTGCTCCCACCTGCTGTGTGCAATGCAAACAGGGGCTGCTGAGCCAGTGCTGCCGTGTCTGTGCCTGCAAGGATGGGGCACCTGTGTGAGCTGGGGGAGAGGCCAGGCCTGCAGAGGGGGGATGTTGTTGGCAGCTCCATGATGACACTCTGGGACGCTGCCCTGGGCAGTGCAGCGCACTGGGGATGGATCAGCCCCTGCTCTGCTGCTCCTTCCCGTCTGCCCCAGGGCCCTTGCAGAGCCCCAGCCATGCTGCTTTCCCCCAGCCTGCCCACGGCCAGCCTGGGGCTGCTCACAGGGCTTTTCTGTGCTGAGCATTGGCCTGGGCGTGTTCTTGAGAGAGCCTGGGCAAGGAGCCTGGAGCCCCCAGGCCCTGGTCTGAGGTGTCAGCGCTGCCCCAGCAGTGCCCATGGCCTGTCCCTGCTGCAGCCCCGGCACTGTCACCCCCAGGGCTGTGCCCAGCCCCGAGAGCACTCAGGCCCTGCAGCAACACCAGGGCCACCAGGGCAGCGGGGCATGGCCACGGTAGCAGCACTGGCAACACCAAGTGCTGCTGCTGCTGGGCACAGCTGCTGTGCCAGCACTGATCTGCCCCCAGCTCTGCACACAGACATTGCTGCTGCAGCTCCAGAGAAGGAACAGAAGGGCATCTCTGCAGAAAACTCTGCTGGGACATCATTTGGTTCCTTTAAAGTCACCAAGAGTGCAGCCCCTCATTGACACAGTCACAGGGAAGGTGGAGAGAAGCAAAGTGAAAAATGGGACAAACATTAACATTTCTATGTGGACAAGATAAAAGATAAAACAAAACAAAGGAAAAAAACTAACCAAACCCACAAGAAGTTTTAAATATTAATTTTATTACAAGTAATTTGCCGAAATTGGCTAGCAGTTTAATATTTATGAAGCCATCCAGTCATGAGTGTCCTCACTGCAGCCTTGAGCTCCTGGTTCCTCAGGCTGTAGATGAGGGGGTTCAGGGCTGGAGGCACCACTGAGTACAGAATAGACAGAGCCACATCCAGGGATGGGGAGGAGAAGGAAGGGGGCTTAAGGTGAGAAAATGTGCCAGTGCTGAGGAACAGTGAGACCACGGCCAGGTGAGGGAGGCAGGTGGAAAAGGCTTTGTGCCGTCCCTGCTCAGAGGGGATCCTGAGTACAGCCCTGAAGATCTGCACATAGGAGAAAACAATGAACACAAAACAGGCTAATGCTAAAAGGGAACTGACAGTCATGTGCCCCAGTACCCTGAGTTTGGAGTGTGAGCAGGAGAGCTTGAGGATCTGAGGAATTTCACAGAAGAACTGGCCCAGGGCATTGCCATGGCACAGGGGCAGGGAAAATGTATTGGCCGTGAGCATGAGAGCATTGAGAAAGGTAATGGCCCAGGCAGCTGCTGCCATGTGGGCACAAGCTCTGCTGCCCAGGAGGGTCCCGTAGTGCAGGGGTTTGCAGATGGACACGTAGCGGTCATAGCACATGATGGTCAGGAGATAAAATTCTGCTGAGATGAAGAAGAGAAAGAAAAAGAGCTGAGCAGCACATCCAGTGTAGGAGATGGTGCTGGTGTCCCAGAGGGAATTGTGCATGGCTTTGGGGACAGTGGTGCAGATGGAGCCCAGGTCAGTGAGGGCCAGGTTGAGCAGGAAGAAGAACATGGGCGTGTGCAGGTGGTGGCTGCAGGCTACAGCGCTGATGATGAGGCCGTTGCCCAGGAGGGCAGCCAGGGAGATGCCCAGCAAGAGGCAGAAGTGCAGGAGCTGCAGCTGCCGTGTGTCTGCCAATGCCAGCAGGAGGAAATGACTGATGGAGCTTCTGTTGGACATTTCTTCTGCCTTAGCATGGGGTTCTGTAAAAAAAGTAATCATGGAATAGCTGGGTTTGGGGAGGACTTTAAATATCCCAGCATAGCCTGGAGGCACTTTCCCCCTACTGCCTGCCCAGGGCTCTGCTGCCTGGAGCTGTCCCTGCCAGCAGCTGCTTCTCTGTGCCCAGGGCTGGGCCCTGCCAGAGCTGCCAGAGCCCAGCCCAGCCCTGGGGGCTCAGCTCTGCCCTGCAGACACTCCCAACTCTGGCACTGCCCAGGGGCAGCTCTGGCTCTGCAGGCTCTGATGGAAATCTCAAAGCAACCCTAAGAAGGCTGGAGAAGTGACACTGATACTGCCTGTAAAGGACTCTGTGCTGATTTCTGTCACTGCCTGCTTTATTCAAATCTGTGAGAATTTTTTTTTTTTCAGTTTTTCAACCTGAACGGCAAGATGAATATCTATGTGCAATTTTCCATCCAGGCAACCCCGAGCATTAAATAACAAAGGCAAGATATTCCCTTTAATGCAGTCCCTGCCTTGCTGTGCTCCCTGTATAATCTACTTGGCAATGTTCTGCAGTTAAATGCCATCTGAGAAGCAGTCCTGAACAATGCAGCATTCGCCCGACACCATGAGAACACTTCCAAGCCTTACCAGCTGTCTCTTCCCACCCAGATCTTGTCCCCCAGTGCTGGAAGCAGCTCCCTGGGCCGGCTGAGAGCTGTCCCTGGCAGGCAGCAGAATCCCTGCCCCAGCAAAGTGCCCTGGGCTGCAGGACCCTGCTCTGCAGGACAGCCCTGGGCACCCCTGGCTGCTCTGCACAAGAAACAATCAGAGAATGTACTCACAGAGTCTGTAGGCATTGAGATGTTCCAGCTGCAGGAGATGGCTCCAGGAGCTGCAGCTGCATTGTCCTGCAGCCAGAGGTTCCTGTGCCAAGGGCTAGCAGTGATTCTGCCCCAGGCACTTCTCAGCACCTTCCCAGCCCTGACTGATTGAAGCTCTCTGTGCCTCTGTGCCCGGAGTGGCTGCAGGCAGTGCCCCAGCCCTGCTGGGCTGGCAGAAGTGCTGCTCATCAAGAGAAATGTGCTTTTGAAGCTCTTCTTGGTTACCAGGAGCTGCCTCTGCTGCCAGGAGCCCAGCCCAGCTCAGCAGCACAGACACAACACAAGGACTTTAATGAGCCTCTGGGGCTTTGTGCTCAGGCCCTGAACATCAGTCCCTGAGAGGGAGCTGAAGAAACCTCTCAAGAACTCCAAGTCAGAATCCAACTCCAAAGTTTCTTGGACTTTTAATGGGTCCCATTGAGGGATACGACTGAGAAAATGTCCCCAGGCCCCAGGACGAGCAGAGAACTGCAGGCAGTGATGACAGGTGGGGACAAAGAGAAGCCAAGTCTTGGTGCCCTGGGGCACAGCAGCTGGGTCTGTGCCACCAAGGGCTGCGAGGAGACACCTTGTCCTGAGGCACAGGGGCCTCCTGGCACAGCCTCAGCCAGGCTGGGCACTGTCAGCCCCTTGTCCTGCCCTCCGCATACCCCCCTAGCCCACACCCAGTGGTCTCAAGGATCTGCTGGAAGGATTCCCTGGGGAGCCTTGCTCCGGAATGGCCCTGGGGGCTCCTCAATGCTTCCAGAGACTGCAGGTTTTTGAAAGGACTTTGGGTTTTGCTTTTGCCTTGGAGTCTCTGGGACGTTTATTGCAAACATGGCCTCCAGTTATCTGCTGTAATTAGTCCCTGGAGAGGCTTTGTCAGTAACAACACTCAGTGGGCTCATTAATGCTTCAAGGTATTTCAGTTATTTTAAAGTATTTGGTGTTTCAATTTTCATACAAACTCTGAAAATTTTGTGCAATCATGGCCCCAATTTTCTGCTTTAATGAGTCCCTTGAGAGCTGTGTACTGACACTCAGTGGGGCTCATCAATGATTTGAGATACTCAAGGTTTTTAAGGTACTTTGGAATTTCCTTTCCACACTGAGTCTCTGAGAGCATTTAGTGCCATCCTGGCCTCCAATTCTCTCCTGCAAGGAGTCCATGAGGAGCCTGTGTTGGGGATGGACCTCAGTGGGACACATTCATGCTTTGAGACACTTTGGATGTTTCCTCTGACTTTGACTCCTGGAAAGGTTTGTGCAATCTCTTCTCAGGCCCTGAACTTCCAGGGCTCAGCTCCAAATGCACCACAGGGCTCATTAGGATCAAGCATGTCCTGACAAACCATGGCTCTGCCTTGATTTCCCTCTGTTCTCATGCAGTTCATCAGGAAGTTCTCTGTAGTGGTTTTGGATCACCAATATGAGATTTCTTAGCCAATGCATCAATTAGTGTGGTGGGTTAAGTGTTGGCTAATTACCTGTGCACTCACTAGAATATTCTTACTGATTTTCTGCTGTGAAATCAAATTAGGAGGAAGGCAAAGTGGGCTCAAAACTTTTAAAGGGTATAAAGAAAAGATTATTAATAGTATCTCAAAGAAAGAGAAATAAGAATCAGAACCAAACTCTTAGAATACTTCTCCTCTCCCTACAACCTTTTCTTTGTTACTGACAATGTAATGAGACAAATCCTAAAAGTTTAGGTCAGTTTACCACTTGTATAAGAGCCTTTCTTCAGTTCTCTTGGGGAGAGGAGTCTCTCTTTCATTCTGTGGAGACTTCTCCATGAGAAAATAATTCTCTCATTGCTCTCAATTTCAGTGAATAGCAGCTGCCAATCAAATCTGCAATTGTGAAGTTCCTCTCATTTTTTCCACAACTTTTCCCACAGCTGTGTTCATGGGCCATGTCTGCTTATGGGGTATTATTTTAAAGATGAGCTGTTTAAGAGCAAAGGTCCTCTTCACCTATTTCTGAAATCATCTTCATCTCTGAATACAGAGAACTTCTTCTCTTCATGAGGGCACAGGGTCTCAACACTCTTCTCTCTTTCTCTGTTCAGACTTCTCATGCGATCACAGCTATTTCAACATTTGCTTACTTTATCATGGAGGCCCGTATCACGTTAAGAGCTCCCAGCCGGGTAATAATAGACATTGACTGAATGATTCACAGAAGGCTGATAAATAATCTTTATTAACAAACCCATACTTTTATACCCTAGTTCGCTACAAGTTGACCTAATTGATCCTCCAATTCAAACACCAACACCATTGGCTAATTAAGAACCCACCCTTTGGTAAACAAATCTCCGTAACACATTCAACTTGTTTAAAATATCAGGTGCAGCAAGTCAAGCTAAGAATTTTTTCTTTTGTCTGATCTTCTCCAAAGGCTTTTCCAAAACAATGCCTGGGAAAGTTGTGTTTCTCTCTGTGGCCAGAGAGCTGCTGCAATAGAAGTCTTTGCTGAACAAGTCATTTCCTCATACTTTTCAATGCCTTATAGGGAAAAAGAGAGTCTGATGTATCAATTACTTACTTCTCCATAGTTTTACAAGAGGATTTCAGCCCCAAGATCAGGACATCTCCTCATCCCTCCCATCAGGGACTAGACTTCCTCTTCATTGACCTTGGTGTCTTCATTTTGCTCCTCTATGTGTCAGCACTTTGTCCTTTTCTCTCACTGGAGGGAGGATGGAAGCACTGAAAGAGTTCATATCTCACCCGGGGCCTGCAGATGATTCCGTGACCCCGGCTTGGTGCTTGCGACCGGAGCTGTTTTACAATGGAGGTGTCTGCAGCGGCTGCGCTGGGGCTGTGTCAGGATGGGCTGCGCTGGGGGGAGGGTCAGGATCTCAGCGGCCAGGCCAGAACACAGCAGCAGCACGGCCAGGAGCCGATGGCTTCTCCTCCCCCTGCCCAGGGCTTGTGGCTGAACCCCAGCGGTTTTTTCATCTTTAACATGTGTTTCCACAGAGGCATGTACAGTTTCTTTAGTAGTTTAGCAGATTGTCAATTCTCCAAGCTAATTACTGATTGGTTTTTTTTGTCAGACACGGAGGACATTCCTAGCATCTTCTCTTAGAACATCACTTCTGTGATGCAAAACCACCACAAGAGCACAGAGCTCTTTTGTCCATATGTAGTGCTTCTGTGCCTGAGGCCTCCAAACCCCTCCTTAGGAGGTCTCTGGGCCCTCTCTGGGTGTTTTTAAATGAAAACATTCAGCTTTTAAGAAAAGAAAATCACCAGAGGACAGGGCCAGCCCGACCTCTCTGTCCTGGCTACTTTTGTCTGGGAGCAATCCTTGGATGTACAGAATTTGGGAGGCCAAATTCTAATTTTGGCCATGGTCCCTGGACAAGAAGGCTGGTTCTTTTCCATAGGAATGAAGGAACAGAGCCCCAGTGTTTCAGGGGCAAATGAGAGGTGACCACCAGAGGCCAAGGCCAGCCAGAGCTGGCAGATTTTGTTCTGAGAGATACCCTTGCATATTGGAAATTTTTAGGGAGAGTACCAATTTTGGCAATGCATATCTGAAAAGAGGAATGGTTCTTTTCCATAGCAAGGAAAGTACAGAGCCCCAGTGTTCCAGGAGCTGATGAGAGGCAGCCCTTGACATCCCAACATCAGCCAGACCTGTCAGGCGGCCCCTGGGAGGCCAAGTCCGCCAGACCTAGTCCGTGTTCCCTCGGTTCCATGGGGCCCCACAGTGTCCCAATGGTCCCTTGCTTCCAGGAGGCCCTGAGGTGTCATAATGCCCCCTTGGTGACACCAGGCCCTGAAGGGTAACAATGGTCTCCATGGTTCCATCAGGCCCCACAGAGTCATAATGGTCTCTGGGTTCCATGAAGCCCTGCTGTGTCACCATGGCCTCTTGGTTCTATGGGCTCCAGTGGTGCCACAATGATCCCCTTGGTTCCATGATGTCCCCACAGTGTTCCAGGGATCTCCATGAGAAGGAAAGAACCCAGTCCCAGTGTTGCAGGGGCAGCCACCAGAGGCCAAGGCCAGCCAGACTTGACAGTACTGGCAGATTTTGCTTGGGAGCAACCCTTGGATATACAGAATTTTAGAGGTCCAGTTTCAGACATGGACACCTATAGAAGAAGATCGTTCTTTTGACAGGAAGGAAAGCACAGAACACCAGTGTTTGAGGGGCAGATGAAAGGCGGCCATCAGAGGCCTAGGCCAACCAGAGCTCTCTGTCCTGGTAGTTTTTGTCTGAAAGCAACCCTTGGATATAGGGAGTTTGGGAGGTGGAATCCCATTTTTGGTCATTTCTGCACAGATAAGAAGGACTGTTCATTGCCATAGGAAGGAAAACACTATGCCCCAGTGTTTGGAAAGCAGGTGAGAGGCAGCTCCCAAGAGGCCAGGGGCAGCCAGACCTTTTTAACTTGGGAGCAATTCTTGGATGTACAGAGTTTTGGAGGTAGAATGGCAGATTTGGCCATAGGCACCTGGTCAAGATGGATGTTTTTTTCCTATAGGAAAGAAAAGTGAAAAGTCCAAGTGTTTTGGAAGAAGATGAGGGGTGGCCAACCTCAGGCCAAGGGCAGCCAGACCTGTTTCTCTTGGCACCTTTCATCTAGGGGCTATCCTTGGACATTGGGCATTTTGGAGGTGGAACATAAATTTTGGCCATGAGCACCTGGACAGGAAGAAGAGTTCTTTTTATTGGGAAGGAAAGCACAGAGCCCCAATGTTTCAGAAGCAGATGAGGGCCAGCCCTCAGGAAGCCAAGGCCAGTCAGACTTGTCAGTCCTGGCAGCTTTTGTCTGGGAGCTATCCTTGGATATAGGGAATTCCAGAGGCAGTTTCCCAATTTTGGCCATGGGCACCTGGTCGAGATGGATGTTTTTTTCCCCTAAGCAAGAAAAGCACATGGTTGCTGGGTTTCAAAGGCAGATGAGAGGTGGCCCCTGAGTGGCCAAGGCAGGCAGACCTGTCTCTTGTGGCAGATTTCATCTAAGAACAATCTGTGCATATAAGGAAATTTAGAGGAGGAATACCAATTTTGGCCATGGTCCCCTGGAGGAGAAGGACAGTCCTCTCTCATAGGAAGGAAAGCCAAGAGCCCGAGTGCTTCAGGGGCTGATGAGAAGCAGCCCTCGACATGCCAAGGTCAGCCAGACCTATCAGGTGATCACCAGGAGGCCCAGCCAGCCAGACCTGTTCCATGTTCCCTTGGTTTCATGGGACCCCACAGTGTCACAATCGTCTCCTTGGTTCCATTAGGCCCTGCAGTGTCACAATGTTCCCCTGGCTTCTGCAGTGTCACAATGGCCCCGTGCTTCCATGGGGCCTTGCAATGTCACAATGGCTTTGTGGTTCCACAAAGCCCTGATGTGTCACCATGGCCTCTTGGTTCCCTGGGCTCCATGCACTCTTGCTGTGCCACACTGGTCCCTTGGTTCCATGAGGATCTGCAGTGTCACATAGGTTTATGACATTTGTCCTTGCTGCCCCTCACATCCCACTGCCCCACAAACAGCCCCGAGCCACCCGTGAGGGACAGGCCCTGCTGTCCCAGGCTGGGCTCAGGGCTTGGCCTTTCTGCTTCCCCCAGCCAGACCAGGCCTTGCTCAGCATTGCAGTTCCCTGCTCAGAGCCTTTGACTCCCTGCAATCCTTGCCTCAAGGATCTGCTCTCACCAGGCCCTGGGCAGCCTTTGGCACTCCCTGCCCTCAGTGGGGCCCAGTGATGATCCAAGAGAATTGGAGTTTTGCTTCTGACTCCTTGAGCAGCTTTTTCAGCTTTCTCTCAGTGTCTGAGGGTCCTGGACTCAGCCCCAAATCCACTGTGGGGATCATCAAAATACAGAAAGCCCTCAGGAGCTCTTTTCCTTCCTTCCTTCCTTCCTTCCTTCCTTCCTTCCTTCCTTCCTTCCTTCCTTCCTTCCTTCCTTCCTTCCTTCCTTCCTTCCTTCCTTCCTTCCTTCCTTCCTTCCTTCCTTCCTTCCTTCCTTCCTTCCTTCCTTCCTTCCTTCCTTCCTTCCTTCCTTCCTTCCTTCCTTCCTTCCTTCCTTCCTTCCTTCCTTCCTTCCTTCCTTCCTTCCTTCCTTCCTTCCTTCCTTCCTGCCTTCCTTCCTGCCTTCCTGCCTGCCTTCCTGCCTGCCTTCCTGCCTTCCTGCCTTCCTGCCTTCCTTCCTGTTCCTGCCTTCCCACCTTCCTGCCTTCCTGCCTTCTTTAGGCATTATGAACAGGAGATGGTGAAGATGTTGCTCAATCATCAACAATTTAAAATGCTTCTGGAACAATCTTTTTCCCCCTGTAACCTGGAAGATATTCTGACAAGAATTAAGAAGAAAGTAAGTGCTTGGCAGGAGAAATGTCTCCTTTGTGCAAGTATTGCCACTGCTAATATGAGATCAAACATACCCAATCTGTCTTTAGCTCATTCCTCTTCTGCTGAATCCTTTTGCTCCTGGGAATGAGCTGTTAATCCTCAGCCTGTTCATCTGCACTGATATTATTAGGGAAAAGTGGGGTTTATTAAGGAACTGATATTATTAGCAAAAATTGGGGTTTCGAATATTTTCAATATCAGTCACAAAGAGGAGAAAATGGGTTTAGATTTAAGCATAAGCCCCCACCATACTCTCCCTACTCTGCCCCCTGTAAAGCAATTAAGTGAGAATTGTGCTTCTGAAGATAACAGAGTCTTTGCAAAGGACACTGGAAGTAGTAGTGGCAAGAAAATTCCCAAATTTACAAAAGATGTCCAGGTCAATCCTAGTTACTACAATTACTGTCTGTCTTTTGGGAATACTGCCCTGCTGTCAAGCCCTGTGGAGCTGGAAGAAGCTTGGTGAATTCAGCAGCACCCAGTGGAAAATCCTTTGTTTGTTTGAGGGAGGCAATTTTATTTTTTTTAATCAACATTTTAGAAGGGAGCCTGCCTTTGTGCAGGCACAGGGAGAGTCAGAGTTGAACCAAATCAACTTCCAACACAATGGGCCAGCCCCCAAAGAGTCCAGTTTGTTCTGCTGCTTCCTTCACAAACACTTGTTGCCTGCCAGTTTACATTATTCCCATTTATGCTCAAGACTAAGGAATTTGGGATTTTAGACTGCTGTGCAGTCTGGTATCACCCATAACCTGCCTTGGGCTATTGAAAACCAAGAGTTGGCATCACTGAATCTCTGGTCGGTTTCATCTCTAAGTTAGGAAATGTTTCCCTAAGCCTCGGTATCAGTGATCCTGGTTCTAACTTGTGTTTTCAACAGGGAGTTTCCTGTTTTATACTCTAAAGATTGATGGGGTTTCTCTGTGTCTTTGTAGGGGATGGAAAACCAGAAGGCTGAAGGCCCATCTGTCAAGGAGCCAGTGAAGGAGAGGAACGATGGCTCAGAGGAGCCCCAGGCCACATTGTCTGCTGGCAAACGATACTGAGCGCTTTTATCAGATGAGACAAAGCACATGACAAGATTTACATGTCTCTTCCTCAGGAAAAACTTTGTGGCAGAGATGACCAATGCCACAGATTGTTTCCTTTCCCTACTCTAGGATATGCTCTAGGATAAAAAATATCTACTTCTGCATTGTGCTGAACACGTCTTCTCTGGAGGGGTTTCCACAAAAATGGAGAGACAAACAGACACCCATTGGTTGCAGCTCAGACGATCCAGTGCAGCGGCAAGGGCAGTGTTGTGGAGGCTGGGAGAGGGCCAAGTTTCTGCTGCATGACTTGGGACAAGTAAATTCAAACAGGGCTTTTTTTTCATCTGAGTGGAGTCATTTTCAGATGGGCGTTTTGATGAGAAATCTCAGTCTGGAAGCAAGATGCCATTCCACAAAGATGCAGTTCTCGTCTGTGAGGTTTGGCCTGGCTGAATCATGGTTTTCTTTCCCTCAAACAGTACCAAGTTTGAGTAGTAAGTAGCAAGGCAATTCCTGAACAACTTCAGTCAACGGGTGTCTGAATGTGGACTTTATGCCTTGATATTCCTGTCCTTCATGTAATTTGCTTGATGGACAGCATGTTTGGTTTATTTCCCCCTGTGCTGCAATCAGCATTTAAGACAGGAATTTGCTCCTTGCTGTCTCTTCATGGCAGCTGCAGAGCTGCTTGTACCTGTTCTCCTCTGATAGCAGAGGGGGTTTATTTAGCTCTGTCCTGCTCAGCAGTGGCAGGAAAGTGACCACATGCCTCAGTAGCACAGCTGGCATCTTCCCGTACTCATGGAAGAGACAGGTTGATCAGGAGAATTGTTCCCAGTGGGGTTGTGAAGCTGTGCATCTGGTCTCCAGGGGAGCAATTGAAATGTGAGCGTAGTTCTGGGATGTCTGGCTTTTGCTTTTATCTCTGTTACTGATTTTCTGAATCCTTCAAATATGGCCCTGTTTATCTGTTCAGATGCATCTGAGCTGCTTTTCCAGATTGTCATGCCTGGTTGTAGAGACACTTCTCCAGAGTGATGATTTCCCTTATTTTAAGACACACATGTCCCATATGAGGAGGAATTTAAACTTGGCAGTAGTGTCTCTCTTTCTCCACAAAGCAAAGTGACCTGTGTGCCCTGGCAGCCATCTGAAGATAGATCAGATGCATCTCATCCTTGGCTTTCCTGAGTGAGCAGTGGTGAGAAGGTCACTTGCAGATTGTCTCCTGTAATGATTGTCATGAGGTCCATGTTGATCTTCAGAGCCCCATGACTTTGCAGCTTGAAATCACATAATTAGGAAAGCTGCTCAAGATGTTTTGCTCACAATTAACTGAAGGTATTGTCTGTGGCTGCAGCTGTCTCCATAGAGAGCAGCAGGCATAACTTTCCCAGGCATTTTTCTGGGGAAGGCTGTGAGAAGATCAGAGAAAAGAATGAGAAACAATTCTTATCCTTACTTGCTGCACCTGTTGTTGTGAACACATGGAATGTGTTATGGAGATTTGTTTACCAAAGGGTAATTTATTAATTGGCCACTGGTGATAGTGTTTTGGATTCAATTGCCCAATCTGGCCTGTCTGTATCAGACTGTCTGTGAGGACGATGAGTTTCAGTATAGTATAGTATAGTATAGTATAGTATAGTATAGTATAGTATAGTATAATACAGTGATTGATCAGCCTTCTGGAATCATGGAGTCAATGCTAATTATTTCCACTGTGGGGATACCATGCTATGATAATTATCACCACCATGTCCTCATTAGGTTTTATTTTCCAGGGTGAAATCTCCCTCTGATGGACACCTCCTACCCCGTGCAAAAGCCCAGGTCAGTCACCTCCAGCTGTGGAAGAAACGGAGCTGCTCCAGAAGCTTTACCATCTCCTGGAAGCCAAGGGGTTTCAGGCACGGATGGAAGGAGTGGAGCTCCTCCTAGACCTGTGCAAAAACAGCCCCCAGCTCATCTCCACTAACATTGCCCAAGTATGTAGGGTATCTTCGCTGCTCCTTTCCTTTAGCTCCTTTCCTAAGCCTGTAGTAGCAAAGGTAATTCAGTGTGTCTTGGCACTCTGTCCTGGCTGTTTGGGACACGCTGGTCCCTCTAAACCCAGACAAATGTAATTCAGGTCTAGGCTTCAGGACAAGTTATTTCAGTCCAGCTGTATTTGTCTGGCAGGTGCCTATTGATGCTGTTCATCAGATGATGGCAGAATTTTCTGCTGGTGTAACTGCTGCTCTCTCCTACTCCCAGCTGGGTGAAGTGAAGGGAATCCAGCCCCTGAAAGCATGGCAATTGTTCTCTAGACCAAAAATGGGTTTGCATAGGGAAGAGAAGTATCAGGCTGGGTTGGTTAAAACCCAGTTTCTTTTTTTAAGAACACTTCTGTATACTCCATCTTGTCTTACACAAGCACAGCTCTGGCTACTCATTTCCATCCTTGTTCCTATTCCTCTTGGTAAAGACAGTGCTCTCCCTTCTTGGGGGTCTTGTTTTTCTCTTTGGGAAAGGAGGAAAACAGCTAAGGACTCATCTCTGCCTTCTCCTCCCAGTAACTGCTTTTTCCCTTTTTCCAGCAAAAGGTGCCTGATAATGAGGCTGTCAAGGGACTGAACCTGCTCTAATGAGAGCTGTACAGCACATGACATTTCAGAAGTCTACTTGTTACTTAGAGAAATGGTCTGGATCCTGGAAGAGTTGATCAGGGCCCTGCACTTCTCCAGACACTGGCTCAGAAACAAACAAAAGAAAACTTAGATCTCCTCCAGCCATAGTTTTGGCAAAATCATAATTGCCCTCAGTACTTGAGGCAATTGTATAGAAAAACAGGCATTGTAAACATCTGCTTCCATTCAAAGCAAATGTACTCTTTAGCATTAATAAATGGAATTAATTTAATGATTTATAGATGGAGAGAAATACCATAGGAACTATTCTGTCCCCAGCCAAACCTCCTAAAAACAGAAGAAAATCTTTCAACCACCATGAGGTTGTGCCACCATTCCAGTGAGTTGCCCCCAGGAAAACAGTGAAATTGTGCAAGCGAGTGCTGACCTGACAGAAAGGATCACTCTCATCTTTGACATTGCTGACTGCTACATCTACTCTTCAAATCAGGACATTTGAGTCCAGCCTTCACGTTGCTTGTTCTCTTCACAGATTTTTGATTATTTTGTCCTGAGAATACCTGACAGCCACAAGAAGGTGAAGCAGAGGGCGCTGGACATGCTGGCTGAAATCACAGGAGCCCTGAAAGATGCCTTGAACCCGGTGATCATTGGTTTGGTGGAGGGAATAACAAAGAACCTGAACTCAAAGGATCCCAGGGTTGGTGGGGCAGCTGTGACAGCACTGGGAGAATCCATTGCTCATTTGGGTAAGGCTGAGCCCTGGCAGGGACTCTCCTCAGCTTCGTCTCTGTCTCTCCTGCACAAGAGAGCGCTGAGTGCCTCGACAGCTGCTCTTGTCTGGGGAACCCTCCAGCTGACACCCACCAGAGGCTGTGCAGGTGCAGTCCTTATGCACCATCCCCAACAGGCTGGAATGGGATCAGCATTTCCCAACAGTCCCAGGAGCCCTTGGCTCTGTGCTGCTTGTCTGAAGAGCAAGTCCTGGACTGCAGCTCTGCTACAGTTCAGAGGCAAAGGGGGTTTGGAGTTTGCTTGGGCCCCATCTGACTTCCCAAATGAACAGCTTTGCTATTGGCATGAAGGGACACTGACCCATCAGAGCTTCTGCAGGGCAGCCACCTGTAAGGCTCCACATGAGAGGCATTAGCTGCCTATTTTCCACTTTTCTTCTTTGTCTTCTGTTTTCAAAGGGGAACTTGTGATTCACCAAGTTCATTTCTTTAGAACAAACAGGTATAAACCCAGCTGTCAATGATGCCTTGTTCCATCTGTTGTTTTGCATGGGGCAAGATGGCCACAGCAATTAACTACAGAGGCAAGGGCTGCTCTAAATTCCTTTGCCACACACATTTATGTCAGCTCTGAAAATTCCATACTGGGGGAATATGCCTGAAAAAAGGTGTGTTGAAGAGGCAGGTCTTCAAGAGGAATTTCCACTTTCTCCTCCCCAGCTGCTCTGTGATCTCAGGAACTGCCTGACTCAGTGCCTTTCTGTGTCCCAAGTATGGGGCTCTTCATTTTTGCTCTGGGATGCAAAACCTTTCCACTGCTTCCATGTGACTGAACTCTCGAGGTCCCTGATGTGAAATGTTTTAACACAGCTCCTGCTACAGCAGACAAGTTTGGATTTACAAATGTGAAAGGAGAGCTTTTCTTTTGGAATTTAAAACCCTGCCAAGTATGCTGGAAAAAAAGAAGAATAGGATTCAAACATCTGCAGAAATGTGCTTGATTTTATAAAATGGGGTTGGCCCTGCCCTTTCTCCTATGACGTGAGAAAAGTGAGCAGAAACATGTGTTTCCCTTGTAGATAAAGTGTCACTGCTGAAACAGCTCAGCTACCAATGGAATCACCTGAGTGGCCAAGCCCTGCTGGATGTCACCGAGCGTATCACAGGTTTGGCCTCCCCTTCTGAGCCCAGAGCTCTTCCCAGGGAGCATTTACAGGTAATGCCTGTGAGCAGACAGCAGAGCAGCTCCTCCAAACCAGGAGGTGCTGAGTGTGTCCCTGCTGCCCCATGGCCAAGGCAGGTGGGTTTGGCAGGTTTTCCCTGGCTGCTGCAGAGCTGGGCAGCACCTGAGATGGGGGCAGCGCTCGGCTTGGGGCTGAGCTCTCACTGGGGCATCTCAGAACCACCTCCAGCAAAGGGAGGGCTAAAAATGCCCCAGCTGGCTCCTCTCTGGGGAGCACAGGGACATCTGTGATCTTTGAGGGGAAATGGTGGCAAATGCTGTTTCAGGGCATCAGTTTGTTTTGTCCTCACAGAATTCTTGTTTTCCTCTTGGAAAGTTTTGAGGCTGAACCGTGCAGAGCCTGGGGGTCACAGCTTAGGTCAGAATTCAACAGAGGTATCAGAGGCACAGGTTTAGTGCAAGGCAGCCTCTGGGGCACAGGGACAGAAGCAGAGTGCTGAGGCTCCCTGCCTGTGCTGTCAGAGGGGCCTTGGACTGAGCCTTTCAGGGTGTGCAAACAGTGTCTGCCTGTGTCAGCGCTGTGCAAAATGCTACAAATGCAGCTGATAATTGATTCCTCAGAGGAGCTTGCTGGGTCAGCAATAGCCAAGGAATGGAAAAAGGATAATCTCAGTATACAGTAGAGAAGATGATTGATAGCCTTGCTTTAACTGGGGCTAAATCCACTGCTAATTATGCCAACATCTTTGAATGCAAGGTATAATACACTTTGTGTCTTCATTAGGAATATCAAAAGGGCATGTTCTGAGATTGGGAATGTCAAAGGCCCTTTAAAGAGCATTTGAATAAAGTAGATCTCCAGCAATAGGGCATTTAGTTTAGCAGTTCTTTTGATCTCTTTTTCAAATAAAGGAATAAACCATAAATTAGGACTACTTTAGAAAAAGCAGATGTTCTCTCTGAGATTTAGTAGGAACAGACAGAGGTTCCTCACATTCAGTAGTCACTGATGTCTTTAATTGCATTTAAACTGAAATGAATTCCCATTTTAAAATGGGTACAATAACCCTTTCCTGCTTAGCAGAATTGGTTTTGGGTACTTGCAGGAGCTCTTTCAATGTTGATGTCTGCTGGTGGATTAACAGCATAGAGAAAATCAAGTCTCTTCCACCACAGAATATTAAATGGCTGCTAGATAACATTTTGTCTGATCAGAAAATAAGAATGGTCTCCAGAGCATTTCAGGTTTTCATATCTTAGCCAAATCTGCCTGTTGCAAGGAGCCTGTTGGTAGTAAACATTTGTCTATGTTTGATACAGTTCAGTTAGGAAAGTGGGCAGAGAGATTTCAGAGACAATGTGAGAAAACACTCGTGTTTTGGTTACCTTTCAGTCCCCTGTGTAGCATTTTTCTTTCTCTATGCCCCTATTTGAGTGGACATTATAGGAAAAAATGCCATTAAGATTGGGAGGGGAAATGGCAATAAAATATGGAGATGCCCAAATGCCAAGGCAATGGGGTCTGGGTAATTCTCTAAGACACCCTGAGGTTTGAAACAGCTCTTTTTTGGAAGCCTCAAAAGCATTCTGCCAAAGACACCAGCTGGCCACTGATGTTTCTCATCCAGCTGTCAGGCAGCAGCCATCTCTGGTGGGCTGGAGTTTTGAGGTGTGTTCTAACCCTGCCCTTTGCTGTGTGCCACTGAGCACAGGGAAGAGCCAGATTAGACATTTGGCACTTGGCATCAAAGTTACAAAAATGGAATCATCCCTTTTATTAGAAATCTCTCCATTTCCTCTCTATGGTGCATTTCCAAATCTTCAGTGTGGGTTTAGGCAACTTCTTAATGGAAATCAAAGGCAATTGGACATTTCATTCATTGTTCATGCAGAGATTGTGAAATAATTTAGTAAAGGTAGGAAGTCTGCCGCAGGGACAAGGCTCTGGTTGGAGCAATTAGTGCTGAGGGGTTGGTGGTTCTGTTTCCAGGATGCTCAGCTGCTTTGCCCGTTTCTGGACCAAGGGGCTCTGGGTGCTGTTTTGCTGCTCTTGGCCAGAGAGGCTGGCAAGAAGCAGAAGCAGAGGCAGATCCTTGTTGCAGTGAGGCTGGTGGGTAAGGAGCTGTGTCTCTGTCCCGGCAGTGCTTGTGCAGGGGGTTCGTGCCAGGAGCCCTGAAGTCGCCCAGCGCGACGCCCTGCCCGTGCTCTGGCCCTGCCTGGGGAACAAGGCGCTGCCTGTGCAGAGCGCCAACGTCCGCACCGTGGCCACCAAGCTGGCCTCTGCCCTCTGCAAGGTGATGGGCACCCCGCTGAAGGAATGTGCTGCCAGCAAGCCTCCACATGTGCGGGAAAACCTCTCCAAAATGTTGGGCTGGTGAAGGCGAGATGTTCTCCAGAAAGCTGAGGAAGCGCTGAGTTGGACACCTCTGGATTTGCCTTTTGTGCTGTGCCAAAAATGACAAAATCCTAAGGAAGGGTGTGTATCTGCCCCGCTCTCTCCATTGCCCTTCCTAGTCATGGCATGGGGGGCCTGAAGCAACTCCAGATGGAGGACAAGGTGAAGGCAGTCATGGCTCAGCCTCACACAGAGGTGAGGGGGGAGCTGGGCCAATCTCTGCTGGGAGGAAGGGTCTTGTGGCAGCCCAGAGAGGCTGTGCACATTGCCAGGGAACAGCTGTGCCCTGCACGTGCCCCTGCAATGAGCTGTGCTGCTGCCAGTGCCCCTGGAGCTGTGGGGCTGCTGAGCTGTGGGGCAGGCAGAGGAGCAGGAGGGTGCTTGTGCAGCTGAGCCATTCCTGGGGAGCACAGGGCTCTGGGCTCCCTGCTGTCCCAGGGCAGCCCAGAGGCCAGGCTGGGCCTGTGCCAGCTCTGGGCAAGTGGCTCAGGGTTTTGCCCCGGCCTGCCTCAGTGTCTGCCAGCAGGAGCATGTTTCCCTGTGCAGCTGTTTGGATATTTCCAGGAAATGTGTCCCATGAAATACAGAGCTTCAGATGCTTTGGGTTTGCATTAGGTGGCCTCTGTTAAATTTTGCCTTTCTGTTAAACTTTGTGTCTCCATTTTGCAGATCTGACTGGTTACAGTCTTACCGAGAAGTTTTCTCCGGACACTTCCCATGTTCCCTCACCCACAAAGTCCTCACCTCCCATCCAGAAGAGCTCTCTTTCCTCCAAGCTCAAGAAGAAGCTGCCGCCTGTATGAAGTGTGTTTGAAGAATAGGATTGATGTGTTAGGCTTCATAGTTACAGATGTACATATGTTCTGATCTTTAGATGCAGTTTTGAATTAACGAGTTTTGATTGTATTTTTCAAATTTGATGACATATTTTTAATTCTATCTATTTTATTTTGATGATGAAAAACAGTAAATAAATAAATAAAATTTAAAAAAACCAAGAGGAGAATGTGAGACCAGGACCTGCTAGCCTTGAGATTATGGGAGTGCAGCTCATTCAGTGTGCCAGTGTCTCACCACATCCTTTCCTCATTGGGCCTCTCCTCTTCCTCTTTGGCCATGTTTTCTTTGTGTCATTTGTGCTGCTCTTTGTTACTTGGCATTACAACAGGGCCACCATTGACATGTCTGGGGGACAGTGGGTCCAAAAGATCCTGTCTAGTCAAAGGTTTTCTACCTAGGTGTGTTCTGTGCTCACCAAAGGCCTGAGCAAAGAAACCAAGAGAAGTGTGCCCAAATCCCAAAGCTTTGCTCCTTTGCAATCTCCCACAGATCTGGCTCACAGGTGTCTTCAATCACAATTCCATAGGTAAGAAGTCATGTATTTCACTGGGAAATGATGCACTGCTTTGGCAAAGTCACCTGTATGTATATTTACCCGGGACAGCAGTGCAGCTGTGTTGTTTGCCCCTTGTTTGCAGAAGGATGAGTGCACTGGGAGGCCAGTAACAATTGACAAGGGCTCCTCAAATCTGCACTGCAGCCTGGCTGCCATTCAGCCCAGAGCTAGGGGATCATTTGTTCCCGTGGGCCAGTGCTCGCCAGTGGAATGTATTCCTGCACAGCTGGAAGAAGCAATTCTGGGTTCAGCTCCAGCTGTTGGTGGGCTGCATGATCATTGACAATGCTGCCCTTCCAGAAATTATTCTGCAGTTTCCTTTCATAGTCATTTGAAGCTTTGAAACTTCACATTTCAATTTGCTTTGCCTTAGGGAAAAACACTTCTGGGCCCAGTGCAAACTGTAACCTTTTGACAGCAAAGTCCTCATGGTTGCCAGCTTCTGATGTTACACAATGTCACCTGGCTGCATGTGTTTGCTTAGCTCTGGGTCTAGTCCCAGCCTAGTAAAGGCCAGGCAGGGTGGCACGTTGCAGGAAAAACTGGTCCATGAGCTTCTGGGGTTGCCATCAGCAGCAGGGTGAATGTGCCCTGTGGGGATTCCTCTGGAGACAAAATTAGGGACCTACCCCATGCCACAATATTCTCTTAGATCTTTCTGAAATATCCTAGAAAAGGCTGTGAAACTTCACATCTCCTTGCACACCCACTGTTTGAAGAGGGGCATTTTTGTCCCTCCTCAAAGTCATTGCTCTTGCACATGAGAAACATGAACATCAACCAACAGGAATGATGCATGGTCCTGCTGCTGCTGCAGAGCACTGGGCAGTGCAGACCGGGGTGTTACCAATATGAGCACTTAATTAGCATTTCATGCTCCTTCAAGCTGTTCAGATCCCAGGGCTTTTTGTTTCAAAGCAGCCACTGCACCATCTCTAGGGAAGAACAGGAAATGGGAAACAGCGACTGCCAGCCTTGCAAGGGTGTAGGGGAAAAACTGAGGTGTCTGCATCAAAAGATGAATGGGAAGAGTGTAATTGCCAAAGCAAACGCTTCGTTAGGGTAGCAGGAGCAGTTCTTTACTGCATGCTTGCATGAAGATCATTTGGTATCTCCTTTTTGTATCTCATGCAGAAAAGGAGCTCTTAATAATACCACACTACTTAAACCAGATTGGGATGCAGCTCTGTAGTGGTTCACAATGAAGCAGACTGCCTGCTGTGTCACTGCCAGCCCTGCTGAGCCTGTGAGGGACTGTAGTGTATCCCATGCCTGTTTTGCCTCCAAGGAGAGCTCGGTTTTCCTTATTAGTGTGGAGTAAATACAAGAGTAATAAAATGGACAATTAGACTGGCCACTTTGGAGGATATGCTCATGCTTTCACACATCAGTAATGTACCTCATGCACCCACGGCTTGTTACTCGTCATAAAGTATTTTAACAAAAAAACCTCAGCTCTCATGTTACATCTGAATAAAACTGCACAAGATCATCAAGAATTCTGCTGTCAGGAACAAGACAAGAGCCTTCCGACACTCACTTGCAGCTGTCCTGGGTTTCTGCAGCCCTTTGTGAAAAGCTGCAGCTGACAGAGTGTTTGGAGTTGGTTTGGGCCTTTATGAAAGATCTGTGGAGCAGTGTGCAGGGCTCTCCTGGCAGGAAACTGTTTGTCCAAGCCCAGGGACACGGTGCCGGCAGGAGCGGAGCGGCCCCGCTCCCAGCCCGAGAGTCTGTGAGCTGAGCCACGCCGGGGAGACAAGGCAGCGAGGGGCTCCAGCCCAGCCGCTTCACTGCCCTGCCCGCCCCATGGAGCTCTGCCGTGGGAGAAAGCCGACGCTGGACGAGCCCCCGAGCTTCCATCAGCTGCTGGAACTGCTCCGTGACAGCTCCTGTTCTTCCGAGAGAGACCCCAGAGCCTTCTTGTGACGTGTGTCATGGGGGGATTCTGTTTGATAATAAACTGTTGGGGGTTTCCACTTTCATCTATCAGTAATAATTTCCTATTGCTAGAAAGGGATTTTTGGAACACTTTAGAGGAGACGACTTATTGCACAATATCCTGTTTGAAGTTGTCTCAAACTGTGTGAGACAGATGGCTTCACACAGGAGCATCCCCAAGGCTGCTGAGGGGAAGGCACAGAGGAAGACAAACCCAGTATTTCTGAGGGAACTCCTTGACACCAAACCAACCTGAGCTGTCAAACAGCAGACCTGATGTTTCGAGACATGGGCCACAGGGGAAACCTTTCAGTGTGTTTGGTCCAGGCTGGGTTATGCTCGAGGCAAAGGTGTGTCAGTGTGTTGGATAATACTCTTTTCTTGACCTAGAGATGGGGACACTGAGAGGTGTTTTAAAAACTTTTATTCAATTTTCAGTCTTATGAGAAGGGTGAGACAATAGAGATGTTATAATTCACGCCATCACAATCAGAAGCCAACTATTTCCTAATTACAATACATTATAATTAGTTTTTTTGGTCTATCAGCCTTTTGCCATGCCACGTTGTGAATGCCTTAAAGCCAATTATTAAAACTGCCCCTCGTGGGTCCCACTACAATGCATCTTTCATAACTCTGTTTTTCCAAAATCTAATTTGCAAGGCCATCTTTTGGAACTTTTTTCCACCTCCATTTCTCTCTCAAAAATATCTGTCCTATTCCATGGCATTTTTAAGTTAGCATTTCTTGTCTCAAGGTTTATATACAGATGCATACTCTGTGGGCATTCTACTAGGCCCTAAAAGCTTTCTAGATATCCCTTTCCCACATCAGTGCACTTGGCTCCTTCTCTCCTCATTGTGCCTGGCAAGCCCAGGAGCCCAGAGCTCCTGCAGAACCCATCACAGCACTCAGTGGGAGCAAACTTGTGTCCAGTCCTCACCTGGAGCTGTGGTGCCCAGCATTCCACCACACTGGAATGAGGAACTGTTCCTGCTCTTTCAGAAGGAGCTAAGGAGCTTTGGCCTTCAGATCAATTGTCTGCAGGCTCCTGCAGTGCCTGGTGCTGCTCCCTTGCCAGCGGCACCACAGGCCAGGGGGGCACATTTGGGCTGCTGTGCCTGGCTCTGGGGCTCCCTGTTCTGAGCAGTGAGGAGGAGCTGCAGAGGCTCTGCAGGATGGACAGGATGGGCTTTGGGGCTGGCAGGAGAAGCTGAGGGACCTGGGCTGCTGGAGCTGCTGAAGAGGAGGCCCAGGGCTCATCCTGCAACTGCTCCAAGGGTGGTGTCAGAGAATCCCAGAATCAGCAAGGGTGGAACAGGCCATGGAGATCATCAAGTCCAACCTGTGCCCTGACACCACCTTGTCTTCCCTGAGCCTCCTCCAGGATAAACAACCCCAGCTCTCTCAGCCACTCCCCACAGCTCTTGTGCTCCAGACCCCTCCCCAGCCTTGTTGCCCTTCTCTGGACACACTCCAGCCCCTCCATGTCCTTCCTAAATTGGGGGCACCAGAACTACAAACAGCACTTGAGGTGCTGCCCAAGCCGTGCTGATCACAGGGGAAGAATCCCTGCCCTGCTCCTGCTGGCCACACCATTCCTGATCCAGGCCAGGAGCCATTGGCCTCCTTGCCCACCTGGGCACACTGCTGGCTCATGTCCAGCCTGCTGTCCATCAGTCCCTGCAGGTCCCTTTCTGCCTGGCTGCTGTCCAGCCCCTCTGGCACCTTGTTGAGGGAGGGATGCAGGGAGGGAATGGGTCCAGATCCATTCCTTCCTGAAATGTGGTGTTTGCTGGCACTGCCAGTTCCCAGATCTTGATATTTCCCTATTCTGGCACAGCCCAAGTGCAGCAACTTGCTGGCAAAGAAAGTCAAAACCAAGCAAGGACCTGGTACCTACAGCAGCCCGATCTCGGGTTTGCTGACACCGCCAGTACCCAGATCGGAAATGTTTCAGATGCCTGCACAGCCTAATTCCAGCAATTTGCTGGCAGAGAAAATAAGCATCTGGCAATTTCTCAGTGCCGGCACATTCCACACCAAGATCTGGCAGTGCCCACATCTGGCAATTTCCCTCTTCTGGCACCACCCATATCCAGAATTTGCAGGCAAAGAAAGCTAAAACCTGGCAATTTCCCCTTGCCAGCACCGCCCAATCTGAAGTTTGTTGGCAGCAGGATCACACGAAAGATGGAAGGAAAGAAGGAAAGAAAAGCAGAAGACATCCAGATCCACTCCTTCCTGGAGGCTGGAGCCTGAAATGGGCTGTTTGCTGGCACTGCCAGTGCCCAGATCTGGAAATTTCCCTATTCTGGCACAGCCCAAGTGCAGCAATTTGCTGGCACAGAAACCCAAAACCTGTGGCAGCTTCCTGCTACTGGCTCTGGCACCACCCCCACGTCTTGTGTTTCCTGCACCAGAACCCAGATTTGGAGATTTCTCACTGCCAGCAGAGCCCAAATCTGGCAGATTTCTGTCGTTGGCAATGACACCACCCAGATCTGGTGTTGGCTGGCAGTGCCAGCGCCCAGGTGTGAAAACTTCCTGGTGCCGGCACAGCCCAAGTACGGGGATTTGCTGGCACAGAAAGCCAGAGTTTGGAAATCTGCAGGTTCTGGCACCAGCATCATCCAGCTCTGGTGTTTGCTGGGACCGCCAGTGCCCAGATTTGGAAATTTCCCAATGCTTTCACAGCCCAGGTCTAGCAATTTGGTTTTAGCTAGCTTAGGAAGAGAAGTTCCTGGGACTGTGGCTTTCCTTTTTCTTGGAACTGTTTAAACCTGCTCTGGACTGAAAACCCAGACAAACACCGGCAGCAGCTCACACCTGTGGCCCACCAAGCTCTGGGACGCTGCATTCCAGCGCCAGAGGGACTTAGAAGAGACCGAGTGAGCCAACTACAACCCACAAAAAGGACTTTCTGAATTTGCCATCTCCACCACTGTCAGAGGTTTTATTTAATATTACTCATTTTTCATGTTTGTGAATACTTTACTTGTTAAATAAACTGGGGTTTTTTCACTTTTCTCGAGGGAAGTCTTTTCCTGAATTAGTAGGGGAAGGGGCCATTTGAACTTGCTTTCTAGACGGACCCCTTTTGGAGATTTCCTCCCAAAATTTGCCCTAAGCCAGCACAAACAGTCATCATGCAAATTTCACCAGTGGCGTAATTTCCCGGTGGCAAATCTTTTGACAGAAGCTTGACCTTGTTCTCCATGAGAGATTCTTGGGAAGAGCAGACAGGAGAAGATTCCTGGAAAACTGAAACAGCTTTCCAGAAGTGAAATGAAAATGAAAGAAACAATCCAAGATGTTTTCCTCTATTTATTTCTATGCTCCCCTTTTCTATGTTGCATCCCAGTAATTCCAGATGCACTGCACCTCTAAGATTGGTGACTTAGTGATTTTTAGACACACTAAAATACCATGAGCCACACACAGTTTTCCTTCCCCTGTTTTTACAGGAAAGCAACACTGGAGGTGTCAGTGCAGTGCTGGGCTCAGGTAGGAATCCTACCGCAAGGGAAGGTCCCCCCACAGTGTTTGACCCTCAGCAAGGACAATGCCCAGCAGCAAGCGAGGGGATCGCTGTGCCGGAGTGCAGGAGTCAGGGCTCTGCACCTGGGCTCAGCACTGCAAAGTTCCCGTGTTTGGACAGACGGAGGGGCTGTCCCCGGGGCACGCGGGGCTCGAACGTGGGGCTCGTGGGGCGAGCGGGGAACGGACACGGGGACGAACGGCCCCGGTGCTTCAGTTGCAGCGGCGGCAGCGGCGGCAGCAGTAGCGGCGGCAGCAGCAAAGAGATATTTTGAATACTCTCTTTCTTTCTCTTCTCTCTTTCTTGCTCTCTCTCTCCCTTTCCCGCTGTCGGGCACCCTTCTCTCGGGGTCCCTTGCCCGGCGTCCCTCTCCTCTCCCCGCCTCCCTCTCCCCTGCCGGGCCGGGCCATGCCCCCGGCCCGCCCCCGGCCCCGGGCGGGGCTGCCCCGTGCCCGGCCCCGGCCGTCCCGCCGCGGTCTCGCCTCCGCCCGGCTCTGGCCGTGCTGGCGGTGGCGCTGCTGGGCTGGCATCAGTGCCTGGGGCGGGGGCGGCATCGCCGCCTTTTGCCTCCGCCTGGCCCGACCCCGGCCCCAGACCCGACCCCGGCCCCGCCCCCGGCCACAGCCCCGGTCCCGGCCCCGACCCCGGCCCCGGCCCCGGCCCCGGCTCCTCCCGGGGCCCGCGGAGCACACACACGGCGCGGCCGCTCCCGCCGCCTCCGCTGCGGCTTCCCCGGCCCGAGCTCCGCCGCTCGGCAGCGCGGCCGCCGGCCCCGAGCCTCCCGTGCCGCGTTCCCGGGAGCGAACGCCGGGGCATGGCCGGCCCGGGGCGGGTGAGGGGCGCTCGGGGGCCGTTTCTGGCCCCGGGCCGAGCGCTGACAGCCGCGTCCCGCCCGCAGGGACGGCGCAGGAGGCCCTGCTGGAGCGGTACCGTCTGGGATCGCTGCTGGGGCGCGGCGGCTTCGGCAGAGTCTTCGCGGCCGCGAGGATCTCGGACGGCGCCCCGGTGAGCGGCGGGGCCGGCGGCGGGCGCAGGAGGAGGAGATGGAGGAGGAGGAGGGCGGAGGATGGGGCTCGCAGTGCGGGCGGCGAGCTCACCCCGCTGCTGCCCTTGGCTTGCAGGTGGCCATCAAAAGGGTGCCACGGAACCGCGTCCGGCACTGGGGTGAGCTGGTGAGTGAGCGGGGCCAGCAGCCGGGGCTGCCGGCCGGGGATGAGCCGGGGCCCGGCACGGTGGGAGCCGCCAGGACGCCCCGAGGGAGAGCGGGCGTGGGGCCAGCGCAGGGCGCAGAGCACCCCGGGCTGGCTGAGGGCTTCCCCAGGCCTGGCACGGCATCGCCCCACTGACGGCATCGTGCTCCTCCCGCAGCCCGACGGCACCAGCGCACCCCTGGAGATCGTGCTGCTGGCCAAGGTTTCCACTGGCTTCCCCGGTGTGGTCCAGCTCCTGGAGTGGCTCGAGCTCCCCAGCTGCATCGTGATGGTGCTGGAGCGGCCAGAGCAGTGTCAGGACCTGCAGCGTTTCATTCGGGCACGGCGGTTCCTGCCCGAGGAGGAGGCGCGGGAGCTGTTCCGCCAGGTGCTGGAGGCCGTGCGGCACTGCACCAGCTGCGGGGTCCTGCACAGGGACATCAAGCCAGAGAACATCCTGGTTGACCTGGACACCGGGCAGGCCAAACTGATTGACTTTGGCTGTGGCACCTACCTGCAGGACACAGTCTACACTCACTTTGCAGGTGAGCCTACACAGGGCTGTGCTCCTGCTGCTGACATCTCATGGCCCAACATCTCCCAGCCCAAGCTGGCTGTGGCAGCGGGGATTCTCCCTTTTGCTGCCAGTCAGGGCACTGAATCTTCAGCTGAGTTGCTTTAGAGCAGGGCTGGGTGGGCAGCCATCTTCCAGCCCTGCTGGCAGCCTTTGCCAGCCACTCTGCCAAGAACTAGGGCTGTGCTGGGGCAGCCAGCCCGACCAAAACCCCCGTGGGTGGGGTAGCAGAGAGGGAGGGCAGAACCTGTGCCTCAGCCACTTTGGTGTGCAGACGAGAGGAAGGGCTTGGACTGCTCCACTCGCCCTGTTTGCCTTGGCTTCATTATATTTTTGGGGCAATGCAGGCAGGGAGGATATGGGCAGGTTTTTTCCCCAGCATGGAGTGGGTTTTTCCTTTGCATGTCATGGTCGGGCCTAGCCAGGGCTGCCCTCTTCCAGCACCAAAGGCTTCTTTTCCAACCCTAACTTTGTGTACAAGTCCCAGATGCTGGCGAGAGGGCAGTGGTCACCCTGTGTGCCCCTGATACAGCCCCCGTACACCCAGGGATGCTGGGGCCAGACTCTGGGAGCAGCAGCATCCCCCTGATGAACTCCGTCTGTATTCCATAGGAACACTGTCCTACAGCCCCCCAGAATGGAACGACTTTGGCTGGTACCATGGCGAGCCAGCTACCATCTGGTCCCTGGGCATCCTGCTGCACCAGATGGTCTGCGGGGAGCACCCTTTCAGGAGGGGCCAGAACCTCAGCTGGGGCCAGCTCCCACTGCCACAACGGCTCTCTCAAGGTGGATCCTCTTCTCTGGGCACGGGGGGAATGCCAGTGCTGGGAGCCAGCAGCGGGGTCGTGAGCATCCTGCACTGGCAGCTGCTGAGGAGGTGGCACATGTCCTGCTCTCCTCCAAAACAGGGAATTGATGGGAAAGTTTAGGCCCAGCTCTGAGCACATCCAGCATGGCTTGGGCATAGGAATAGTGGGGTAAAGCAGACAGGAGCCTTCTCTGGCTGACCGTCACTTTCTGCTTTCTCTCCCCAGAGTGCAAAAACCTGATCAGGTGGTGTTTATCCGTGAACTCCTTGGACAGACCCGCACTGGAAGACCTGTTCTGTGATCCTTGGATATGGGATATTCCTCTGCCATAGAAGAAGGGAGAGAGCCACAGGCACACTTTGATCCAGAGCCCTGGTAAGTTCCTACTCCACATATGCCTTGGCCATGAGAAGCAAAGGAACCCAGAGCTTTTTGTGCTGCCTGTGTCACTGCACCGGGGTCATGGGATGGGAACACACAGCCCTTGCGCTGGAGCTGAGCTGCTCTGCCCAGCACTGGTGGCCGCCATCCCAGCTGGTTTTGCTTGTCCTGGTTCCCTGACAGCTGGGGCCCTGGGCAGAGCCCTGAGAGCCTGGTCTGCTCCCAGGGAAGGAGAAGGAGCCCCTGGAGAAGCTGTTCCGGGTGGGGATGCTGCTGCTGCTGCTGCTGCTGCTGTTGGAGACAGCGAGGGTGACATCAGGGATGACAAGCTCTTCCTCAGCCTGGCCACAGGAGGCTGAAGGTGATGCACTTTGATTCTGGCACCTTCTTCGAAGCCAAACTCCACAGGGAATTTGCAGATGAGTCCCACCCGGGGAAATTCTGCCAGATGTGGGCATGACCCAACGTGGTGGGAAACCAAAGGCTCCCCCTTTGCTGGAGCAGATGCAGCTCATTCTTCAGTCGCTACCCAGCTGCTTTTGGCAGGGCTGGGAGGATGGGCTGGGGTGGGTACGAAATGGGATTGGGCTCCTGGCCCTGCCAACAGCCCCCAGCACCCACCGTGCCCCGGGCTGGGGCTGGGGCTGGGGCAGCGAGCCCGACACAAACAAAGCACCATGGTGGGAGCAGAGGTGGGACTCCAGAACCTGTGCACAGCTGCTTTGCTGTGCAGGCAAGGAAGGGCTGGGCTGCTCCACTGCCCTTGTTTGCTTCAGGGTCACCGTGATTTTGGGGGGCAGTGCAGGGGGAAAGAGAGAAAGTGTGGGTTTCTCACAGCCATGGCTGGGTTTTTCCCTACTATGTAGGGGTTGGGCCTTCCTCAAGGCCCTGACAGAGATAAGAGTTTTTACCGTTTTTCTTGTTTTCCCTTTTTGTCTCTAAACTCTTTTCAATAATGTGTTGTTTGTTATTCCAGAGGAAGCATTCGAGGTGGTCCAGTGTGGATGGGGAAGTGCTGGGGAGCAGCTGTGGCGTGGATGAGCCGTGCCCTTGGAGAAGGCTGAGGCCATGGTTTGGGACCAGCTTTTCTTCCAGCCGTGGGTGGTGTGAGGTGGGTCCCTGTGTGCTTGGCAGGGTGGGATCAGAGCTTTTGGGAGATGGCAGCGAGCACAGGAGCATCCTGCTCTGGGCAGCTGCTGAGGGCTGGATGTGCCGTGTCTGGCTGCAGGCTGGGCACATGTGCTGCCCTCCTGCTCTGTGCCAAAGGCAGCAGGGATGGGCAGCTCTGGGCACAGCTCTGGGCACAGCCAGCATGGCCTGGGCACCACAGGCCTTGGCACAAGGGCACAGGAGCCCTCAGCTGACGGGCGGTTTCTGCTTTCTCTCCTTGCAGCCGGGCTCTGCAGGTGCTGAGGCTGCTCTGGGCTCTGCCAGGGCTCTGCTGGGCTCAGCCCTGGGCCCAGCTGGGCTGGCTCTGCCCTCACATTGCTCTGACAGCTCTGCAACAGACGAGCCCGTTGCGAGCACAGCGCCTGAGCTTTCTGCTTTGGCAGGTGAGTGAGACTCTGCTGCAGGCCCAGAGATTGCAGCTGGGGACACACATCCAATTGGCAAGGACCCAAACTCTCCACAGTCCCGGCTGAACACCTGGATCTGTACAGGGTGTTTTGTCTGTCCCATTCTTCCTTCTTGACTGGCTGGAATTGTGCAATTGCAGTTTGTTCCTCCTCTAGCAGTGCCACGAGTGGGCCAAAGCTGGCGAGTGGGCCGTGTTCCTGAGGCAGTGCAGTCTGGAGCTGGTGGATGGAGAATTGCCCTTCTGCACTTCCAAACCTGAGCAAAAAGTCGTAAGTGGGACTTTGTGACTCTAAGAAACTCCTGGCAGTTTCAAAGGGAATGTGCAGCTCATTCGCACGGTGAGAAGGAAGGTCATCTTCTAAAGGATTTGGGCTTTGACAGAGTTTCCATTCCCAGTCCGGCTTGGAGCTGGAAGGGCACAAAGCAATTTCCTCTTGCTTCGAGCACAATTTCAAATACCAGTGTTGGGAACAAAGCCCAAAATCTTTTAAGAGGCTGCTGAGGTCACTAAGATGGATCCATGCCATCAGCACATTTACAATGTAAAGAACTGAGTTCTCTTTTGAAAAAGATCATTTACCTCTTAATGCAAAGAATGTATCTTTGCATTTATGTTTTGGTTTTTTCACTAATATTGTGTTATGTTTTTTCACTAACACTTGGATTTTATTCTTATCTTTTACAATTTACCTATTTTTTTTCCTTTTTCCTTTTTTTCCCTCTAAATAGAAAACATGTCCTACAGAAGAAATGTCCTTTGCTCCTGGTTCCCGTGTGGAGCAGCTCCCTTCCTGCTGGCTGAGCTGCTCAGGCAGAGCCTGACAGCTCCTGGCCCTGCAGGGCTGAGGCTTTTCCCCGTTGCTGGGCACAGACTGATGGAGCAGCACTGCTGAACACGGGCACACAGAGGGACCAGCAGCAGCTGCCTTTGGCCACCTGAGGCTCCAAGGCCCAAACTCTGAGCAGCCAGGGCTGGAAGAGACTGGCAGGATCTGATCCCTGACTCTGGGCAGACAGGGCTGCACAAATGACCCCACAGCAGCAGCAGCAGCAGCACATGGAGCTGACTTGGAGCACAGCCCCTGCCCCTCTTGCCTCCCGTGTGCAGCGGTGTCACAGCAGCCTGAGGCACCTGGGAGCCCCCAGTGCCAGCAGGGACTGGAGATGGCAGCCCTGGGCTCCTGGAGGCTGTGCAAGGAACGGAGCTGGGCACTCCCTGTGCATGGGGAGCTTCCAGATGGAAAAGGCTGCTGTGCCCAGGCAGCTGCAAGGGCACAGAAAGGAGGCTCTGGAGCACTGGATCTGTGCCAGTGCCACAGTCCTGGGCAGCAGCCAGTGAGCCCTGGGGAAATAGAGGGCACAGCAAGAGGGACAGAACCAGGCAAGGGCAGAGACTGGGAAGCGCCAGGCCCGGGAGCAGGAACAGCTTCTCCATTGCACTCTTGGAGAAAGCTCTTGGCTGGTTCAAAGCGCTGAAAGGCGTGAAGGGCAGAGAGGAGACTACAGCAAACAATGCTCCTGTTTGCACAGCCTCCCCTCTCCGTATCCCAGAAGGAATTGCATGGACTGTGTTCTTCTCTCCAAGCCGTCTTGTTCAGCATGAGCAGCTCAGCACCAGGAGCTGAAGGAGCTGAAGCCTCAGGCCACAGGAGCTGGGCAGGAGGGAACTTTTGGAGCAAAGGAATGCTGCTAAAATAGCCCCAGCTGGATGCAGTGGATAGAATCATGGAATCACAGAATCCTTTCTGTTGGAAAAGCCCTCTGAGCTTGCCCAGTGCAGCCGCTCACCCAGCAGTGCCAAGCCCAGCACTAAACCACGTCCCTGAAGTGCCAAGGCCTGGACACCAGCCCTGAGTGAGGCCTGGACAGCAGGCCCTGAGCCAAAGGTGGCCTCTGGATGAACCTTCCAAGCAAAGGTTATCTTTGTATCTGCTCCCTAATGAAATATGCATGGTTTTTAGCACTGAGATAGATGTAGCCACTCATTAGTGAAACATGTATTGACCTTTGTGTATTTAGAAGCCAGACAAGGCCATGAAATCTGACATCTGGCCTTGTTTGGGGCTGAAGGATCAAAGTCAGCTCCCTTGGTTCCTCCTTGAGCCCTGGCCAGGCTTTGGGAGGGACCCAAGAGGAGGATGAAAGCAGATGTTGCCACACTAGCAGTGCTGTCAGTTTGTTCATTCAGCACTGTCAGAGCTGGGCCCTCTCCCAGCGGGGTTGGAGCCTCACCTGGGGCTGGAGGCACCTGCAGGAATTCCCAGTGCCCAGGAGTGGCTCTGCAGCCCTTGGCTGTGACAGCTTCCCCAGCTGCTGTGTGGGTCTGGGGGATGGTAAAGGCTGAGGGTAAATGCTGCTGGATCTTTCTTAATCACTGCAGGCAATCTTTGGTGAGGATGGTTGGGTGCATTGCTGAGCTGCTCCTTTTGTGATTCTTTGCTGCTCTGAACTGCAGGAAATGACACAGATTCCTTCAGTTGAAGTCTGTGTCTTTGGTGCTGACTTTGGCCACTGGTAAAACAAACTGGCACAGTCTGGCCAGATCCCAACAAAATGTCACTTGTTCAGTGTCAATGTGAGGAATCAGTCCCATCACAAATTCCCAGCAGGGAAGCCCTTCCCTGGAGTTCCCTGGCTCTGGAGTGGGCTGAGGTCGGAGCGCTGTGTGAGCAGTGGGGCAGTCGGGTAAAAAAAGCTGCACCCATTGATGGCTTCAAATGCACCCAAAAATTGCACATGGAAAAGGAAAAGACCTTGTGGGTTTGGGCAGACAAAGATGAATTTGTTAGGAGTACGTAGGAAACAGCACCTTCAGAAGGAGCAATTATTGTTACAATGCTCCCACATGGAGCAACAGAAGAAGGTTTTAATCTTGAGCTCAGATGCATTTGTACAAGTGAAATATCAATATAATAAATAACAATATATGTATTTATAGAATAAGAAGGCATTAATATATATGTCTTTATATATATATTTATATATATATGTTTGTATCTATCTGTCTATATGTATATCAATATGTGTATCTATATTTAAAATAATAATAATGTGAAATAGTGCTGACAATACTAATTTGGTAGCTTTGGCTGCTCAGGGATGTAACACTAAATACCCTACAGAACAGAATTGGCCAGAACCCTCATGTCAGTGGTCAATTTTTGAGACTGTATACAATGAAAAAAGGAGGAAGGGAGGAAATTGGCTATTGTTACAGGGTGTGCTGATACTGTGATGCAGAATGCTTTGTCTGTTCCTGTGAGAAATACAGTGATTTTGCCTGCAGGGTTCTTCATGTACCAGACTATGCACAAGCTGCAGGATTGGTTGCACGGGTGAAGGGATTGTTAAAAGAGCAGTTGGGAAAATGAGGAGATGGGAACCTTTGTCCATGGAGAACCCATCTCCCAGATGTGCTCCATGCCTTTCACAATGGCCCACTGGGGAAATGGAACCCCCTGGCTGTGCATGGCTGCCCCCAGTTTGCAAATCCAACCATGGGCAGTGAGACTTGGACTGCCTGGGAAATTGTTCTGGCTGTGATGGCACCTGGCAGGGCCAGCCCAGAGGCTGCAGGGCTGGGCCTTCATGCTTTGGAATTAATTTGGAAAAATTCAAAGCAAATGTGAGCTATCAGTACCTAAACAGGAGTTCAGATTCCTCCAGGACACTTTGATTTGGTAACTGCTCCCTTGGAGCTTGGCCTTGCAAAGTGTTCATGTCATGGCAGGAGGAATTGATGCAGAATGTCAGAGAGAAATTACAGTAATTCTGGTAAGCAATAGTGACCAGGATTGGATTATTCAACCCCATGACAGGGTAGCACAATTATTGATATTGCAACTTTAAGAGCAATTGATAAAAAAAGGAGATCCAGCTCCAGTCACCACCTTTGTTCGAGAAAAAGGGTTTGGATCCAGCAGCCCTAATAATGGAGCCAGAATGTGAGTCTGGAGGCCAAAAGGCCCTCCCGAGGCAGCTGAAGGAGCAGCTCCTGGGAAAGACAACTCTGAGTCCTGAAACCTGGACAGGAAAAATGGGAATGTGTCCCTGCAGCCAAGTATTGTGTGAGAACAAGTAGATCTGACAGGAGATTGTTTTACACATCCTGTCAGACCAGATCTCCCTGTTTGCCCCAAGGGCCCCTGTGGAAAATGCTCTGATCCACGGGGCTCCATGTGAAGGCTGCTGTGACACTGAGGGACTTGCACAGGAATTCCATCCAGGAGCCTGGGCGCCCCTCAGGGACTGGGACCCAGCCCCTTCCAGCCAGAGGGGAAAGGGCCCCCCAAGCCTTGTTAGCCACAGACAGCATGGTAAAGCTGAACAGCAAAGGGCCTGGGGGCATTTTTCTGGAATTAAAAAGGTGCCAGCTCCATGGACAACAGAATTCTTGTTCCTAACTCGAATGAGATTAAAAAAAAAGAATGAAGAACAGTGTCACTAAAGTACTACTGATGTCTGTAAGGTGTACCTTGATAGTCAGCCAGAATATTTGTCTGCCACAAACACCTCTAGTGTTTCACCAAGGGATTGGTCATCAAAATGTAATGATGGGTTATGATGGATTGCTGAGTTTCTTTTGTAATTCTTTGCTAATGATGATGTGCTTTGCTGAGCTTATCCTTTTGTAAATCTCTGCAGCTGTGCATGATATAAATGACACAATTCCTTCAGTTGGTGTCTGTGTCTTTGGTCGTGACCCTGCCCAGTGGTGAAACAGGGCCCCCTCTTGCCTAAGTGTTCCCTGGGAAGGCAAAAGCCCTCCCTCCAAAATTCCCTCCTTCCTCCCTGTTCCCCCCTTCACACCCTGAGCATGATGTGCTCTGGTCTGGGCTATGCCCGGGGTCAGTTGGGGTCCCCTGTCCCGGCTGTGTCCCCTGCCCAGCTCCCCCGCAGCCCCAGCCCCTCCCCAGCGTGGCTGGACGAGGGGCAGGACAGGCCTTGGCTGTGCTGCAGCTCAGCAAGAACAAAACCATCTCTGCGTGCCCAGCCCTGTGCTCAGCACCCGGCCCAGCAGTGTCTCAGTGCCAGGGGCTGTGCCCTCAGTGCCTGCCAGGGGTTTCCATGGCAACTGCCAGGCCAGGTGACCCAGGTGTCCCCCCAGTGCCGGTTGCCATGGAAACAGTGCCCAGCCCCGCCCCTTTCTGTCTGGCTGACCTGGCCTTTGGCCCTGGCAGTGCCGGTGGCTGCTGGTTCCTGGTGCCAGAGCGGCCAGCGCGGCACAGGGCAGGTGGCCATGGCACAGCCCCCAGCAAGGGATCCCCTCTGGCTCTGGGCATTGACACCAGCCCTGAGCACGGGGCCAGGGCAGCTTTCCATGGCCACCAACCATCACAATGGGGCCGGGCATTGGTTGCCGTGGCACCAAACCAAGGACTGGGTCCCCGTGGCCGTTGCCATGGCACCTGGTGGCACCAATTCCAGGTACAATTGTCACTGGAATTGTACCTGGAACAGCCCTGGCACCGCTTTGTCCCAGGGTTGCCATGGCAGCCAAGGACAGCAACAGCTCGGCAGGCAATTGGCCATGGAACCTGGCTGCAGAAATGGCTCCTTGGGCTGGTTTCCAAGGAAGCCTGAACTGATGGGGGTTGCCATGGCACCCAAACCCAGCAGTGGGGTCATTGCAGTGTCCATGGCAACAGTCCCTTGCAATGGCACCACTGCATGTTGGGATGATGATCCACCCTCACAGCTGGCCCAGGGCAGGTCTGGAGTGCTCCTGGTGGCAGCTTGGGCTTGGCACACACTTGAGGAGGATGTCTGTTTGCAGTGGGGAAACTCAGGAGTTTTAGATTGCTTCAAAAATCAAAGAAGGCAAATCCCTCTTTGGCTGTGTGCAGCCACTTCTCCAAGCAAAGCAGGTTCCAGGTGAGTGAGGAGAGACACAATGGGCTTGGGGAAAGTGGAGCAAGGTTGTCCACACTGGCTCAGAGCTCAAGGCACCGCTTCTCTGAGCAGGCCAGACCTCCTTAGGAGAGTCCCTGCATCAATATCAGTCACTGAATGCTGCAATCACCTCTTGTGTAATAGGAACAGCAATAAAAGACACCCTTTAAAATAGGACTACATATTTCCTTCATGGGCCCACCCCTGGGGTGGGAATGCCAGTTGCTTGTCCAACCAGAGCCAGGGTAGGCACCAGCTGCTAGTGTGTGATTGATTGATTAACATCTGGGCTAATCAGAGCTGGGTTAGCACAGCCCCTGCTGTGTGATTGACAGCTCTGCCAGACCAGGGCTGGGGGCGGGCCTCTGTCCCACCACAAACCTGACGCGGCCCTGGCCCCACATGGGCATTCCGAGCATCCCAAGGTGTCTTGGGACATTGTTCTCATGCAGTCTCTGACAGCGACCACGGTGACAGTATGGAACCTCATGGAACCAAGGGTCAGTTGTGACAATGCAGGTCCAAGGACACCACAGTGACACTACGGAACCTCGTGGAAATAAGGGGCCATGGTGACACTGTGGTGCCTCATGGAATCAAGGAGACCATTGTGAAACTTTGGGGCCCCAAGGACCCAAGGGTCCATGGTGACCTTGTGCAGCCCATAGTGTCACAGAGGAGCCCCTGTGACACAGCAAGGGCGCATGGAGCCAAGGGGCCATGGTGACACATTAGAGGTTTGTGGAACCAGGAAGCCATGTCGAGGGCTGCTTCTCATCAGCCCCTGAAGCACTGGGGCTCTAGGCTTTCCTTCCTATGGGAGAGAACTGTCCTTCTCCTCCAGGGGAGCATGGCCAAAATTTGAATTCCTCCTCCAAATTTCCATATATGCACAGATTGTTCTCAGATGAATTTTGCCAGAAGAGACAGGTCTGCCTGCCTTGGCCACCCAGGGGCCACCTCTCATCTGCCTTTGAAACCCAGCAACCATGTGCTTTTCTTGCTTAGGGGAAAATAACATCCATCTCGACCAGGTGCTCATGGCCAAAATTGAGAATCTGCCTCCAGAATTCCCAATATCCAAGGATAGCTCCCAGACAAAAGCTGCCAGGACTGACAAGTCTGGCTGGCCTTGGCTTCCTGAGGGCTGGCACTCTTCTGCCTCTGAAACACTGGGGCTCTGTGCTTTCCTTCCTAATGAAAAGAACTCTTCTTTCTGTCCCGGCACCCACGACCAAAATTGATGTTCCACCTCCAAAATGCCCTATGTCCAAGGAGTCCAAAATGCCCTATGTCCCTAGATGAAAGGTGCCAGGACAGACAGGTGTGGCCTTGTTGGCCTAAGGGTGGCCACCTCTCATCTTCTTCAAAAACACTTACACTTGGCATTTTTCTTTCCTATTGGCAAAAACCATCCATCCTGACCCGGCGCCCATAGCCAAACCTGGAATTCTACCTCCAAAACTCTGTACATCCAAGGATTGCTCCCAAATGAAAGCCAGACAGGTCTAGCTGCCCTTGCCGCTTGGGAGCTGTCTCTCACCTGCCTCAAAACACTGTGGCTCGATGCTTTCCTTCCTATGGAAAAGAACCATCCTTCTTCTCAAGGAGTCCAAGGTCAAAAGTGAGATTTCTCCTCTGATATCTAAGGACCCTCCATGACAAAAGCTGCCATGACAATCAGGCCTGGCTGGCTTGGGAGCCAGGACAGGAGCCACCTGTCTCCTCTTTTGCCTTTGAAACACTTGGGCTCCATGCTTTCCTTCCTATGAAAAAGAACTGTCAATCTTATCTACAAAGAAATGGCCAAAATTGGGATTCCACCTCCCAAATTCCCTATACCCAAGGGTTGCTTTCATACAAAAGCAACTAGAACAGAGAGGTCTGGCTGACTCAGGCCTCTGATGGCCACCTTTCGTTTGCCCCTTAAATATCAGTGTTCCCTGCTTTCCTTCCTATGTAAAAGAACCGTGCTTCTCCTCCAGGTGTCCATGTCTGAAACTGGGATTCCACCTCACAAATTCTCTATATCCAAGGGTTGCTCCTAGGTAAATCTGTCAGTACTGTCAAGTCTGGCTGGCCTTGGCCTCTGGTGGCTGCCCCTGCAACACTGGGGCTGGGTTCCTTCCTTCCCATGGAGATCACTGGGACACTCTTGGGACCTCATGGAACCAAGGGGATCCTTGTGGTACCACTGGAGCCCATGGAGCCAAGGGGATCATTGTGGCACCACTGGAGCCCATGGATCCAAGGGGATCATTGTGGTACCACTGGAGCCCATGGATCCAAGGGGATCATTGTGGCACCACTGGAGCCCATGGAACCAAGGGGCCATTGTAACACAGCGGGGCTTCATGGAACCCAGAGACCATTATCACTCTGTGGGGCCTGATGGAACCATGGAGACCATTGTGACCCTTCAGGGCCTCATGTCACCAAGGGGGCATTATGACACCTCAGGTCCTCATGGAAGCAAGGGACCATTGGGACACTGTGGGGCCCCATGGAACCAAGGGAACAGGGAGCAGGTCTGGCTGCAAGTACTGAGCCCAGCTGGGGTCACGGAACCATCTGCAGGCCCCGGGTTAGATATGAACTCTTTCAGTGCTTCCATCCTCCCTCCAGTGAGAGAAAAGGACAAAGTGCAGGCACATAGAGGAGCAACATGAAGACACCGAGGTCAGTGAAGAGGAAGTTGAGTCCCAGATGGGAGGGATGAGGAGATGTCCTGATCTTGGGGCTGAAATCCTCTTGTAAAACTATGGAGAAGGATGTACCTAATACATCAGACTCTCTTTTTCCCTGTATCGCATTGAAAAGTACGAGGAAATGACTTGTTCAGCAAAGGCCTCCATGCTAAAGTAGCAAATGTCAAAGTAGCTGTGATCCCATGAGAAGTTTGAACATGGAAAAAGGGAAGTGTGATGAGATCCTGTGCCTTCACAGGGAGAAGAAAAAGATGTTCTCAGAGATGAGGATGATTTCAGAAATAGATGAGGAGAATCTTTGCTCTTACACAGCTCATCTTTTAACTAATACTCCATAAGTTGACATGGCCCATAAACACAACAGTAAAAGAGCTTTGAAAAACTGGGAGGGATGTCACAATTGCAGATTTTTCTGGCCAGTTGCTATTCATGGAAATTGACAGCGACAACAGAAGTGTCTCTTCTGGACAAGTCTCCATAGCATGAAAGAGAGACTCCTCTCCCTAAGTGAACTCCAGAAAGACTATTCTAGTAGGGTTAAACTGACTGAAAATTCTAGGTTTGTCTCTTTATATTGTCAGTAAGAAAGAAAAGGTTGTAGGGAGAGGAGAAGTTTTCTGAAAGTTTTGTTCTTATTACTCTTTCTTTTAGTTGCTATTAATGAACTTTTCCTTATACCCTCTTAAAGTTTTGAGCCTGCTTTGCCGTTCTCCTAATCTTATCACACAGGAGGAAATGAGTAAGGATATTCTAGTGAGTGCACTGGTAATTAGCCAACACTGAAGCCACCACAATAATTGCTGCATTCTCCAAGAAATCTCAAATAGGTGAACGAAAACCACTACAGAAATATTTCTGATGAACTGCACTAGAGCAGAGGGAAATCAAGGCAGAGCCATGGTTTGTCAGGACTTGTTTGATCCTAATGAGCCACGTGGTGCATTTGGAGCTGAGCCCTGGAATCTTAGGGCCTGAGAGGAGATTGCACAAACCTTTCCAGGAGTCCAAGTCAGAAAAAAAACCCAAAGTGTCTCAAATCCCACTGAGGTCCATCTGCTACCCAGGCTCCTCATGGACTTCTTGGAGGAGAGATTTGGAGGCCAGAATGGCACAAAAACTTCTAAGAGATTCAGTGTGGAAAGGAAAATCCAAAGTACTTTAAAAACCTTGAGTATCTTAAAGTATTAATGAGCTCCACTGAGTGTCAGTACAAAGCTCTCAAGGGACTCATTAAAGCAGATAATTGGGGCCATGATTGCACAAACCTCTCACAGAGTCTCTATCTAAAGGGAAACACCAAGTACCTTAAAATAATTGAAGTACCTTGAAGCATTAATGAGCCCACAAAGTGTAGTTACTGACAAAGCCTCTCCAGGGACTAATTACAGCAGATAATTGGAGGCCATGATTGCACAAACCTCTCAGAGACTCCAAGGCAAAAAGCAAAACCCAAAGTCCTTTCAAAAACTCTGTGAGCATTAAGGAGCCCCCAGGGCCATTTCTGAGCAAGGTTCCCCAGGGACTCCTTCCAGCAGATCCTTGAGGCCACTGGGAAGTGGGCTAGGGCGGGATGCTGAGGGCAAGACAAGGGGCTGACAGTGCCCAGCCTGGCTGGGGCTGTGCCAGGAGGCCCCAGGGCCTCAGGACAAGGTGTCTCCTCACAGCCCTTGGGGGCACAGACCCTGCTGTGCCGCAGGGCACCAAGACTTGACTTCTCCTTGTCCCCACCTGTCATCACTGCCTCCAGTTCTCTGCTGTGCCAGGGGCCTGGGGACACTTTCTCAGTCGTGTTTCTCAGTGGGACCCATTAAAAGTCCAAGAAAGATTAGAGCTGGATTCTGACTTGGAGTTCTGGAGAAGTTTCTTCAGCTCCCTCTCAGGGACTGATGTTCAGGGCCTGAGCACAAAGCCCCAGAGGCTCATTAAAGTCCTTGTGCTGTGTCTGTGCTGCTGAGCTGGGCTGGGCTTGTGGCACAGAGGCAGCTCCTGGCAACCAAGAAGAGCTTCAAAAGCACATTTCTCTTGATGAGCAGCTCTTCTGCCAGCCCAGCAGGGCTGGGACACTGCCTGCAGCCACCCCAGGCACAGCACAGAGGCACAGAGAGCTTCAATCAGTCAGGGCTGGGAAGGGGCTGAGAAGTGCCTGGGGCAGAATCACTGCCAGCCCTTGGCACAGGAACCTCTGGCTGCAGGACAATGCAGCTGCAGCTCCTGGAGCCATCTCCTGGAGCTGCAACAACCCAATGCCTACAGACCCTGTGAGTACAACTCTTGGTATTTCTGGTGCAGGGGAGGTGAAATGCTTATTAAGGTCTGGCATGCTGAAGGGTTCTGATCAGTCATAGAATATTTCCAAAATAATGAATTTAACAAAAATGAGGACTTTTAAAATGACTAAGTAGGCATTCAGTTTCCTACTATTGGAGAATGGTAGCTATGAGGAGATAAATATTAAAGCTTGCTTATGAATTACTATTAATTCTGACAAATGCCAGAAACATCTGAAGTGTTACTTTTAGTGATCAATAGGTTCACAGGAGATCCCTAATGTCCTTGCAGCCACTCTGCCCATGGACAGCACCAGCATCAACTTTGATGGAGCCAACAGACTCAGTCTGAGCTATCCTTTCTCCAAGCTGCAAATAGAACCTGCCCCAGCCAGTGCCCTGCAAACAGGCAGGGTTCTGTCAGCCAAGGAGAATGCACAGATATTTGGGGTCTCTGAGTGCTGGCAGGGAGAGATAAGGCACAGGAAAACACCTGCAGGATGGAAATCTGCAGGAAGCAGAGAGAAGATCAGGCAATGAGAGAAAACAATATCCAGCAATGCTGTGGCAGGGAGAGTTTAGAGATGTCCACAGGATCCCCTCCAGTGCAACCCCCCCCTCTGAACAAGCCCCCTCCCTCCTGTGCCCCAGCCAAGCCTGTGCCCTCAGGGCTAGGGCTCCAAGGCGTGCAGCCCCTCCTGTACAGGCAGAGCTGCAGCAGAGCCGTGGGGCAGCTCTGCAGCCCCGGGCCCAGTTCCCTCTGCAGAGCACAGGGCTGGGAGCAGCTGCCCGGCCCTGGGGGCTCTGGCAGGGGGCACAGCTGGCTCAGGGTGACGCTGTCCCCAGTGCCCGGCTCTGGGCAATGCTGTCAGTGCAGCCAGGGAAGGAGCTGCATCTCCCTTAATCCAATGCCAGCATAAGGACACTTGGAAGTGTCCCTGAGATTTCAGTCCAGGCTGGGAGCTCCAATCCAGGGCTCAAACCTGTCCTAGAGCATCTCTGAGTTATGAGATTGGTGGGGAAAGGCAGAGGTTTTTTGACACTGAAAATGCTGCTGGGTTTGTGAAATGAGCAAAGAGAGACCTTGGCCACAAATGTGGAGCTAGGCTGTGGGGGATCCATCTGCTCTCAGCAGTACTTAAAGCATTTTTGGGAAAAAACATGGGAAGTTGATCACCCTCCACGTGCTAAAGTTTAAACTCCTGAGAAAATCTGAACAGATCAGAATGACAGACCACCTCCCCTTAGTCTCCACTCATCACTTTGTCTCAGAGAAATCACTCTATTTTCCCTGGGGACAGCAAAAATGCTGAGGGTTTATGATATCCAAGAATATCAGGACAGAATGGAGAGAGCTTAAAAAGAAAACTGCAGAACTCTTGAACACAAAAGGAGGCCTGTGTATGTTACAGGGGACAGTGTATGGCAAATTCTTTGATTTTACTTACAGGTGTCTCCTCTCTCTCTACAATGTCTTTTTCTCCATGAATAGGTCCCCATGCCAAGGATCAGCAAATGTCCAACCACAGCTCCATCAGGCATTTCCTCCTGCTGGCATTGGCAGACACGCGGCAGCTGCAGCTCCTGCACTTCTGCCTCTTGCTGGGCATCTCCCTGGCTGCCCTCCTGGGCAACGGCCTCATCATCAGCGCCGTAGCCTGCGGCCACCACCTGCACACACCCATGTTCTTCTTCCATCTCAACCTGGCCCTCAGCGACCTGGGCTCCATCTGCACCACTGTCCCCAAAGCCATGCACAATTCCCTCTGGGACACCAGGGACATCTCCTACACAGGATGTGCTGCACAGCTCTTTCTGTTTGTATTTTTCATTTCTGCAGAATTTTCCCTCCTGACCATCATGTGCTATGACCGCTATGTATCCATCTGCAAACCCCTGCACTACGGGACCCTCCTGGGCAGCAGAGCTTGTGCCCACATGGCAGCAGCTGCCTGGGCCAGTGGCTTTCTCTACGCTCTCATGCACACAGCCAATACATTTTCCCTGCCCCTGTGCCATGGAAATGCCCTGGGCCAGTTCTTCTGTGAGGTTCCACAGATCCTCAAGCTCTCCTGCTCACACTCCAACTTTAGAAAAATTTGGATGTCATTGCTTGCTGCCTGTTTAGGTTTTGGTTGTTTTGTGTTCATGGTTTTCTCCTATGTGCAGATCTTCAGGGCTGTACTGAGAATCCCCTCTGAGCAGGGACGGCACAAAGCCTTTTCCACCTGCCTCCCTCACCTGGTCGTGGTCTCTCTGTTTCTCAGCACTGGCACATTTGCCTACTTGAAGCCATCCTCCATCTCCTCCCCATCCCTGGATCCGGCCGTGTCAGTTCTGTACTCGGTGGTGCCTCCAGCCCTGAACCCCCTCATCTACAGCCTGAGGAACCAAGAGCTCAAGGCTGCAGTGTGGAGACTGATGACTGGAAAATTTAGAAAACATTAAACTGGTTGCAAATTTGTGCGTATCTCTTGTAATAAAAGTCATATTTGGCACATTTGTTGGATTGGTTATTTTCCCGTCTGCTTTAATTTTTTAATATTCTCCCTAAACCAAGGCCACTGTTTCTGCCATTTCTAGTTTTTTTTCTCTCCACCTTCCCTGTGGCCCCAGACTGTGTCAACGGGACCTGTGTTCTCAGTGGCTTCAAATGAAATAAGGGATCTCCCAGCAAAATTTTCAAGGGAGATTCCCCTTTTGCTGCCTTCTCTGGAGCTGCAGCAGCAATGCCTGTGTGCAGAGCTGGGGGCAGATCAGTGCTGGCCCAGCAGCTGTGCCCAGCAGCAGCAGCACTTGGTGTTGCCAGTGCTGCTGCCGTGGCCCTGCCCCGCTGCCCTGGTGGCCCTGGTGTTGCTGCAGGGCCTGAGTGCTCTCAGGGCCGGGCACGGCCCTGGGGGTGGCAGTGCCGGGGCTGCAGCAGGGACAGGCCATGGGCACTGCTGGGGCAGCGCTGACACCTCAGGCCAGGGCCTGGGGGCTCCAGGCTCCTTGCCCAGGCTCTCTCAAAAACACACCCAGGCCAATGCTCAGCACAGAAAACCCCCGTGAGCTGTCCCAGGCTGGCCGTAGGCAAGCTGGGGGCAAACAGCATGGCTGGGGCTCTGCAAGGGCCCTGGGGGAGACAGGAAGGAGCAGCAGAGCAGGGGCTGATCCATCCCCAGTGTGCTGCACAGCCCAGGGCAGCGTCCCAGAGTGTCCTGATGGAGCTGCCAACAACATCCCCCCTCTGCAGCCCTGGCCTCTCCCCCAGCTCACACAGGTGCCCCATCCTTGCAGGCACAGACACGGCAGCACTGGCTCAGCAGCCCCTGTTTGCATTGCACACAGCAGGCAGGAGCACCCCCATGCTGTTGGTGTGGGGACATGAACCTGAGGGAGCACAAATGCCATCAGCCCCTGGGGCCAGCAAGGGCTGGGGGGACACCAGGGAAACCACTCAGCTTTGTCCTGGCCTCTGCAGTCAGCCAGAAAGTTTGTTCCCATCAGCTGCGAGTTTTCTGTCTCACTGCAGATGCTGTTGCTCAGAGCCAGGGCTGCCTGGCACCCCCCCAAAACTGCCCTGAGCATTTCCTTGGCTTCACCTTTGCTTTCTCTCCTCGTCCCTCATACAGATTTCTTCCTATTGCCCATCCCTTTTCCTTCCCCTGCAAACTGCCCATCCCTGTTTGCCCTTTCCTCTCTGGCCCCACTCCCCATTGCAGTTCCTGACTTGGCACCATGGGAACGTCCCTTGGGCAGCAGGATCATCCTACAAGTGCTGAAGGAATTGTCTGCAGGCTCCTGCAGTGCCTGGTGCTTCTCCCTTGCCAGAGGCACGCCAGGCCAGGGGGGCACATCTGGGCTGCTGTGTCTGGCTCTGGGGCTCCCTGTTCTGGGCTGTGAGGAGGATCTGCAGAGGCTCTGCAGGACTGACAGGATGGGCTTTGGGGCTGGCAGGAGAAGCTGAGGGACCTGGGCTGCTGGAGCTTTTGAAGACGAGGCCCAGGGCTCATCCTGTGACTGCTCCAAGGGTGGCTTCAGAGAATCCCAGAATCAGCAAGGTTGGAAAAGACCTTGGAGATGATCGCGTCCAACCTCTGCCTTGACACTGCTTTGTCTCCCTGACCTCCTCTTCTCCAAGATAAACAACCCCAGCTCCCTCAGCTGCTCCTCACAGGACTTGTGTTCCTGACCCCTCCCCATCCTTGTTGCCCTTCTTTGGACACGCTCCAGCCCCTCCATGGCCTTCCTAAATTGGAGGCCCAGAACTGGACACAGCACTCGAGGTGTGGCCTCACCAATGTCGAGTGTAGGGGAAGAATCCCTGCCCTGCTGGCCACACCATTCCTGAGCCAGGCCAGGAGCCATTGGCCTTCTTGGCCACCTGGGCACACTGCTGGCTTATGTCCAGCCTGCTGTCCATCAGTGCCCCCAAGTTGCTTTCTGCCTGGCTGCTGTCCAGCCACTCTGGCCCCAGCCTGTAGCACTGCAGGTGTTGTTGTGGCCAAAGTGCAGTACCTGGGACTTGGTCTTGTTCAACCTCAGCTTGTTGGATTATGGCCCTGGATCCAGCCTGTCCAGGGTCCTGTGCAGAGCCCTCCTACCCTCCAGCAGATCCACACCCACACCCAGCTTGGTGTCATCTGCAGATTTACTGATGCTGGACTCAGTCTCCTCATCCAGTTCATCAATGCAGACATTGGAATCCACGCTGGCTGGCTCTGATCCCTCGGCCATCCTGTGGGTGTCCTGGGATGGCACTCAAGGTAATCTGTTCCATAACCTTGCCGGGCACCCAGGTCAGGCTGACAGGCCTGGAGTTCCCCAGATCCTCCTTCCAGCCCTTCTTGGCGATGGGCTCACACTGGCACCTCCAGTCCTCTGGGCCCTCCCTGCTGAGCCAGCACTGATGGTAAATGATGGAGAGAAGCTTGGGGAGCTCATCCACCCGCTCCCTCATCCCCCTGGGATGGACCCCATCTGCTCCCAGAGACACCTGTGAGCATCTGAGTGGCTCAGCTGGACCCCAGCTGCTTCCTTCTGGATTACAGGGGCTGTTCTGCTCCCTGTGCCCATTTACCAGCTCAGGAGAACACTTGTCCCAAGGGCAACTCGACTTGTTTTTTGAAATTGAGGCACAGAAGGGGTTAAGTGCCTCAGCCTTTCCCTCATATTTGGTGACCATATCTCCCCCAATAATGAATGGAGATTGTCCTTGTACCTCCTTTTGCCATTAAGGTATTTATAGAAACATTTTTATTCTCCTCCAGAGAAATGTCCTGGGTAAGCCTTAAGCTTTCACCTCTCTAACTTTTTTTCTGCATGACCTAACAACATCCTTACACATTTCCTGAGTTACCTGCCTCTCTGTCCAAAGGTGATGCACCTTTCTTTTTTTCTCCAAGTTCCTGCAAAAGGCCCATCACGGACACAATGTCACCTTTTGGGCTTAAGTATGCCTCAGAGGAGGACAATACAAGGGTCTATCAATTAAAAGAAAGAAAGAAAGCTAGGAAAGTAAAAGAAGAGGCTGGGAAGGCTAACAAAAACTAGGACCCCCTTGACCACCTACCTCCTCCTACCCTTGCAGTACCTCAAATCCTTCCTCCAATTCCTCTTGCTGTGGAACCAATTCGTCCTCCTCTCCCAGCTGTCATTCCTTTACCACCTCCTAACCCAGTTATACCTCCACCACCTTCCCCTCTACCCTCTGCTTACTCTCTTTACCCTTCACTACCTTCCCCTTACCTCAACCATCTCATGCACCCCTTACTCACTAGCAAGTTCCTGTACTGCCTCCCCCAGCACAAATGAGAAGCCAAAAAACATCTCAGAATCTCATGCCCAAGAGTGAAGTTAACCAGTCAGCCTCCACAGCTGATGTTGTAACACCCGGACCAAAGAGGCTGAAGTGGAAAAATCGTTCCCCCTCAGAGAAGTTCCCATGGGTGGGGCGGCCAGTGAGATTGGATTTGTAAACCCTCCCTTGACTGCGTCCGAAGTTGGAAATTTAAGAAAGAATTGGGAAATTTAGTGGAAGACCCAGTAGGAATAGCAAATCAAATTGACTGATTTTTAGCCCCTAATATTTAGACATGAGGAGAATTGTACATCTTAAACATCCTATTTTCCCCAGAAGAGACTCAAATTATAAGAACTACAGAAATGAAAATTTTTGAGTGAGAAAACCAACCCGGGCCCCAAGGTAACAAAAAATGCCTTTAGTGAAGCCTGACTGGGACCCTAATCAAGAAGAGGGGAGAAGGAATATGAGAGATTACAGGTCCCTGCTGACCAGAGGGATAAAAGAATCAGTTCCTAGAGGGAGTAATACCAGGTTAGCATTTGACAGCACCCAGGAAAAAGATGAGACCCCAGCAACATGGCTAAATAGGCTAAAGCAAAACTTCCAGATTTACTCTAATGTTGACCTAGATAGCCCTGAAGGCCAAGTCCTTCTCAAGGTAGAATTTATAACTAAATCCTGGCCAGATATCAGAGGAACGTTAGAAAGAGTAGAGGACTGGGAGGCAAAAAGTATAATGAACTGCTGAGAGAAGCCATAAGAGTACATCTGAGAAGAAAAGAAAAAAAGACAAAAACAAAAGCTAAAATTATTTTAGCCATAGACAGAGAAAGTGTGGGAGCCAACAAATACAGGCCAGTAGAACCACTTAGAAGACACAAAGGTTTTATTGGACCAAAAGGGGCTAGGGCTCTACCCAGTGACAAATATTGATATTATTGTGGAGAGAAAGGATACCCAAAGAGAAATTGTAAGAAACACCAATTAGATGAAGCCATAGCCTGGGAGCAAGAAACTCTAGAGAACATCTTAAGAAGAGACGAGAAATATGCGGAATAGGGGTGTCAAGGGTTGTATGCTCTGGGGAATTTAATGAATCATCTGGAAGAGCCCTTGGTAAATTTTGAGATTGGTCCCCGGAATGATGAATTTGAATTTTTAGTTGATACCGGAGCAGACAAGTCATATATGACTAAAATACCAACAGGAATCACAGTCGGTAAAAAGGTCTGCAAAGAACGAGGGGCCAAAGGAGAACCATTGGCGGCCCAGATTATAGAAGATGTAGAAATTGGAGGAAATTCAAGAGAGTGTTGAGCTAATTTCATTTGCATCTCCAAGTTAGGTTGTAATTTATTAGGACATGATTTAGAAATCAAATTGGGAATTGAAGTAATGCCAAAAGAAGGAAAAATGGTAGTACAAATAATGGTCTTAACTAAGGGAGACATAGATGAAATCAACCCAAACGTGTGGGTGGGGGAGGGAAAAATTGGTAGTTAGAATATTGCACCAATAAAAGTATAGCTGCAGAAAGACATCTCCGCCATTCGGGATAGGCAGTATCCAATTTCCCCAGAGGGAAAGGACCAGCCCCAGTAACTGACCAGCTATTAAAGGAAGGCATTTTAGCACCACACATGTCTCCACATAATACTCCCATACTAGCGTTGAGAAAAGCTGATGGAAGGTATCGATTAGCACAAGATTCAAGAGATGTTAATAAAAGAATGGTTGCGAGGCACCCGGTAGTACCAAACCTGTAAACCCTTTTAAGCCAAGTACCTAAGGAGCATGCATGGGTCTCTGTCATGGATTTAAAGGATGACTTCGGGGCATGTCCCCTGGCTGAAGAGTGCCGGAACTGGTTTGCCTTTGAATGGGAGGACATTTAAAAGAAAAGAAAACAGCAACGAAGGTGGACACATCTTCCCTAGGGGTTTAAAGAACCCCCAACCTCTTTGGCAAGCTTTAGAAGAAGTCCTAGAACACTTTAAACCTGAGAATGGGGTGCCTATTTTACAATATATTGATGATTTACTTGTATCTGGGTGAGAACAAGACAAAGTTAGAAGTTCTAACATACTAGCATCTAAATTTCTTAGGGGAAAAAAGGCCTAAAAGTATCACAAAAGAAACTGCAATTTTTGGAACAAGAAGTAACATATCTAGGACATATAATGGGCCAAGGGTATAAAAGGTCAAGCCCCAAGAGAATTTTGGGAATTCCTTCCATCCCTGCCCCAAAGACCAAAAGAGACGTTAGAAAATTACTAGGTTTGTTTGGGTATTGCAGATTATGGCTTGATCAGTATACTAAAAGTGTTACATTTCCATATGACAAATTGATAGACTCAGAGCCTGCAACCTGGACCTCAAATGACGAGGAACAGCTTCGGAATCTGAAAACTAAATTTTCTTCTGCCCCTGTACTGAGCATACCAGACCTTATAAAGAACTTTGACCTATTTGTGAACGTGGAAGAGGGGATAGCTTGTGGAGTCCTTACACGGGATTGGGGAGGATGCAGGAAGCCAGTCGCATCTCTCTCCAAGTTACCAGATCCAGTAGCCAGAGGGTGGCCAGCCTGTGTACAAGTGATAGCAGCAACAGCCACCCCAATAGAAGACACACAGAAACTAACCTGAAAGGGGAAGATCCAGGTTCATACCCCACACAATGTGAAAGATGTTTTAAGTCACAAGGCCCCTCAGTGGCTAACCAACGCCCAAATACTAAACCATGAAGTCATCCTAATAAGTACCAAGGGCCTCGAATTAGTCACTTCAAAATGTTTAAATCCAGCCCAGTTCCTCATGGGAGAGCTGTAAACAGACCTGGATCATGATTGTTTAGAAATTATTGAAATGCAGACTAAAGTGAGAGAAGATTTAGAAGATGAGCCCTTCCCATATAGGAGAATTTTATTTACAGGTGGATCATCACAAATGGTAGCCAGTAAACAGGTCTCAGGTTGTTCAATCATAAATGGGCAGAACATGCAAGTTGAGGAAATGGGAAAGCTACCCTCAAATTGATCTGCCCAGTGCTGTGAAATCTGTGCCCTGAAGAGACAGCTAGATTTACTAGAAAAAGATAAAGGAACAATCTATACCGACTCCCAGTACGCATTCGGAATTGTCCATACATTTGGAAAAATATGGGAAGAATGGGGGTACATAAATTCTAAAGGCAAAAATTTAATACATTAAGAGATAAGAAAATTAGTAGTAGAGTTCCTAAGGAAACCAATAGAGATAGCCAAAGGTCACATAGAAGGTCATCAAAAAGGAGACACCCTTGAAATAAAGGGAAATCATTTAGTTGATCAAGTAGCAAAAGAAGTAGCCTTGGACCAAGGTAGACCAATTAAAATTCTTAAGATAGAGGGAAACCTAGTAGAGAAAGAAAAGAGGAAAGACCCATCTTTGACGAGAACGAATTAAGAGAGTTAGAAAAGATGAGAGGATAGCAAAAAGAAAATGGAGAATGGTGGACCTCTGATGGATGGTAAATTTTAAATAAAGCTCTAGCCCGAAAGGTGATGACAGAATTATATGAGTTGACCCATTGGGGAATACAAGGATTATGTGACCCCTTTCCAAGGGATCAAATGTGCATAGGAGTACCTAACATAGCAAAGGCAGTTACCAAGGGATGTTTAACTTGCCAAAAAATCAATCAGAAATTAATGAGAAGAGTACTGTCTGATCTGGGGGAAGAGAGTTGTCCTTGCGGCCGTTCCAAAGCGTGCAGGTAGACATCACAGAAATGTCCCCTGTCCAGGGACACAGACACTTATTAGTGACCGTGGATCACCTCACCCATTGGGTAGAGGCGTTCCTGACCAAAACAGAGACAGCCCAAGCAGCCACAAAAGCAATCCTAGAAAACATCATTCCCCAATATGGGTTGATAAACAATGTTGATTCTGACCGAGGTCCACATTTTGCTGCCAAAATCTTACAACAAGTTGTTGAAGCCCTGGGAATGAAATGGAGGTTGCACAACCCATTGGCATCCCCAGAGCTCCAGAAGAGTAGAAAGAATGAATAAAACCATCAAAAACACGTTAACTAAATTAGTTACAGAAACCCAGAGGAATTGGCTTAAATGTCTACCCTTAGCACTGTTACAAATAAGAACAAGGCCTCGAACATGTATAAGAGTCTCACCTTATGAAATGATGTTTGGACTCCCCTTCTTGACAACCCCGTATAGCACGGGAATTTATCCAGAAGGAGAGACAGCCACCCAAAAATAGGTAAAGGCCATAGGAAGGAGTTCAAAGATCTGAGGAAAAAGGGTTATCTCCCTCAAACCTCTCCCTTAGACATTAAGAGACATAACATCAATCCAGGAGACTGGGTGTTAGTTAAATCATGGAACTCTGCACCTTTAACCTCTAAGTTGAAGGCCATTTTCAGGTCCTACTCACCACCAATACAGCCATATGACCCAAGAGAAGGGGTGGACACATATAACCCAGACTAAAGGACCTGTACCACCTCCCACTGAAGAGTCAAAACCAACCACATCCCCTACTAAGTCTTCTAATGAATGGATTGTGACTAATCACTCAGACGATCTAAAACTAACCCTCCAGAGGAGACCTAAAGACTATTGAAGACTGTCTATAGTCAAAAACTTGTTAAGAACTGTTTAAATAATCAAAACTTGTTAAGAACTGTTAAAAATTGCAGTTAATGTTATTTATATTTTAGTTTTGAGTTTGAAAAGTAGATACTTTCCTGTTGCATGTATTATTAGTTAGTGTTTATTAAATAATGAAGAATTTTTAGTTTGCCTTGGAGCCTTTGTTTGTTTTGGCGTATATTATGATTTTGTAGGATTAGGCATAAGGTGTATTATGATTTTGTAGGATTAGCATAAAATCATACTTTCCGTTTGTAGGGTTAGGCATAAGAGTAAATACCTTGTTATTTGTTTGGTGTGAGTATTTTATCTATCATTTTGGATACCGAAAATTCTTAAAGTCATCTGACCATTGAGTTCAAGGTTTTTAGATGAATGTTTTTGTGTTAAAAAGTTTAAATACCCCAGTTTACTCCAATCTTAGTGTATAAAGCAATCTCCTATAGAACATCCCTCAGGGCAAAAATAAATTAGTAAAGAAAAGTCAAATGTGTTGACACTGAGAGAATAAAAAACTCTGTGCTAAAACCAACGAGCTCTTCTGTAGGAGGAAAGCATAACCAGGAGGCAAGGCTGGGTGAGTCTACATTCCGCCTAAAACCAGCCACTCCAATCACTGGGTGCAGCTCAGTAGTTGTAGAGTTTAGGGGAATGCCTCATATCAGACTCCTGGGAATGCTCTTACTGATCTTACTGGTTAACATGACACTGGGAAGTCAGAAGAGCCCATGTGCTAAATGTTACTACCCCCTTTACAGAGGGGAAGAAACCATATCTTTAATACGAGTACATACAAATTTAAACCTAAACTGTGCCAACCTCTCTCTGTTAGCAACCTGTCTAGGGGAAGGGAAGACTTACTGGATTTCACAAAATATAGAATGACTGCAATGACTGCTTGGGAAGCGTCCTATATGAGATGCTTGGCTTTGCTTTGAACATAAGTCCAGTCAAAAAGGCACAGCAAACTTAATAAAAGAGAAAGAAGTAACAACATCAGTAAATGAGAAAGAAGACCTAGAAACATCTCATGGGAAAAACTTATTCATAGATTTAGTGGAAAAGATCAGGAAAGAGTTACATTTAACTAATTGCTGGATCTGTGGAAATACACAAATGGCCAAAGTCTGGCCTTGGGAAGGGATCAGCTTAAGACCAATAGAAATCTTAAAATGGACACAAACAAGACAAAAGGTACCAGCTATTGGACAAAGAGGAAAAGAATGGCGGGAATTGAAGTCTAAAATAATTGGAGAAGAGTAGTGTATATCTACGAAAGGGAAAATGTATAAAATGTATAAATTTATAAAACCCCAGTAGGAGAAATATCCTGTAAGAGATATTTAGAAATAAAACATCCAGTAGCTGGGTAGGTCCCTAGAGAACCCAATAAATACTGGAAGTATTATTTATTTTTTCTGTATTGGAAAAACAAATATTATTTATTAAATAATAAACAATACCATTTTAATTTATTAATTTTAATTTTTATTAAATAATGAATATTATTATTAATTTATTAAAATATTATTTATTAAATAATAATAAGTAATATTAATTTATTAAAATACTATTTTAATATTATTACAATAATCATAAAATAATATTATTATGTATTAATGTTATATATAATATTAATATAATATATATTATAGCATATACTATATTATATTATATTATATTATATTATATTATATTATATTATATTATATTATATTATATTATATCATATCATATCATATCATATCATATCATATCATATCATATTATTATATATGATAATATTGATTAATATATATTATATATATCATATATATTATAATATATATATTATATTATATTATATTATATTATATTATATTATATTATATTATATTATATTATATTATAATTGTATAACATATAATATGTATTATATAACATATATATATTATATATAAAATAATATTAAATATATATAATATATATAATTATATATATTATATAATATATATAATATACATTAATTAATATTATTAATATTAATTACATATTAGTTATATATAAGTTATATATAATAATACTATTAATTAATCAATATAGAATCTATTATATATAATATAATAAATTATAATATAATATAATATAATATAATATAATATAATATAATATAATATAATATAATATAATATAATATAATATAATATAATATAATATAATATAATATATTATAATATAATATATGTTATTT